>NC_062221.1:34706119-35310892 GCF_902686445.1 Sciurus carolinensis | reverse complement strand
TAAGATTTTCCTTCAAGATATTCTATCTACAGAAAAAAAAACAAAAATATCTTATGATTGAGTATAGATTTTTTAAACAAAATTTTAAGTGAAATATTTAAAATTGAATATTCAAAGACCTAATTGTAATCTTGTTAAGTATTTTGATAAACTACTCACAATTTTAATGTTTGGCATTCATACAGATAGCTAAGTTAAGAATTGGTACCATATTTCTTGAATGTTTTATCTAGATCTGTCCATCCAATTCTTGAAAAACATAATTTGTAAAATAAGGCAAAGATTTCTCAGCCACTTTATACAAATAGTTCTGAAATCCTACAGACAAATTAGAACACAAAAGAAAGCAAGAAAATGGACATCAAATGCAATTGAGAAATGATACTGTTTTATTTTTGTTTTTTCAAGAATCTCTTTCACTCCTGCAAATGGAAAAAAAAGGATCTGATAGTAAGTTTACCATTTCTCCCACCTACGGGATTTGTATTTCAAATCCTCCATACTCACAAGCATTGTCTGATTTCAGGTTCAATAGTAGCAAAACCCACAAGCAGTATGCATTAGCCTATGATTTGTGGTATTGGAGATGTGAATCTGTATTTCCCTGGGGCTTGGTTTCAGTATATGATGTCTTTGAACTGAGCACTGAAATCATATCATATCCCTCTGTTCTTTAAGGTATTTATTCCACATATGTATTTGTGATTTATACAGGTTCTTCTGCAGCATGAGTCCTAATACAGGGATCCCCCTGGCGTGAGTCTACACAAATATTATTTATTCCAGACTAAAATCTAGGGAATACAGGTGCATTACTATTATACAATAATAATAATTTTCCTTGAAATTTTAAACTGTATTTCTAATGATAATTTTATTTTATAACCAGAATGTATATAAAACCCATTGAATCTAATTGAAATGTGTGGTATAGCTGATTCAGTATGTTCGAGTACCCAAATATAGGAAAGTAAAAATATTAACATCTTTACATTTGCCTTACACATTTCTTGAGTATATAGTCCATTTAGCATTATTTGAACTAAACAGTCTAGATTTATTGAACATTCTCATGAAGAATTCATTGTAATAATTCACACCTATCAACCAATTGTGATTAACTTGTGTCTTTGATAGGAATGCTAACATTTGCTGAAATAATGATCCATTTATCACACACTGAAAATACTAGGCATGGTTTCAAACAAGAGGAAGAGGTCTAACTCAGGCATAATAGTTTAAATTTATTTTCACTTTTTATTATTAATTAAAAATAAATTTGGGGTGTATACCGGTAGTCTTAGTTACTTGGGAGGCTGAGGTGGAGAAACACAAATTCAATATCAGCCCAGGCAACAAATCAAGACCCAGTCAAAGAGAAGAAAAGAAAGGAATAGGAAAGAAAAGCAAAGGAAAAGAAAGTTAAGGGAAAAAAAAGAAAAGAAAAGAATGCTTACATATCACCACAGGGTATCAGAATTAGCAAGACTTAGAGTAATATTTTGATAGGATGCCTTAACTGAAGATTGTAAATATCTCCTATCAAACCACAGTTGTGTATTTGACTCCAGCAGAATATCTTCATTTTAATTTAATAAATGTATGGCAAAAGTCAATTGTGAAAATCTTAGTTACACATTGGAATATCCATAAATATGATAGGAACATATAAAAAAACAGTCGAACATATAGGAAGTAGGGTGAAAATAATTTTAGGAGAAGAATCTCTGAAAACATTGGATCAAATTTGAGATCATTTAGATCTTACAAGTACAAGAAGATAGAAGTACTAATGAGTAAAAATAGTATATGGACTTAAAAGCATAATTTAAATCATATCCATGTACATGATTAAGATATTATAGAACCATGAATTGCCACTACAAGTGATAAGACACAGCTTACCTCCAACTACTGAAGATTAAACTGCTGATTACTTGCTTTCCTAGGCATACAGGCAGACAAGGTGCTGGCATGTAACTTTGACCTTGTCAATCTTTCACGCTTCCTGTAGTTGAAGATTGAAAAAGCAGTTATGATGAGGAAACCATTCTCCAAGGAGCTGGATCTAGGAGAGAGCTACATCCACACATACAGGTGGCAGTACTAGCTGTGATTTCAGGAGCATTATCAGTATTCAGGGTTTGGTGGCATTAGTGGTATACTTTGAGCTTAAGGATTTTAGCAAATGAGTTATTAATGCAATTGTTAGGTAATATAACATTGACATTATCATTGACCACATAGCCTCTAAACTTGATTCCAGGCATCTTTCAAAATTTATGTGAGCTACTTAGTTTTCTTTTTTATTTAATTTCCCATTTAAATAAGTCAAATCTAATATGTGGTGTTCGTAAATAAGATTGTTTGCAATTAAAAAATTATTACTCATGTAGAGAACAAATCAATTAAGTTATTTAAAATATCTTGGTCCTAAAGACAAAAATTTCTTGATAGTACAGAGCACTTTAAAGGCCTTATTAAATAAATGTGTTATACACTTCTTGTACATTATTATCTATTATAGATCATAAAAGTTTTGGAACATATTGAGTCTTGTGCTTAGTTTAGATATTTTTGTTTTTAATTAGTTGCAACTGCTTATTGACAGCTGAAAAATATTCAATCAGTTAACTCCTTAAATAAACTAATTATTTTCAAGTCAGAGCCTTTATGGAACTATATTTGCAAAATTCTTCCCTTATCTGTTATTTCATTATCATCAAATACATGTGTTTTCATATTATCATAGTATGTATATACTGTTTATACAAAAATTTACTAATCAAAATAAAGACACACCAAATATTTTTCAAGTCACGTATCTAAAGGAAGGAATTGTCCAGACAACCCATGTCTCTACTAATTCCCTTTTTCATGCCTTAGGCCATGGGTAAACTTTTAAAGGCTCCTAAAGGTAACTTTTTAGTCTTCAGATTTTGCACCACAGTTTAAGGTCCAAGTGCTCTTTTCAAGTGTTTTTGTTCTTTAGCTTTAATTCCTTTTCTTGATAATTAGATTTTCAATCTCTGTCTCTCTGCACTTGAGCAATCTCCCCAGCCCCTTTCTCTTTCTGTACACACATTAAAGTTTGTGAGAATTTCTTGCTTATGATAGTGCACCCACCCTAGATGCTACCACTCACTTCTTATATCTGCAAGAAGTGCAACCTGTGAGTAGTAGCCCAGCTCTATGTGACTTTGGCACAGACTTGCTCTTGCTGCACCCAGACTGAGACAGACTCCACGGGCTCCAGTCTGTCTGGGGGAGGAGGTAATCTGACAAGAATAACTTAATAGCCAGAGGCAGCCTGCACACCAAGTGCAGAGTTGCCAGGACAGCAGAAAAGCTAAGTTTACTGTAAGGGATGAGCAGCTTTTTAAACGTGTCTAGCTGCAGGGAATTAAAGCTTCCAGATGGTAGAATTGCTGCTGATCTGTATACAGACATTCTGTCCTGCAATTCTTCAAGCTATAGTCCCATACTGAGCAATTCTGCCTTTTAAATGAAAAGGTAGTCGTCTCTTCATCTCTTCTTACCTCCCCTTCCTCCTTTCTACTAATACATGTGTAGGGCTTTTTTTTTTTTTTTTCAGTGCAAATTATAGGTACAAAATGATTTATAAATAGTATATATAGTTTACTTTAGAAAATAAAGAAATAGATTCAGAAGACATAGAGTTATTTACCCACTACTGTGCACTTGTGCCAAATAGTGCAAATAATTATACTTGCCAACATTCCTCTGAAAAATTATTTTTACACAATGTTCTGTGACAGCAAGAATACAGTGCCCTGTTTTAATAAAGAGATACTGTAAAAGGCACTAAAATTCTAATTCAAAATATAGTAATATCCTACCATCCTACCATCTGGAGATCACACTCTTGTAATTGCTACAAACCCAGAAGAGTTCATGAGGTTCTGGAGGGTAAATGTAAAATCTAGATGTCCCAGATACAACATTGTTTATTTCTGCATTTGGGGATGCATTGAAACTGTCACCAAGTTTAGAAAGTTGTTTTTAAAAGATGAAAACAGTGAAATACTTTTTTCCTAAATAAGATCAAATAAATAATAAAGAGTGGTCAGCAATGTGTCATCTCTTTATAAATTCTAATAGCATGTAATTTTAGGAACATTTTATTGGATAAAACATCCTATTCTCACTGATTTGTAAAGTCACCTATGTTATACATCAAGTTATATATCAAGTTTGTGTAAATGTGTGGGTGAGTTTGTTTCCATGTAGTTCTTTCTGTACTGTTCATCTATTCTCTATGCTTATTCTTTATAGAATGTGTTGACCTCTGGCAGGAAAAATTGAATATCCTATTTTGAAAAATTAGTATGCCTGTACTTGATCATTTATTTTGATATATTTAGGACCAGCTTCTTAAATTCCATTAAAAATAAAACATGTTCATGATTTTATTAAGTATTCTTTTGAATTTATAGGTAGTGTAAGATAATCAACATTTTTGAAATGTTTTATGTATCCTTTAAAAGTTTTGAATATTTCAAAATGAATATATTTTGATATGTTTATTTTCTCAAACTTTATTGCTTATTGAATTTTAACGATATATTTCTAATCATTGGTATCTAAAGGTGATCTATTTTAAATGTTACTTTGCATCCAGTTTACTTGTCCTTTTATGCTAAGTATTTAAAATGTCTCATTCTAGAAAATTTGAATTTTTTTTCTTCTTTTCTTTAACTTTTACTTTTTAATGCCTTAATGCATTATCAAGACAATATGTAATGGAAACAATGAAATAAGGCATCCATAACTTACTCTTAAATTTGATGAGAACTATTCTAAAATACCTTCATTATTAATAACATTTTATGTGCAGAGCAGGTAACCTTAATTATGTTAATGAGGTTTCTTTTGATTCAGTGTGCTAAAATTCTGTTTTTAATAAAAGTGACTATTGAATTGTATTAAATATTGATGCTCATATTGAGATACATTTTTCTATAAGTATTTTTTTGTAGATTACACTGTCAGATTTTTGGGGGTTGAAACATTCTTCTATGCTATAAGCAATACTTATTTTTACTTTTGTGACTTTGATTTTCTGATTTATTATTCAGGATATCTGTATTTGATTAATGTATAAAGTTAATATTTTTCTGTGTCTATTTCTAGTGCAATTAATCTAGATAATCAGGGACAAATCTTTAGTCTAAGAAAACCAGATATGTTAACCAATTACACCAAGAGAAACCATGCTGCAAAACCACCATGGAGCATCTCACCAAAAACTGAAAAATATGGAGTTAATTATATGTTACAAGGAAGGATTGACTTTAGGGAAAAAAAAAATTATTTATTGACATGCTGGGAATTGAATGCAGGATCTCACAGTTGCTAGACAAGTGCTCTAACACAGAGCTACTTCCCCAGTGGAGTTTGAGAAAAAATTTAAATGAGGAGTTTGGATTAGCTCTTATCAGCAAGGTTGTATAGGAAGGGCTTAATATATGCATGGGACTAAAAAGGGAACCCATTTTTCTGTTTTCTTGAAAAATACCAAGTTATGATAAAGGTGAATGGTACAATTAGATATTCCTAAGCTGACATTCTCTATCTGGACTGAAACCAAGGCAACTTCTGTGTCTATGCTAGTTAGATCACCTGAAAGTGTAAGATATTATTCATAATGATCTAATTTCAAACAAGAAAGTTATTGAACAGAATAATTTTTGAGATAGAGAACAGTTTATCAGTGACTAAAAAAGAATATCACCCAAAGAAAGTATTGTTATGATATTTTAAAGCTTTAAGTGATCTTGGGAAAAAAAAATTCTTGTTGATTCTGCATCTGACTTTATCTGTTATCCCAGTCTGATGACAAGAAGAGATGAGATTTTACTGTCTCAGTCAGAGACAATTCTTTCTCTCCTTCTGTCTCATATATGTTTATATTCAATATACAAATAAATACATTTACCCAAGATATAGAGATAGATATGCATTTATAAATTAATGCTATTTTATAAACACTCACATACATAATTTTAAACTTATACTATCTCTTACTGTTTTAGTACTGAGACCTTAAATGACTAAAAAAATAGGTTTTTAAATATCCCACTTTAAAAAGGCACAATCATGCAAATTATTAACATTGTGATTTCTTTCAGGTGCTTATATTATCAGGATTAGTGCCTAAATCCAAGAATACAGAATTATGCAGAAGATTATATCATAAAATAAAATAACCTAAAATCCCACTGAAGCACTATAATGGTACTGCCATTTTACCAAATATACTTCAAAATTTCCTTTAAGAAACAGAATATTACATAGATAATATCTCTCTACTACTTCCACAGTATCAGCAGCTGAGTTTTAGTTATATGCAAACACTTGTATGTATACAATTAAAGAGAAGATCAATTCTTGAAAAAAAGCTGCAATATATACACATATACACATATGATACACAAAAAAGACACGCTTTTTTGTTTTTCATTTCCATCATAATTGGTAATTTTCATTTGTTTTTGCCTATGATTGTTCCATTCATGAAAAAATTTTGTTTTTACAGATGTTATATTTTCCTTATTGTGTAGGAGCCTAACTGTACTCTTTCAAATTTTCTTTTTATTTATAACTCATTTTGTCAAAATTAGGCTTTTGTGTCTAACTTTGAAAATAGATTTTTTTCATGTGTTTATCCAAAATCATCATGACTTTTAATTTCCAGCTCAATCATGTAGGAAATTTATTTTCCCTTTTATTTTGTCATATCTGCACTGACCTTCATTTGTCTAGTAGGTTTGGAAGTAGTTATTACTGGTCTTGATTAAATTGTCACTTAAAAAATAAATTTAAATATCGATCATTTTCCTTTTGTTAATGGTGATAGAAATACTGAAAATAATACAGATTCAAAGGATTAACAAATCATCAAATTGGTGAAGTACTGGATCTAATGCATTGTACTGACCTTTCATGAATGCACTTTCAAATACGTTATTAGCTTATGTTTTGAATAACTAATTCCCCATTGTGCTGCACTCCTTGCCAAATGTACCTGCTTTCAGAAGCCAGAGCTCAGTAGTCTATACTTCTGCCTGTACAGTGCTTTGGAATTTGAATCATGGAGATATTCATGTTCTTAAATACAATTCTGTGCTTATAACTGGCTGTTTTAATTCTTTGTCATCCATTATTATGTGTATGCAGTTATTTGATACAGGATAAAATTCTCAAACATAACCCAATAACACCATCCTAAAGGGTGGCATAGTCAACTTATTTTCATATTTATGGTTGAAAATCTCCATAAGTGCTTCACCATTTATGTGGATTTCATTTACACTATATTCTCAAGGATCATACTTGTTCAATTAATGGATAAAAATTAATGAATGGATATTTTGGTTATGGTAAACCAATTTTACAGGAAAAAGGCATCATTATGAGCTTAGGATAATGCAGGTGCCGTTTCTTATTTATTAATTAAAATGATAAGTATTGTAATTTCCTTTTATCTCACTTAGATAATTCATTTTGAAAATGGTTCAGTTTTCCTTTATGTTAGATGAATGGGACAAAACATAAGATATTTCCCTAAGGAAATAATAGTTTGAAAAACTGAATATGAAGACACAAAATCATTATTTTCATACTGGGTAAGCTAAGTGTATTTTGAATTACATTTTTATAGCAAAATTTATTGTGTATCATCTTAGGAAAGTTCATTTCAGAAAGGTGTCTATGTTAGAAAAATATTTGAAAAAAATTTAAATAGATCTATTTGTCTAAAATGGTGTCACATAATTTTTTTCTGAAGAAAAGTCTTAATTTTAAATAAAGGATTACATGGAAATGTCACAACAAAAGTGAAATCACAAAAGGATGAAGGTATAATAATGTCTATGGAAGTGTTGTCTTTAATTTTTATGTAATTTTTCAATTTAATTTTTATTTTATTTGGATAACAGCAAGCATTTAAAAATGTTATATATCATTACTGTTTTAAAACACCATTATAATAAAAATATTTCAAACACAAGTATTGATATACTGTTTTTGACATTTTAGTAGCATAGATACATTCCTATACCCACTTAAAAGCAGAAACTCCCTTCCCTTCCCCACCATTGTTGATATTTTTCTTTGCTGTTTATTCCCAGCATGAACTGCTTCATGATTGATGAAACTCAGCAGGCTGTTACAACCATTCAAAGAAGTAGCTATGTCTTCATTTATACCTTATTAACTTAAATGCCAGGGTTCATCGGCATGTTACAATTGCTAAAATTCAATCTGATCAACCAAATAGGAGGGGGGGGGGTGGAAAGAATAAATATTTAGCCAGAAATGTCTTGATATATAAATATCCATGACATTAGTTATTAAAGTTGTGTGGTCCAAAATACAATCTTCACCATCTGTGGCTATAAATCTAATGGCAAATGTCACACAGTTACTTGGGTTATTATACTTAAGAACCAACACAAATGTAATAATGCCACACCTCTAGTTAGAAATAATGAAGTTTGACCCCACTGAAAGTTATTTTTTTTTTTAATTTTCATCCACAAGTTACAAAAATTAGTGCAAAATTAACTGTTATTGTTTCCAAATCCATTTTCATGATCTTATTTTATGTAGCTGTTTTTCTCACTCTATATCCCTAAAAATTCTTTGTTCTCCCTTCTGGAAATACAGATTGTACATAATTTGCCACCATGTTACATACGTTACCTTTATGAATTTGCTCAGGATGTTTTTATTTTGGGAATTTCCTTTTTTTAACATTGTGACAACTAAAATTCTTCCGATATCTCAAGGACCAGTTCAGAAGATTGGTGTTACCTGCAGGATACCTCAGTTCTGGAGACAGAATTGTCCTCTTCCTTCTCTCTTCTCACCAATAATTTCATACTTGTATCAATGATAATATTTCAATTTAAATCACATTCATTCCAGTCAAATAAACATATTTTGAGTGCTATTGTATTCTAGGGATTATGCTAGTCACATAAACATATAATCTCCTTTCAAAGAATTTACAGCTTAAGAGATAAGTAAATATTCTTCTGTATGTTAAGTGCAACAATAAGCAAACAGGTTAGAAATTAAACCTACTTCTTATGCTGAAGAATAGCAGGAAATTATTATTGCTGAAACTTAAAATCCTAAGCAAGGTATGACATGAGATAATGCTAGGAAAAAAGACTGGGAACATATTATAAAAGATCTGTATGATATATTATGTAGCCTGAAATATTTTACATAAAATACTGAAGAGTTTTTGAAGAATTTAAAGCAAGCAAGATGAAAAATTGCTGAAGGAAAGAAGTGATGTGAAATAAATAGTTACTTTAATAACTATGGGAGGAAAATGAATATAAATCAATATCTAAAATTTTAAATTAAATTTATTTTAGCCAATACATAAAAATAATTGCTCATATTCATGCCATACCATGTGATGTTTCAATACATACAAATTGTGTAATGTTTAAATAATTATAAAGTTGAAGAATGAAAGGATAAAATGAGATGGAGAATTCAGAATATTTAGAAGCAGAAATTAAAGCAGTCAGCAGTTGACTGTATATGGTTGAAAAACAAAACACTTAAGGACTCTTCTGGACATTTTACTTACTCATTTTGAAGTGACACTGTAAAGATTTTTCTGTAATTTATCTAATCCCTCTGTTTACAGCTACATTTTAGCCTCTTACTCATTCAGCACTTTCATCTCAACTTATGGTTTTCCTCTCCACTCTAAATCAATTCTAATGAGCTATTCATTGACAAACCTACTCCTAAAGCCTGACTCTATTTTGTCCCTGGTTAAATTGTCCCTGTTTAGATTTTTATTTACAATTTTCCCTCCTTTCACCTAATTTTTCATAGTTGTTTCATGTGCTTGATTTCAACAACCATCATACTAAAATATTGCCCACTTAGTTGAATTAATACTGATCGTCTTTCAGAATTCAAGTCCACTTATGGATTGCTCCCCTCCTCGCCAATCTAATCAGCCTATCTTCCTGCTCTGTGCTCTGAGCACATGCTTTTATTTTACTTATTAGATCTTAAATTGTTTTTATGCAATTATTTCTGGATATTTGTTCACAGTTTATATTCCTTAGTTATTATTTTAGTCAGTTTTGCATCTCTGTGATCAAAAGACTTGAGGAGAACAACACAGAAATGGAAAAGTTTATTTTTGGCTCACAGTTTCATATGTCTCTGTTCATAGACAAGAGACAAGTACATAGCTCTGAGCACAAAGTGAGGCAGAAGGCAGAAGGATGTTGAAGAGGAAGACAGCTCAGAACATGGCAACATGAAGCAGAGAGCTCCACTCACCAGGGACAAAATATAAACCCTAAAAGAATAGGCTGATGACCTACCTCCTCCAGTTACTGATAATGTTAATGCTTTCAAAACCCAATCATTTCACCTCTGAAAATTCTTGCATTGTATAGCACTTGAGCTCTTGAGGGATACCTAATATCTAAATCATTACACTTATTTATTTTATTCATTTATTTTGGTACTGAGGATTTAACCCAGGAAGTTTAACCACTGAGCCATACCCTCAATCCTATTTATGTTTTATTTTGAGACAGGGTCTCCTTACTTTGCTTAGGTTCTCACTAAGTTGCTGAGGCTGGCTTTGAACTTGTGATTCTCCTGCCTCAGTCTCCTGAGCGTCTAGCATTACAGGCATGTGCCACCATACCCGGCCTTACCACTTAAGTGTTCTAACTTTAAGTTAAAAATTTTTAAATACCTCTATCCTCACCATCATGGAACCACTAGACATTTTGGAGGCCTGAGCAGCCAAGGTATTTCTGTTATCAACAGCTGATGGAGAACAGCAGGAAGAAAAAATTTGGCTTGAAGGTAAGAGAGAAGATCAACATAATTTTGAGGTGCTTCATTCCCTGTGTACAGATATTTCTTCCTTCTTACATTTTTTGTGCTTATCTCTTTATAAGAGATATAAGACTGAGCACTGTCCTGTAGTTAAAAGGCAGAACTCTGGAACTAGATTGGTTGAGTTCTGTGTTAGTCAACTTTTTCAGTGCTGTAACCGAAAGACCCGAAGATAACAATTTTAGAGGAGTAAAAGTTTATTCTGAGGCTAATGGTTTCAGAGGTTTTAGTCCATAGATATCCAACTTCATTCTTTGGGTCCCAAGGTGAGGCAGCATGGCAGAAGTGTGTGGCAGAGGAAAGCAGCTGGGAAAATGTCTCCAGGAGGCAGAGAAAGAGCTCTCCTCACCAGGACAAAATATAAAAACCAAAGGCACACCCCCAATGATCTACCACTGCTCCAGTCAGCCACACCCTGCCTGCTTTCAGTTTCCTCCCACTTACTTCCTATTAAGGCATCGGTATAATTATTAGATTAAACTCTTATAAGCTAATCGCTTCATCTCTAAACTTTCTTGCATGGTCTAACACATGAGCTTTTGGGGGACACCTAATCTAAATCATAACAAGTTCAAATTTTATTCCTCCTGTAATCAGTTAGATAAACTTACGAATATTATTCAACTTCTTTGACCTCTCATTTGTTGAATATGCGTAATAATAGAGATTCATGTACAAATTTGTGATATATAAATGGGCTAGTGAAAGTTAACAACTTAAAAGTTTGCTTGTGAAAATATGTGTATAAAAATATTAGTTATAGTTTTTGTTATATTGTATTACATTGTTGTAAATAATGCTATCTCTAAATGGAAGGTAAGAGAGAACTAGAATGGAATTGAATTGAACTGAAATAATACCTTCAAACAAACAATTGTGATGCCATAATTACTGTTGCTAATACATTATTACTCATCTACTCATTTTTTACATATGTATGCCTAGACTACAATTACAATTTATATTTGGAATATTCCCCCAAAACTCATGTGTTAAAAGGCTTGATCTCCAGTTGATGGTATTATTGGAAGATGGTAGAAACTTTAGGAGGTAAAACCTAACTCTAAGAGGTGGGTCACTGAAGACATACCTATGTAGACTATATTTTGTCCCCAGAGATTTCTTTCTCTTTTTTATAACTTCCTGACCACCAAAATGGGAGCAGATTTGCTCTATAATGCCTATGACATATTATCTTCATAGTGTCAGAAATAATGGAGCCAGCTGACCATGAACTGATTGATACTTCTGAAACCATGAGCCAAAAAAAAGACTACAAGACTTCTTCAAGATAATTTATTTTAGGTATTTTTGCCACAGTTATGGAAAACTAAGTGTTATGTTTTGAAATACAATCATAATCTATAATTATCAGTATTGTTACATTTACTCAAATACCCTTTCTTTCCTTTCCACCATTAAAGTGGACACAATTGAATAATTTCTTGGAAACTCTTCATTAGGTGCATTCCCAAAATAAGAATATAGCAACTTCTTTGAGTGGTTTCCAAATTCAGTTTTTGTTTTTATTCATTTTTATAAATGTCAATAACTCTTCTAATATACACATCTACTATCATATACAGTTGTATTTAATTCAGAAGAAATACACATCATTTTTATTTAAAACACAAAAATACCAAGTTTGGTAAACACTGCTACATGTTCAGTACACACACATACACTTCAAAATATGAAAAGATTAAATTTTTCCTACTGTTGTTTTGAGCCACCTAAAATATTCTGACTTTGGTTTATATAACTATTGCTATTTGTGTTTCATAAAAGTAGATTCTCATAGGAAACAAAGGGCATAAGGCCACAGTCTAAAGATTTTAAAATCTGTGCAAAGAATGCCTTTTTAATTTTCAACAGCATAAGTGTGAAATATTCTTTCTTTCCCTTGTGTTTATCGTTTAGCTATGAAATATTTATGACAGAGGCAAGAATAAAAGGAAAAAGTCTGCAAAGGATGGAAAATTAAAGGTGCTGAAATAAACTTAATTAATTCTGAAACAGAAGGAGAACCTAACATGAAAACACAAACTCTTGAGTTAGAGGTAAAAATGTGCTAAAACCCAGTACTACAACGCACTAGAGAAACTTCATTGTCTGAACTCTTAGTTTACTTAAAGAATATTAATAGAGAAATATGAATCAATGTTCTAACCTTGATATAAACTTTAACTTTAGTTTTGAATAGTCAGAAAATTTCATATAGGTAAGAACTGCAAAATTAGTTCACACATATACAGAATAGCAACAACTTACACCCATACATATCCTCAATTGACCTTTAAGATTTTATATCTAGTGGGTGCAACTTGTGATCTTGACAATATGTGTTCTTGTGTGTCTTTTTTTTTTTTTTCAAGTTTCTCTGACACCTATTAGGTAAAAGCAACCACAGAAATATTTTTTTAGGATGGTGTAAGGAAAGTGGACAGAGGTAACACCATCTCCTTTCGAAATTAGTGATTTTTTGCTTATGCAAAACATTTTAGCATATCCCCAACTACCACTTGATTAGAAAGTATAGGTAGAATACAACTGTAATGGGTACAAATGTCACATTAACAAAGTGTGCTAAAATATGTAACTTTATAACTCTTTATTTGAATTTGTTAGTTAACATCCACATAAATTTGAGAATGCCATATTTTGAACTAAAGGTAAACTGAATATAAGGTTTTTCTTATTTCCTATACTTATACACTTATGCTAAATGGAGACCTAATATGCAGTTTTATGGCATCTTAGTAACCAGAGGAAATAGGGAATATGGTTCATTATGGTCCTCTGTCCTCCACAAAACTTTGCAAAAGTATATGATCCTTTTGGCCTGTCTTTACACCTGTAATGATTGATTGTAATGATTATTTTACACTGATGTTTCCATCTCATTTGTCTCTGCATCATCCTCATTCCAAACGTATTTTCCATGTTGATAAATTACACATCCACAATTTCTTTTACTGTAAGTGACATAGAAAGCATTGGAATAGACTATTACACATCATTTTAGGAGCCCCCAAACTCTTTGTGTCTGTCTTAAAGTTCATACACCTAGTTATCTTACTGGGGCATTGGGGCATTGGATTTTTTTTGTTGTTGTTGTTCCTGGGATTGAACCCAGAGGCACTTACCCACTGAGCCACATCCTCAGCCTTTTTGACATTTTATATAGAGAAGGGTCTCCTTTAATTGCTTAGGGTCTCCCTAAATTGCTGAGACTGGCTTTGAAATTGTGTTCTTTCTGCCTCAGCTTCCTGAGCCAGTGGGATTATAGGTATGAACTACCATGCCCAGCTTTAATGGATTCTTGTATCAGCCAGTTGTAGGGATTGTCCAGGGGCCACTAGTCTACCAATTTTTTTTTTTTTTTTAAGCAAAGACATGCGGATATTCAGAGATCCTTAAATCTATCTGCATTTCCTGTTTCTTCACTTACTCTTGCCTGAATTATTATCCTACATGTAACTTTATTATTTGCTTAGGCTTCTTTTGATTATTAGTCCCCTGAAGACATTACCCACAAATTGACTGTGTCTCTTCTGTATTTGATAGGAATGTTAGTTTTTGAATGTATATTTTTCCTGTTTTTCCTAACTTATTTCTGTGGATATACTTTCTGCACCTTTGAAGGGATGGAATTGTGGCCCCAAAGATATGTCCATATTTTACTCCTTGGAAATTGTAAGTTCTATCTCATTTGGAGAAGTGTCTTTGAAGATCAGATTAAGCTAAAAACTTGAGATGATTTTCCTGAATTATCTGTATAGGCCTTGGATCCCTTTACAAACGTCCTCATAAGCAAGAGACAGGGAGACTAGACAGACACACAGAGAAAAGAAGCAGTAGTTGGAGTGATGTGGCAACCAGCCAAGAAACTCCAGGAGCCACTAGAAACTGAAACAAGAATCATATTCTACCCTACATCCACCAGAGGAAAAAATGGTTCCAATAACATCTCGATTTCATACTCTTAGCTTCCCAAACTGTGAGTGAATAGATTTCAATTTTTAAAGTCACTGTATTAGGGTCCTCTAGAGGAACAGAATCAACAGGAAGTATGATTATAAATGAGACAGACATCATTGCCCTATGTACATGTATGATTACACAAATGGTATGAATCTATATGTGTACAACCATAGAAACGAAATTATGTACCCCATTTGTGTACAATGAATCAAAATGCAGTCTGTAAAAAAATTTAAAGCTAAATAAAAATAATTAAAAAATTTAAAAAATAATAATAATAATAATAAATAAAAATAAAAAATAAAGAGGGAATTTATTAGATTGGCTTACACAAACAGAAGCTGGATACTCCACAATGGCCATCTGCAACTGGAGAGCTGGAAGAACCAGCAGCTGCACAGTCCAAGACCCAGAAGCCCCAGGACAAGAAAGATCAACAGTGATACTCTAGTATGAGACCAGGGTTTCTGATAACAACCTGGAGAATCACTGGCAGAATCGGCTCTGGAAGAGTGAAGAAGCAAGAGTCCAATATCCTCAGTTGATTGAAGCTGTGATCAAGAGCTATTGAAGAAGAGCAGAGCTTGCATCTGCATCTGCTTCCTTGTTCTTCCAGCTTTTATTCCATCCTATTGGGTGGTACTGCCCATGTTTAGGGAGGGGAGTTCACAATCCCACATTCCAATCATTTCTAGACATGTCCCTATGAACATACTCAGAGGCCTCTTTATCATTGGCATCTCTTAATCCAATCAAGTTGACAATTCAAATTAACCATTATAGTCACTTTACTGTAATTTTTGTAGCAGTCACAGGAAACTAATGTGACCCTGATTTTACTATAGATTGGCCTTTGCTAGTTCAATATAGCTAGTCTTTTAATACCAATGCCTGTACACATATATGTGGATGCCTGTATGTGTGTGTGTGTGTGTGTGTGTGTGTGTGTGAGAGAGAGAGAGAGAGAGAGAGAGAGAGAGAGAGAGAGAGAGAGAGAAAGAGACAGACAGAGAAAGAGCAAGAGAGAGAGAGAGAGAGAAATTTTCAGTTTCTGCAAAGACTTTGCTTCAGAGGTCATGGATTATGTTATGAATTTGGAGATGTATTGGAAAATCCTTTGCTTTAGGCTGTGTGGTAAGCAGAATAACCATGATTTCTTAAATATATCCATGTCTTTATCCCCAGAATCTGACTCTATTTCACAGACAAAAGAAATGCTATGGCTTAGTTATTAGGTGTCCCCCAAAATTCATGTGAGACAATGTAAGAAAGTTTAGAGGTGAAATCATTGGGTTATGAGAACCTTAACCTAATCAGTGTGTTGACCCATTTGAATGAATTAACTGGTGATAATTATAGGTAGGTAGAGCGTGACTCAAGATGGGTCACTAGAGGTATGCCTTTGGGACTTATTTTGTCCTTGTGGAGCAGAGTCTCTCTCTTTGCTTCCTGATTGTCATGTCCTGAGGTGCTTACCCTGACCATACCCTTCAGCCACAATGTTCTGCCTCACCTCAGTCCTAAAGCAATGGAGCTGGCTCTCTATGGACTGAGACCTCTGAAACCATCAGTGCCAAATAATGTTTTCTTGCTCTAAAGTTGTTATTGTCAGGTCTTTTGGTAGCAGCAACAGTTAAGCTAATTTTAAAAAAAAGAGAGAATAGAGAATTAAAGTATCCGATGAAACTGGTATTGATAATGTTGACTTTTTAATCCTGGGGTTACTGTAATTACACAAATTTAAATGTATAAAGGTAGGCACAGAAGAGTATGTGTCAGAGTGATAGGGTAGGAGGAAGACTTGACTGTCCACTACTGAAAAGGTCATAAACCAACGATTTGTGAACATTCTCCAGAAAGTGTAAAAGCAAACAACCAGATTCCCTCACACTGCCTCCAGAAAGCTGTAGAGACATCTTGATTATAGCATGATAGGACCTATGTTAGGCTTCTGAATTTCAGACCTGTAAGAGGTTGCAAACATTTATAAATTTGCATTGCTTTTAGCCACCAAGTTTGTGTTGACATACTACAGTAGCAATATAAAACTATACCAAGGGTTTTACCAATGATTGAGTATTAATAAAGATGACCCAATAAACGTGTGTGTAAATCTCAAAATATTGTTTTGCAGACAGTTTGACCTCAGAGATTGCAGTTTCTGCTGTCAGTTTGGAGATGTATTCAGGAACTCTGTTCATCTTCGCTTTAGGTTATTTATACCCTCGCTCAAAGGTACTCACTAGCCATAGAAATTATACATTGCCTAGTCAGAAGAGTATATTTGGTAGGACTCATTAAGGAAAGACCATTCTCTAAAATTTTATCCACCTTTCTATCTTTCTATTTTCACAGAAAACAATTCATTCTCATCCAGTTGTCCTTCACTCTTAGCTAATAAAGTAGGACAAATTTCTATTTAGTTTTCTTTTTTCCTGACTATGGTAGGATAGGTATTTAAGTTCCAGTAGTCTCTCTTTTTAAAAATTACTTTGAAGTGATTAAATTTATGCCCTGAAAGATTCTTCCCTCCTCCAGTCTGGTGCATGAAAATTGAGCTATCCTTAAAAGGAAATTTATAGAATTAAATAATTCTCATTGCAAATTGAATGCAATTTGGTCTGCTTTCCAATTTCAGATCTTTTTTCTGTTACCTCACAGGTATCAGCTATCTGATATTGGGCACCAGGATGACCCCACAGAAACCCTAGGGAGGAAAGAAGCAAGCCAAATCTTTTTTGAATCTAGTTTGATTCCAGGGACTGATTTGTCTCTCTCTGGCTTTCTAAGAACTACAAACCTATTTGGCTTTGGCAGTGAAACCTGCCTATTATTTTCCTAGTTATCATTTTCTTACCAATGTTCCTTTTCATCAAGAAAATCAGATGAAAGGTTATTGCTTTCCTTTAAGCCAGGAGGAAATTATTTTTCTTCCAGTGCAAGGACTCTTGGCGTGGCTAAAAATCCATTTATCATTTACCACAAACACAGTTAAATTAAGCTTGGTTCTTTTGGAAATCCCAAAGCTGTTGAATCTTCAACAATTATCTCAAATCTATCAAGTACACATTCTTAAGTATGTTCCTCATTTCTCTGTTTCACAATTTCCCCTTTAAAAATTAGTTAAATCATTTTAGAAAATTAATCATAATGCATAAAAATGATTATATTATAAATCAAGAGTGCAAGGTCAGATAAATGACTCTACGATCATAGACAATCTCTGTTCTCCTTGTAATATTTATCCATCCAAACCAACACAAATTCACATAGACAGAAAATAGCTGGGAGTATAAGTAGATATCCTACTAGAAGCTGATTTTTTAGTTAACTTAAATGTATAAACAACACTTCATGTTAATTAACTTATGTTTTGTAGTATCAAAAAGACTAGTAAGGAGTTCTAAAGTTGAAAGACATTGTAATCAAAGTACAAAAGGAATGCTTCATGATAATTCAACTAATTGTGATTTCTAGAAAAATCATGTGTTAAGTAGCACTAGAAATATTTTAAACTAGTAATTTATGTATTCATAATTTTGAACTTTCATTATTTTACATTTAAGAAAATGTGATAAGTACTGCAGTGTGCTAGTGAGAACTTGGATCACCTTGGACACATACTTCACTTTATTAACACACTATAAAAGTGACTTCCCATTTAGAAAGAGAAATTTGAAAGCCTGGAGATATTGAAAGAGGAAAAAAAAAAACATAGACAATCTGATATGGAATATATACAACTATTTAATAAACAAATACAAATAATTTGGTGTTTTAATTTTTCAAGAATGCTTCAGTTGATTGTGATTTATTTTTATACAAATGGAGATTATCTATAAGGAGTTAAATCTTAAAACAATAAGAGTAAGAAAAAATTTGTCCTTTTCTTCAGTAGTGATGAAGGAACTGTAGAGAGTGCTAAGGATCTCAGATAAGTTATTTATGACTTGTAACTGTGTTAACCTATCATTTTCACCTTGCCAAGATCAAAAAACTAAAACACAGTAAGCAGTACCCAGCACTTCTCCCATTAAAAGACAGTCAGTAATTAAATATCACAAAGAATTTTTCAGGTGCCTTCTGAAAGCCTCACCTAGAGCATTTCAGTAGTATTGGAGATTTAATACTATTAATTGTAAAATCAATTTCAATTAAGCATCATCTACTAATATTCAATTATTAATTAGATAATTTAATACATTTTAATTTCTATTTTACTGTTTTTATTCTCAATATAATTCCTTTTATTTACTTTCAGTTTAGTTGATTAAATTGTCTACTAAACTGACTGTAAAGCACATATCCTAAGACCATTCTTTTTTTTTTTTGCGGTGCTGGGGAATCAAACCCAGGGTCTTATGCTTGCAAGACAAGCACTCTACCAACTGAGCTATCTCCCCAGCCCCAAAGACCATTCTTTATATCATAAATGAAATAAATATTACATTCTTCCTCTTCTACTTGTCAATATCCAAAGAACCTCTTGACAAATCTCCAATACTATGTAGCCTTTATAATCTAAAAGTTTTCCAAATAAAAATGGGACAGACTTCTATTTAATATTTCATCACTCATTGTACGGATACAGCGTGACATAAATGTAGTCTTCTTGGTCAGAACTGCCATCTTGCTTGCAAGGTGACTCTGGAATGTATCTCAAGTCAAATAGGACCAGAAAAGTCATTAAGGTAGTGGACCAAAAATGCTGTGGCTGCCACTGATGCCCCAAGTGTTTTTTAAATGATGTTGGATTTGACCAGTTACATGCCAGTTGACCACAACACATAATTGTCTAGCTTAGCTTATAAGCTCCTTCCACAGATAAACTCTTCTTGCTGCTGCCCAAGACATGCTTCTATGTCCTCAGTAAACTGTACTTTCTGCAGTCTTCAATCTGTCTGCTTCTTTATTTGGTCTCACAGCAACTTCAGTCTTTGGTGATCAGTTCTTGCACACCTAAACTGGAATTTTCTGAAACACCCAGAATATGAATGTACACATTGATGTGTTAAATAGCCTTTCTTACATAATCCTACATATCTCTATTGGGTTGCTCAAAATATATCCAAGCAAACAGGTAGTGGAATGAAGGCCACTGCTGATTTTCCTTTTGGTTTAATGGCGCACATGACCAAATTTTGCAGTGGAAATTGGTTGGAAGGCCTGCTCTGGTTTGATTTTTAACAATTATAGAAAGCTGACAGCTTCCAATTAATACAAAAGATACAAAATAATTTTATAAAGAGTTATTGTAGGACTGGGGAGATAGCTCAGTTGGTAGAGTGCTTCCCTGGGTTCGATCCCCAGCACCACAAAAAAAAAAAAAAAAAAGAGTTATTGTAGAAGGAAGAAAAATGAGACAAAATAGTTTCTAATGTCTTACCTGTCTAAATTTTATCCCTCCTTTTCTTCTATTCTCTGTATCATGACTGAAAGAAACATTTTTTTTTAAATTTCCTGCAGTTGTGGGAGTGGTTCATCCCTGTAGCTCAGGGTGCTGACACAGGAGGATCACGAGTTCAAAGCCAGCCTTAGCAAAAGCGAGGTGCTAAGCAAATCACTGAGACCCTATCTCTAAATAAAATATAAAATAGGGCTGGGGATGTGACTCAGTTTTTGAGTGACTCAGGGACTGAGTTCAGTCCCTGGTACCCCAACCCCCCCAAAAATTTCCTGCAATTGTATCAACCCTGGGCTTACAGTAGCTTCTAACTCCTTTTTACAGTGGCAGGTCTTTCAGAGACAGAGCTCTCTTTGATTACTGGCAAAAGAAACTTTAACAGGCTGTGTAAATTTAGTTAGATATAGGGCAGTGGGATTTACAGTTGTGATTGAAAAAGTAAAATAGTGAAGAAATACTATTGCCAATTAATACAGAAGGTGGTGTTAGCAGTATTAATATGCTTTTTAAAAAAGTTGTATGTTTAGGAACTGCAGCACAAGGTCAGAAATAATGAGCACATATTTAATATACATAGCAGTTGGTTATCACTAATACCATTTTATTGAGTATACAAAATGACTAAATAGGCTTTGACAAAGCAAAAGCATGTGGAGATATCAGCCAAGTTAGAGCATACCAATCATGGAGCTTCTATTAAGACCCTGCTGAAACAAATCTGAATTTAATTTAAACTCCATGGGAAAGGGTGCTCTTTGCTCTTCCACCGCTGTTTTTGCCTTAACACCAAGGAGTGGGCTTTTTATCAGCCACCTGCTCTTCCACAAACTGTATAAACTGAAATGTATATTTTGTCTTTTTACTTTTCGATATTTTAAAAACCAAAGTTCATGATGGAAGCTGCTATAGAGATATCACACAAAAAGAAAAAGTGTGAAGTCTTCTTAACATTTTGAATCAGTTTAAGCAGGAAAGGAAGATTAATGGGTAAAAACCTTGACCTACGCATTACACATCGCTAATAAAAGCAGAAGTGGAGAGGCTAATGCCATTAATGTAGCAAACTAATATTTAATGTACGACTAATTTTTAATGAGTAAAATTTTGAGTGGAATAATCTCTCCTTTAATTATTTTCTGCTGTACATAATAACTATTTTAGAAACAAATTGCAGATCATAGTTTCGCTCTATGAGTAAAATTTTATTTAAGAGTCATATAGCATTTCTTGAGCTTGGGGAGAGTAAAGAAAAGGAGGGATAAAATTTAGACAGGTATTTGCAGGAGCTTAATTAAAGTGGAATTTAAAACATTTACAAGCTGGATGTGGTAACATAAACCTGAAATCCTAGCTATTCTGGAGGATCATGAGTTTCAGGCCAGTTTGGAGCAACATAGAAAGGCCCTATATTAAAAAAAAAAAAGAAAAGAAAAAAGTAAGAAAGAGAGAGAGAGAGACAGAGAGGGAGGGAGGGAGGGAGGAAGGGAAGAAAGGAAGGAAAGAGGGAAAGAGGGAAAGAGGGAAGGAAGGAAGGAAGGAAAGAAGGAAGGAAGGAAGGAAGGAAGGAAGGAAGGAGGGAGGGAGGGAAGGAGGGAGAGAAGGAAGGAAGGAAGGAGGGAAGGAAGAAATGGCACTATTACAACAAGATACTTCTTGTTTATTGCATATATCTACATTCTGGCCTCTGAAGAAAATTCACATGAGAAACAGGGTGGGAAATTAAGGCCAACATTGTTATAGAGGAAAGAACCTAAGACTGAGAATCCATTCTGATTCATTCACAATAACTAAAAAGAATCCCCTGTTTTGTCTTTAAATTGGAATGCCATAATAGATATTTTAGCATGAACCTCACATCCTAAAGCAGTATGTTGTAAAGTATTTATCCTAGAGAAATTTTCAATTTGCTTTAGAAATTCTGTCTTGCACATGCATTTTACATTCTGTAGGTACTTTGTACTAGTAGGCATTCAGTATTTTTTACTGGTTAAATTACATTTTAATCTTATTAAGACATTTGGGAAAATATAATGAATAAAAATCTTAGTCCTCAATACCATTTTAATTAAAATTAGAATTATAAAACTTATTACATATCTAGTTGTCTTTTCAGTTGCACTAAACAAAGATATAGGGTCTTTGAAACAAGTATAAATAGACTGAACTGTAGTTTAGTAAACATATTGATTGTAGAGTAAGGAGACTCTGGAATGTCAAAAATGACAAATTTACCTTTAGGTTAATAAAAGATGACTGAGTATGTCTTAAGAGGTAAATTTCATAGTCAGTTTTTAAAATTTCTTATAAAATTGGGCAATCAGAGAGCCTGAGATTAAATTGTAACATAATTAAGAGGTTACAATGGTCTTAATAAAGATCATGACTAAGGGAATTAAAAGAATTAAAACAACATCAAAAATACATAAATTCTAGAGGTAATAAGAATTTTTAGGTACTGAAACTATTCTGAAAAATGTACAAATGTGTAAATTGATATTTGCTGTTGCTCTTTATAAAAAGATCATAGAAAAATTACAATTTATCAGAAACTTAATTAATTGAATATAGAAGAATTGATAACTAGTGCAATTTGGAAATCCAGAAAGCATGAGGAATAAGTGTGATTAAAAGATTAATACGTATCTGCTCTGAGAAAAAAGTGGTACTGTTAGAAACCAGGAAATCTGGAATTTTGAATCATTTTTACAAAGAATATAATTAATGTTAGGAATGTCAAATTAGCAGTACCAGGAATTTCCAGTGGAGACTCCCATAAAGTTTTTTAAAATATTAAAATAGAGCACAAATATTCCAGTGAATAACTACTTTAATAAAATTACAACAGGAAGTTTGAGTCAAGAGGCGATTACAAAGAAAGGTCTGCAGTGATTGAAGAAGATAAGACTAAGTAAGAGAACCTTAGCAAATTAACATACAGACCTGGGAATTCCTGGGGGGAAGGAATTTCAGAAATCTGAGAAAATAAGTATTGCCATTGGAATGTGAGACAAAACCTTTTTTATTTTTTCTATCATTTATATATTTTTATTTTATTTATTGCTAATTTGTTATCAACATGCTATTTTTATATAACTGTCTTAAATGTTTTTACAAAATTTTTAATGAAAATTAAAAGTATGCTTCATTTCACCATTGCTCCCTCTCTGTTTTGCTCTTCCCTCATCCTCAATCTCTTTTCTCTACTCCACTGATCTCTTTTCTGTTTTCATGAGATTTCCCCATCCCTTCTTTTCTTTATTTTGATCTAGCTTCCACATATGAGAGAAAATATTCAACCCTTGATTTCCTGGGTCTGAGTTATTTCACTTGGCATCTGACCAAACTTTCCTATATACATATATGAATATGCCAGTGAATTTCATCTTTCTGAATATCTAAAATGGACTAATTAAAAAAACTATAAATAAAAAGAAGAAAAATCAGTGAGGACAGGGAACAGTGGGACGGAGGAGGTAAGGGAAGGAGAAAGTAATGGAGACTGAATTTGAGCACATTATATTCCATGTATTATATAATTATGTCAAAATGAACTCCAGTATTATGTATAACTGTAATGGGTCAGTTAAAAAAAAAAGTAGAAGGAGAAACACCACATCCTCTTAATTAGTTCATAGGTACTCATTAGATAGCCTTAATATTGATGGCCAGACTTGGGACTGTTCCCTAGAATGTGATATATTTTGTCTGGCATGGGAATGGGAATTAGCACCTTGAAACTATTTTCCAGTTTTTGCAGTATAACTGAAGACTAAGAAGCACTGTAATTCATAGTGTATATGTTATTTCTTTAGCTACTAAAAATAATGATTTTAAGACCATCTTAAAAAGGAAATAACAAATAAATTCAATCCTCAGGCAGATTCAAATAAAACCATTATGATCAAATATCTTGATGTTATAAAGGCTTAAATGTCCTCTACATAAACATTTTTATAAGTGAAACTAATGATTATCTTATCTAACAATGATGGAAACCTGTCGTAAGTCAAAGATTGTTCTAAGCACTTTGTATGCGTTGACTGACTTAATATCCACAATCACCCTATGGGAATATCCATTATACAAGTGAAGGAACTGAGGTAGAAGCATAGAGGCTATTTACCTCCTTAAAGTCACATATGCCTTAGCTACCATATCCTGAATTCTTGTTTAGCTTGTCCAGCTCCAGAACACATCCTCAGAGTTACAGAGTTTTATTTTTCATACCCTTTTATTATTCTGACTCCTTTCAACAAGATTTTTTTTGTTTTAATTGTGTGGTGGTGGTATTTGCCTGAAGAGGAAATTCCAGAGGCAATGTGAGCATTTGGATATGAAGACTGTTTTATAGAGAAAGTGAGAAGGCATGGGAATAGGTTAGTATTTGATATCTTTCCCTACAGAAAAGGAATCATAAGCATGCAATAGTTTACCCAGATAAATAATATGAAGATTCTTATCAAAGTGCTTTACTTTAGAGTTAGACATAATAGATTCATTATGATCAGAAAGTGCAGATTTTATGATGTCACAAATAAAGTATTTACCAATAAGTGTATGAGTTTTGTAGTCTTAGAATATTAGGTTTAAAAGACTACAATTGGCAACAAACTCAACATCTCTACAAAATGTTTTGACTGAATCTGCAGCAACTGACAATGGATATATAATTGCAAGAAGATATATTGATTCACTTGTGTGGGATAATTAAGAAAAGTGTGTACCAAAATTGCCTAATAAAATTTTATACTACTCTTGGTGTGTCAAAGTTAACATGATTATAGGAAATTATTTCCAGTTTTACTGTATGACTGAAATCCATAAGAAATATAATTTGCAAAATTAATCAAAGCTTAACCAGAAGTTTAAAGTTCTGTGGAATTTCACATAAGTGGCTAGTGACCCAGTATGTAATATGTGCTTTAATTAAGTAATTCAGGTGCTAATTATTTTTAAGTAAACAATACAGTTGCTAGATTTTTAAAAGGATTCTTCCCTATTTTTTGAGACCAGTTAAGTCCAATAAAAATGCCAAACATGTGCAACAAATTTGATTTTGAATCACTAACAAAAACACGTGTGATAAATCAGTGTGAATAGTAATTCCTTAGATGTTGCTTGGCAAATTAATGTTAAATGAATAAAATGAATTTGCTTTATTCATTTCAATAATTTGCAGATTGGTTTTATATTAGATGTTTGCTGTTTTCTTTGAAAATATAAAGTATTATTCTTTTTAGTGTTAAAATTCTACCAAAATATCAGGCGTGGTGATGCATGCATATAATTCCAAAGACTCCAAACTGAGAAAGGAAGATTGCCAAGTTTTAGGTCAGCCTTAGCAACTTAGCTAGACCCTGCCTAAATTAAAAAAAAAAAAAAAAAAGAAGAAGAAGAAGAAAAGATATAACACAGTAGTACAGGACTCCATGGTAATTTCAAGTACTGCAAATAATAATAATAATACATTGATAATAATAATAACAATCATCATATCATCTTTATTCTGCCAAAATGAAGTTTCACGTCTGTCTTTACGATAGACACTAAAATAGCCAACCATTTCCATTTCTTCCTCATGGAAGTAAGGGCCTAAGAATGTCAGACTCTTCTTTGTTAGACTTAAATTTCATAACCCTCATGACAGGACAAAGGAAATTGTCTTTCTTTTCAGGGTGCGGGGTAAAGGAGTCACAGGTTGTCACTGTGGCCTATTACATTCAAGTTAATAACATTATCACCTGGGGCTATTTTATCCAAAAGACAATTTTCAAACAGTGCAATATACTAAACTTGTAACATAACAACAAGCAAATGTCTCTCTAGAGATGAGTTTGTCATTTATAGCTAAGAATCATGACTATCATGCTTATATATTCAAAATACAAAAATAAAACAATATTATTTTCATTAAAGTTAAAAGTCAGAGAAATTTATGGTACATTTAAAATCATTTTTTCCTCCAAATTAATTTAAGGCAAATGTGTAGTTGCCATAGGAGATTTTAGAAAAATCCATCTAATGTTAAATTTCAATTTATAAGAACATACTGACAAAGAGAATTATGGAAATAATAAATCAGATGTAATTCTCTAAAAGTTGATTTGACAATTAAAGGTTGACACAATAACTATTCCTACTGAAAAAATTAGGAAATAAAATGTTTCATGTTTAACATTTTTGGACTACTGAAGTGATTCTAAACCATCGTTTTTCATTATCATAAAATGATTAGTTATATTAGTTTAGATGGTCTCCTCTAAAATTGAGCAACATTTTCCAAAAATTTACAACACATTTCTAAAAGAATATTTCATTTTAGATTATAGCTACTTTTTGACATGACAGATTATTGAGAAATATTAAAATGGAAAGCATATACAAGTAGAAAATTCCTTTTGGAATGCGTTTCTTAACATGTTCTTTGATTTTATTTATTTTATAATTCCATAATTTGTAGTACAGACTGTAGAAATCTCAGGGTAACAGATTACTTAAATGAATTTTGAATTGACCTTTATATAAGATTCAATTGTTTCAAGAATGAAGGGATTTTTTTTCTTGGAAATTCAAGATCAAGATTGGTTTCTTTGCCTTGGTTTGTGTAGCAGAGGAAAGGATTTTGAATATTTTCACCAAGAAAGAATGGTAAGTGAGGTGATATGTTTAATATGCTTAAAATTTTCACAGTGTATACATGCATGGAAGCACCATATAGTTATCCTAAAATTAAAAAACAAGTAGTATATTTTCCTCACCCAATGTGAAATTCATGGCCGAGATCCTATATCAAAAACCAGGTGAACTAGAGAAAATCATATAGATTTGATCCCAAAACCTAACACTTGCAAATGACCACCTGCTCCTGTGTCTTCATATCATCTTTCTTTATGTGTATATGTTTCCAAATATTCTTTTCTTGTAAGAACACTAGTCATGTTGGATTAAGGCCCAGCCTAATGAACTTTTTTTTAACTGAATTACCACTTTAGATATCCTATTTAAAATATGAGACCTGGGAGTTAAGGGAGTTAAGACTTTACCACACAAACTTTGGGAAGAAGCAAATCACCCCCAAATGAATTCCCCAAATTCCCTGTCTATTCCATGTGCTTTTTCTATGAGAATTTTTTCTCTTCTTGAATAGTGTAGGTCCAGGGATAATGATGGATTATCACTCCTGATCAGAGTACTAATTAATTCAATTGGGATTAATAAAAACTTTTCTTGGTGTACCGGAGCTAATCAGATGAGCATCTAAAAGAAAGTGAATCATCAGAGAGACACTAACCTGCTGGATTCCAAAAGATGCAAATTGCCAAATGTTATGTAGGCATGTGGACTGGACCATGTGGCAAATTTTTGGAGCAAACTGGTTCCCTGATGACAGTTAACACAAGACCTGTCACAAAAACACCAGAAAAAGAGTTCTGCAATAGACTGGAGTCTCAAAGGCTCTGATGACATCGCCTTCAGTTGGTGAAAACCAATCGGCATTCAAATCCTGTCCCACATATTCATTTATATATATATATATATATATATATATATATATATATATATATATATGAGGACTCAGAAATAGGATCTAAATATTTATGAGACCAATTAAGGTAACACTAAAAGATGTGATTTATCATGCTATGTGTGAACTATTTTTAATGCATGATGTAAAAACCCAATGACTAAAATTGTGAAGTAAATATAAAGTTGGAATTTTGGGAAAGTAGTTTTATGACTTCTTTTTCCACTGTATCTCAGAAAGTAGATAAAATATGGGATCCTTTCTGCTGATAAAGTGATTGAATAAATAGGAACACAAGAAGAAAAAGAACACTCTCAATTTTGTTTCTGTAAAGAAAATTTTTATAGACTATGAAATTGCCTCATGTCTGTTTTCAGAGAATACTTCTATATGTGCATTTTGAGCTAACTGAGCTCATCACTATATGGAAGACTTGGTATTCACTCAGTCAAGTTTTTCTTTTTGAGATTATACTGTACTGTGACTACAGATTGAATTTCTGGCACGATCTGTTGTGGGGTAAGTCACTTTTTTTTTTTTTTTTTCGTTATGGGTATGGAACCCAGGGTCACTTAACCACTGAACCACATTCCTCACCCATTTTTAAAAAATTTTTTACTAGTAGTTGATGGACCTTTATTTTATTTATTTATTTATATGTGGTGCTGAGAATGGAACCCAGTGCCTCACACGTGCTAAGCAAGTGCTTTACCACTGAGCCATAACCCCAGTCCCGTTCCCTAATTTTTATATTTTATTTAGCGACAGGGTCTCCCTGTGTTGCTTAGGACCTCTCTAATTTGCTGAGGCTGGCTTCAAACTTGTGATCCTCCTGTCTCAGGCTCCCAAGTCACTAGGCTTACAAGCATGTGCCACCATATCTGGCAAGACACTTCAATTGTGTGGGTGTAGTAAAATCCATCCTATATTTGCCTCCTGCCAAACCCAGTAAAGAGGAATTTCATAACTCATTTAGATCACTTACCAGACAGAACAAAAAGCAATGCTCATTGTCCAAAGTATATCTCTATATTTCAACTCCGAAGAGTCTTTATAATTATGTTTCTACATAATTGCCTACAGTATTTGAACATTATTCTTGAGTTTACTTATTTGTTTATTTTTGAAAGGAAGAAGATATTGTTTCTAAGGCAATTTTATTGATTTTGTGGCTTTGGATTTCATTTTTAACTTTATTAAATACTGGTCCGTGATTATCAATGATTAATGGTAATAAAAGTATATAGGTCACAACTACTTTTGAAAAATTAACACATCTTTTTAAAGGACATTTCAATTAGATTATAAATTTTATCATTAAGAATAGTGATGAGCATTTATGAACATATAGGATAACATAATTAATATAAATTAGGCTATCAATTTCTTATCCAAGATTTTGGTTTTCCATAAAGTTACATAAATACATAAAGTTATATTTCCATTAATTGCAACTTCCCCAATTTTTTCTTGGTTACAAAAAGTATATAAGTGAGAGCATTTTGTATTTTAGCTATCATTTTTCTTTCTAAGGCCTTGTTTATATGGCTTTTACCCCTTCCTAAGTAAATTACCACCTCAATGAAAGGCTCTTAGAATCAAACTATAAAATATTAGCTTTTGTATTTTAAATATTAAAGTCAAACAAAAAAAAATAGTAGGTATGTGAGAGAAAATATGTGAACTGTGGGAATTTTCTGTCCAAATAATAGAAAATGACAATTCTCTAGACTGGGGAAAGAGTGAAGTATAAATCAAAAATTATACTTCCTTGTCCCAATGTGCACCTTAAAGAGGAGAGTCTATGAACTTAAATTGTAATATAGTGGGGGAAAATACATGTTGGAAACTTTGAATGTGTCTGAGGTACTAAAATTAAAACTATGTGGCTTATGTATTTTGACTTGAAAATGTAAATAGGTTGTGAACTACTGTTGACTTCTTTGCATGACACTATTTTCCCTAGGCTTTGGCTAATTGGGATACATACACCTGGGCTCCAGGCATTAGACATTTAGCAGGTACTGATGGGAATAATAAAAGATGAAGAGGGATCAACTCTTTCAGGTGAAAAATTACAGATAAGGATATCCAAGGTTGTATCTCATTCACACATAATTTCCATTGTTGAAAATTGTGTTTCCTATCTCAGCTCTTTTATTCTTTCACATTTCCCACCTTCTGAATGTTGCCTTTTTCTGGTTTGTATTTGTCTTTAAGGATTTGTCTCCTTAATAATTTTAGGCATATTTCACGAAGCAAGGGCATTAGAATTTACATTGGGAGATGAGTTGTCAGTTACATTTCTGATTGATGCATTTTAATTTTCTCAAGGTTCCATGAGATAGTCCTGTGCTTAAGTTTAGATTCAAAAAGTACTTGAATGTGTCAGCAATATCAGAGTAATCAGTCACATCCAATCCTATTGAATGTCCAAATTTAGGGTAATTATTCTGCCTTTTAGTACTGTCTCTGTCATTTGTGTATGAAGAAAATAACATTTTCAATGAGATCAGGTTCAACCAGAGAAGTCACTTTGCCAAATATTATTCTACTTATTTTTAAAAATTCATTCGGAGATTTTATTAGTTGGCTCAGATTTTCATAACATCACAGACTAGGTGTCTTAAAGAATAGAACTTCATTTTTTCATAGTTCTGGAACATGGAAATCCAAAATTAAAGTGCAAGTGGGGTTGATTTGTGAAGAAGTTTGTCCCTTAGGCTTGTAGACCAATGTCTTCTGGTTGTGTTCCCATATGACCTTTTCTCCACGCTTTCAAAGAGAAAGAAAGAGATCTCTTTTATAAGAACACTAGGCTTACTGAATTAGAAACCCTTACTTATGACCTCCTGTGGGGTCCTCTCTGCCACATCCCAAGTGGAGGAGGAAAGGGTTAACTGCCAGAGGAAGATGTTGGCGATTTTTCTATTACCCAGGAAACTTATCTACTCAATAAATACACAAAAGCCAATACTCTTTTTATGAGAGAAGGTATGACAGGTCTGGCCATACCAGCTCTGGCCTCTGTACAACTACCAAGTCGCCCAACTCTCCTTTATTTATAATATGCAGGTAAAGGGGGCACCAGAGGAGCTTCTTCTATGATGGACAGGATAGGGTGGAGTTAGGGGAGTCATACTCTTAAAGGGACAATTCCAGAAGGAGACGGGGAAACACTCCCAGGCAGCACCACATACTACCTAGCAGTTCCTGGCAACCTGATTCTGCTAAATAAGGATGGCTTCCCACAACCTCCTTTAACTATAAATTCTTAAAGGACCTATCTTCAAAAACAATGACATTGGAAGATGTCAATGTCTGAGTTTTGGGAAAGCAGAATTCAGTCCACAGCAGGGAATATTTCACAATTGATAGATCATTACACCAGCCATTCAGCATTGGCAAGAGTGAGCACAGTAGTGTCAAGAGGGCCTAGTGAAACCTTTACAAAATGATTTTAATTTTAAATATAGTTAGTTTAGTGACTGTTTTAGCCTCATTAAGCCATAGACTAAATCTCTCTAGTATCTTAAAAATTGTACTCTATTAGCTCCTCAGTGGTAATATTTACTTCCACAAACTTAAAACTTATCAACTTAGATGTACAGAAAAGTATGTATAGCACAAAAGTAATAACTGTAATGTTTCTCAGCTGGATGCTACTAAAATCTACAGGTAATAGCTATAGTTATCTTGAACTATTGTTCTTGAAAAAAAAATCAATTGTATCAATGTGTTTTAAATGAAATGCCAACCATAAGAAAGCTCTAATTTCTTTTCATTAGTTGAACATCTAGCTTTCTAATTAAAAAATAACCTTTTTCTCTTACTGATATAGCTTACACTATAAATGATTCTTAGAATAGGCTTATAATTTTCATTTCTTTTGGTTTAATATGATCACTTCATCAAATTTAATGTATTTTCTATTTAGAATTTCAACAAAATATGTTGGTGCTTACTTACAAGGTTAAGAAAGTCTCACATTTAAGAAAAGAAAAAAATTATTTATGCAGATATTTAAATGTCTTTAAGGACTTTAAACCTACTGATGTTTCAGTTAAGTTTATACAAGTTTCTTGTCTGAAAGTAATTCACCTTTGATATGGAACTTTACCATTTACCTAAGTCAAATTGATGTAGTTCAGATGAGTTTGAATACCTGAAGAATTTTCAGAGTTACTATAGTCTAAAAAATCTGTGGATCCTGAGTCTGGAAATTTTTTTTAGATTTATACTCAGTGGGGTGTTTACATATCAGGGGTGGGTACATAAGAGTTACTTTTTGTCCCAAATTTTTAGGCTAGACAGGTTTCACAAATTTTTTCTGCATACCTGGCATTTACAAGAAAGAGGAAGTTACAACCCAGAATGCCTTCTGAAGAAATTTTTGCTGATATCCTGTTGGTACCCTATGTAAAAATCTTTCTGACAAGAAGAAAAGCTTAATTATACCAAACGTCTTTTGGGTGGGGTTGCCTAATCTGCTTCAAAATCAGCCTGATAGTAAAGAGAATAAAACTGAACTATGTTTGTAAAAGAAAGTGAACACCTATCCTTGAACTACTGACATAGGCCACTAAAATTGGGACATACTAGTTAGGAACAATGATTCTAAAGAGACATCTGAATTTAATATTGAAGGAAAAAGAATTTTAACCTTTCTCTGACCATGTATTGGATAGAAGCCATGTGACAGATACTGTGGGAGTTGAAAATATTATTTTTCTTAGTCCATAGAGCAGCCAAGCAAGAAAATGCCATTATTCATTTTGCAACTATGATCTCATTATCACCATGAATCATAAAAGAAACGTACCATTTTGAAATCTAACACTTAGGCTACTATTTCTAACTACAAATGGTGCTCTTCCCCCCTTAAACTTTGCCAAATTATGTGCCTTTATTTCAGTGTAAAAGACATGCTCATTATTTGTGTCATTAGCTACACGGTATGCTACAGACTAGAGGGGAAATTTTCACGTACAGCCCCCAAACATTTTCATGAAACATTAATTTTATTTACTTACAGGACTTAAACTAGAAAATGACCTAAGGAGAAGCAAAGGATGGAGGTGGAGTAAGAAAAAGAGGGATGGAAAGACTAGATTAGGAAAGGGGAGTCCAATTATTCAATTAGACTTCTGTCTAATTTCACTTAGGGCAAAATCTGAATAAAGCTCTGAGCAAGGAAAAGCACTAAAAGTATTCTAAATTCCTTTAATAAATATTTTAAATGTGAGAAAATAGTATGAGAATATAAAATTGGAATAATATTCAGAGTTCAGTAATTAATGTTGGATTTGTCCTTTGAAATTAAGGTTCAGTTTTTAATGTACCTTCCTTTTATGATAAAACCTATTATTTTATGATGTTTAACAAATTCCAATTATCATGAATACTCCAGTACACCTAATTTTGAAGTAATTAAGCCTCCTTTAAAAGACATTCTTAAATTCATGATATAAATATGTTTCAGATTTTAAAAAGAGACAAGAAAATCAGAACATTTTTTATTGCTAAAAGGATAAATAATTTCCATTACTCAGATTTGAGTTAAAGTGAAAAAAATAAGTACAGGGTGATTATAATATATTATATTTCATTATGTTGTATAAAGTTACATGCAAATAGTGCTGCTATGAATTTAGAATGTGTTGAGTCTTCCACTTCAAACAGCTGTAGCTCATAATTGAAAAGTGAATAATGTGATAGAAATTGGGAGAAACTATAGCCAAATCTGGGTTTTAGATTTTACTCTTTCAGTTATTTACTACAATGGTACAGATAGGGCAAGTCAACATATTGAGTTTCTTTATAAAACTCTTGATGGTAACACTCACCCAGCATCTTACCTCTGACTAGTAAAACAAACTACCATGAATCTGGTGACTTAGACACACCAAAATTTTATTTCTCACTGTCTGAAGTCTCAAAATCTGAGCTCAGGGTGAAAGTATGGTCAGGTACTAGTGAAGTTCTTTCTTTGGGTGACAGACTCCCATTTTCTGGTGTCCTCATATGGTAGAAAGAGAGTGAGAGAGCTCTCTGGGTTTCCTCTTATAATAGTATAAATCTCATTCATGAGGTCCTTTCATTTTCTCCTGAAGGACTCATGTCCTAATATCCTCACCTTATTTTTCAGATTTGAACATACCAATTCTGAGGGGATACACAGATTCAATCCAATACACAAGTTATTGTAAGAACACAAAGAAGATCAGTGAAAGTAGTTATTACATTCCTGACAGTCAATAATCAATGACATTGATTATTTTTCTTGCTTCCATCAGATCATATGATTTGAAGACCTGATACCCCTAAACATCTATATCCCTTCATTGCTTATTTCTTTAAGCTATTTCTATGAAAGAAAAACAAAAATAATTATTGGTAGAAGATTTTTACCTCACAGCATAAGTAAAACTTCAAATGTGATAACACATATAAACTACTCAGCAAAATTAAAAGAAAGAAATTTTTTTCTTTACCCATCAACTGAGATATAAAAAGTTTAATGAAATTCTCCAAGTTAAAAAAAGTCAATAAAGCAATAAGGGTGGGTGTCACTTCAATTATTTGATTTCAACTAATTTCTTCAATTTCCAATGCATTATCATCCAAGCAGATCTAGTGCTCTCTAAAGAATAGAAGAAAATAGGTGTGAACAGTTAAATCTGATTAAAGAGAATAAAGTATAATTTGAAAGAGAAGATATCATGAGTCAATGGAAACTGGCATTTTCTATCAGAAATGCCATTTTTAATGTATTTGAAATGATTTAGGAATGTTAAAATTGATGTAGAAATTGGATACCTTGGAAATCGTTTTCCTAGAAAAAATTATGAGAATTATGGAGCAGGCAGTTCTTGGTAACGAAATAACATGAAAGCCTTCACTATGTTGTATGTCTTTTAGTAGGAATCTAACTTGATATTTTTTATAAAATTCAATAGTGTTTTTTACCCTAAAAACATTAGCAAATGGATTGATTACTTTGAGGACAATGAGTTATTGGGCACTTACCTGATAAACCTCATTAATTTTAAGGAAATTAGAATATACTCACTAGTAAGTCTGTACCATTTCTTTAATTATAACAACATTTCTCCCATTATTCTCAAAATAATTCCTTATAAAATGATCTCTAGAAAGCATTGCATTTCTTTGAAGTCCACATGAATTCCTTTCATCAAATATGTTCTATCTACTAAGACTTAAATTTATTGTTGTTCAAAGAATTTTCAAAATGTTCACTGAAAGCAAAATACTGCTAAATATATTCAGGCAAATTTTGATCTTCAACCATTTTAAAATGACTTTTCCATAGTAAATTGTAAATTACCAAATATTTAAACAGAAATTTTCCCTATATGAAATAGTTGTTATTATGGTTTTGATCTAAATATGACAAATACAAGACAGAAAAATAAAAATACAGAAACTAAATTATATGCAAATTTCAATGGGTCCTATACTTCAACAAAAATTAAACTATAAATAGCTACTGGAAAAAATGATAAAACAATATCATGATGATCATGAGTTAGGCAAAAAAATTCTTACGATCCAACAAACACAAAACAGAATAGACTGACATAATAATAATTAAATAAACTAGACATCATTACAATTTAAAATCTTGTCTTTTAAAATATATCATGAAGCAAAAGAGAACTAGAATTAAAAAAACGACAGTACCCATATTTGAAAAAAAGCTTATTAACATTTTAAATTTCAAATCATATAAAATAGACACCACTGTTTATGTTACCACTTTTAGAAATTATAACCTAAATAAGTAGAACATCATTTAATGCTGGTGGAATAGTTTATAGCCCTCTGATCCTTCCACATTTAAATATAGCTCATAAAAATTATGTCCTGTTTATTATGCAAAATACCAAAAGTCAATTCAAATTTGATCTTTGGAAAAATTTGGATTACAAAATTATATCAAAGCCCCAAAGTTAGATAGATGTTGGCTGATTATTTACTGGAAACAATTTATTTAGGCCTTTGAGTTTCATCTTATTTTTCATGATTATAGACACTTTTTGTTGGCAGTAAGAGATGGAGGAGTTCATGAAGGAGAAGTAGATAGTGTTCACTCATTTTCCAATGAGTTCTTTGTATTTACGAATGGTGGTTAATTGAAAGGTTTCCAGTGGTGACAAAGGAAATAACATAAGTTGTTTTGATAAAAATTTGTAAATTTTTAATTTTTCATTAGTCTCCTGAATGTTGACCATTTCAAATACTAATTTATCCCTCATCTTTTAACCTTAACTATGAACAACATGCTAGAATGAAATTTAGTCCCAATACCAAATTTTTAAAAATAAAAAATGTTTAATGCAAAACTTACATTATTTTTAAATGTGCAGAATTTTTATTAAGACCCAGGAATACCCTGAGAAAATCATCTGAAGGAGAACTTGTAGCCACTCACACTCATGTCTTAATGAAGTTATCAAAGATCAGATAGACATTTAGTTTGTAGGACAAGAAACTATCTTATTCCAGAGCTTACTTAGCTAAAACGTGCTAATTTCTGTCAGTAAAGGGAAGAAAACTTAGATGAAACATCTGAAACAGAGTTATAATCAGAGGTAAAATTCCCAAGATATGAGATAGGTGAGGCAATCTGAATGTTATTGATAATTATTCATAGTTATTTATCGTTTTTTTAAGCTGCATGTGTCAATTAATAGGTATTGAGCTGAGAATCAGAAAACAAACAAACAAAAATCCCACATGAACCAAAATCAGTTACCAGATTGTAACATTTGGAAGCAATTAATACAGCAGAGTTTGCCAGACACTTAGGGGCCTGTAGGAAACTTACTCCAGAAAAATAACTGAGTATGCATCTACCTTTATTTGCTTCTGTGACTCTTCAAAATACGTGTGGATTTTTTCTACTTCTTATTCTAAATGATTTAGTCATTTTTTAAAAATTACTTTGATAATTAGTTTGATAAGCAACTTTATAATCTAGTTTTCTACAGGTCATTTTAGACACAGGATTTTAAAATCTAAATCCATCTTGATAGTTCACACAGAAACTTTTGAATATATATATCAATTTTTTTCTCTGAAAAAAGAATTTCATACTTTTATTAAATTTGCCTCATATCCCAGAGTTCATAATTCACAGATTTAAGTTAACTTCAGTATTTCCTTCTGGGTTTCACAATTTTAATTTCAACAGGTAACTTGATTTGCCTTATCTTCTAAACTTAATGGAGCATGTGTTTTTGTCCCTTGCATGACCTAAAAGTCAATAATTACAAAAGCAATATTATGTATGGATTTCAGAAATATGTGTATTAGTGTTCTATGTCTCCCTAACAAATTATTGGAAATTCAGCAGCTTAAGAAGCAGCATTAATTTTCTCACAGTTCTGTAGGTCAAATTTTCAGGTTGGTTTGAGTGGTTTCTCTTAGTATCTCACAAGACCTAAATCACAAGTGGGATCCTATCTGTAGACCAAAAGGAAGAATCTACTCAAAATTCAATGATATTGTTAACAGAATACAATTTGAGCATCTGTAAAACAGGCGTATTGTTTCCTCTACCCTCTTAAGGTTCAGGGGGAATTAAATTTATATAAGACAGAATAACAGAAAAAAGGCAAAAATACTTTTTTATTTTTATGCAACCAGGAGCCCCCAATAAAAAAGGAAGACCTGAAGAAGTGGCCAAATCTAATTGCTTTTTATATTAGGTTGAACAAAGGGAAGCAGTTATTGAAAAGTAACTATTTTGATAATTATGTGAGGAGGCCAAAGGAAGACAAGAGTTATTTTATGAAATTCAGTGTGTACAGAATTCTCTCGGTTATGACTCTCCATTGAGCAATATTTATTTTCTTCCAGTATAGGGAAGTCATCTATCTTCATATGGGACTTATTTTTATCTTTTTTAATATTTGATGAGGATATTAATCATTTTTAATTAATTTATTATGATACAAAAAAACATACAAGTTGTACATATTAATGGGGAACTATATATACCTTTCACAGTCCAGTTGTGCTAATGAAGTGCAATAGATATCAAAGAGACCAACGTAAGCACCTTGAGGTGGTGTTTGTGAAATAAGGTTTATTGAAGAATGTTTATGGGGAAGGCCCTGTGGTGACAGTCTAGACAACAGTACCTCCATTCCTCATGGTGTTCTGCCAAGCACAATCCCTGCACTACTATGGTCGGCACATACAGAAACCAAGAACTCCATCTCCCTGCAAGTTCAAGGAAAACAGGGCTGGCTACCTGCAAGGTAGACACCAGCTGCCTGAACTAGTGTAAGCCTTAGGACATCTAAGGAGAAAATTAGGAATGGAGAGTATTTAGTTCGGGGAATACAAGTTGGGGATCCCTGGGAGAATCCAGTAGTAATGATTAGTAATTGTGGAAGTCAAAAATTACACCTATTTTTTAATTTTATGCCTGCATGTCGCAGAACAGGTGTACAAATTGTGAGTCTGAACAGGTGGATGTATCTGTGTTCAACTACTGATACCAAGAGGCTGGGAAAGACAGAGAATCTGAATGGGCAAATGTGTCCATGCTCATGCTCGGAGGTTGACCCCGGGAGGCTGGGAAGAACGCATTGGGTCAGGAGCCTGAATTGGCAGGTGTGATTGTGCTCAGAGAAAGGCCTGAGGAGGCCACGAAGGGTGAAACCTGCAAGCAACAGAAGCAGTATGGGGCTGGCTTTTCCATCTTACCAGTGGATCCCTGAGGACACCCCTGAGGTACAGGCTCCCATAATAGTTAGGCATCTCATGAGCTCTAAAGGTATCTGGATTTAATATCCTAAGAGAAATATCTGTGCAATAAAAAATCTGGGGCCTCACTAGACCTAAGCATGGTCTAACCTACAGGTACTTAAATCACTGAACCCAGCTGTGGCTTTAGCCTGGAGAGGAGCTGACAGTATTACCCATTCTAAACTTGATATTACCACCAAGAAGGGAAGCAGAGAACTCCAACTGGTGTCTCTGTGAGCAACATAACAAAAAGAAAGGAGTCCACAACTATCAGTCCTATTGTTCCTTAAGAAGAAACAGAAAGGCAGTTGACAATTGGGTACAGATAGAGAACGTATATTCTCACTGACTTTTTGGTCTACCACAATGGAAACAAATCCTTAATTTTGCACCAAGATTTTTGTTTTGTTTTGTTTGTTTTTTTCTTTGTGTGCTGAATGATTCATGGACATTGATAAATATACACATTTATTTCTGTTTTCTCATTTCTAGCATTTCTTTGAAGGTAGTCATTTTTCATTTATTGGTTGAGGGTCAGGGTTTCTATTTTGTATATTTCAATTTTTCTGTGTATTCTTCCCTATTCTGTTCCCCTTGTTGCTTGTTTTCCTTTTCACCTTCTTAAAAGCCAATATCAGTTGTCTCTCTTTTACTCTCCTTTTAATTTTTACTTCTATTTCTTTCCTCCCTCTCACATGACAGTCACACCCTAAGTCACTTTTGCATTTTCCACATTCACCTATTGAAATTTCAAAATTTTGTTACCTTCCTGTCTCTTAATCTTACCTCTTAATTTACTCTATTCTTAACTTCTTTTAACATAATTGGTTTATATAATGTCAGACCCCACCACAAATGCTGTAGTAATGATTAATACTATGGCAAAGATAACACCTATTTTTTAACTTTAGACATAATTCATGATTACTTATTGTCCTTAACAATGAAAACTGCTGATCCTACCAATTTAGTTTATTGTTCAAATTAACATTGCGGATGTCATAATAGGAGCCAAGTAATTTATTGTCTACACAGGTCATTGCTATTATTTGGCTCCCCCTAATCTGTGTGGTACTGGGAACAAATCGTGACACTCTAAGTTCATAGGGGAGAAACTCTGCTGTTTCACATCCATTTGGATAGATAGGTAGACACACAAACAATATAAATAATTAAGGGAACAAACAATACCAAACATCCCAGAATGCCACAAAAACATACTCCATTGACACCACAGTGGAGGAAATGTCAGAGAAGGAATTTAGAAAGTTTATAGATAAACTGATCTGTGAAGTAAATGATGATGTAGGGAGTGAAGTCAATGGGAAAATACAAGAGTGAAAGATCACTTAAATTAGGAGATAGAGATCATAAATAAAAATCTATTGGAGATCCTTAAAATGAAGGAATCAATACTAAATTAAAAATTCAATGGAAAGTATTCCAATAGGCCTTTTGGAAGATAAGAGTTTCATGCAAAAAAGACAAAGTATGTAGTCTTGAAAATAAAGGTGATCATGGAGAAAAGATGTTAAGAGACCATGAACAGAATTTTCAAGAAATATGCTAACATTAAAAGGCCAAATGTAAGATTCCTAGGGGTAGATGAAGACTCTGATATACAAACTAAATGAATGCACAATCTTTTCAATAAAATAATATAGAAAATTTCCCAAGCCTTAAGAATGAAATGAAAAATCAAATACAGGAGGCTTAGAGGACCCCAAATATACAAAATTACAACAGACCTACTCCAAAGGCATATTATTAGAAAATGTCTAAAATACAAGAAAAATGATAGAATTTTGAAAGCTTCTAGAGAAAATAACTGGTCACATTTAGAGGTAAACTGATATGAATCTCAGCTGATATTTCAACCCATACCCTAAAAGTTAGGAGGTCTTGGAATAATATATACCAACTCTCATAGAAGAGGTTGCCAACCAAGAATACTATATCTAGCACAACTAACCTTCAGAATTAAAGAAGAAATAAAAACCTTTCATGATAAACAAAAGTTAAAAGAATTCACAACTAGAAAACCTGCACAAAAAATACTCAACAAAATATTTAATGAAGAATATATGAAGAATAGAAATAAAAACCAGAGAGAAAAGCTGTACTAGTATAATACAGAAGCAAAGAAAAATCTAATTCAACTTAAAAATTAGAAATAAATCAAAAGGAGAGGAAATAAAAATCAACTCTAAATAATAACACTTAATGTTAATGGAATAAACTCATCAATCAAAAGACATAGACTGGCAGACTGGATTCAAAAACAAGACCCAACAATATGCTGTCTCCAAATGACTCAGATCATAGGCAAAGATATCCACAAAATGAAGGTGAAATGATATGAAAACACATATTACTCATATGGATCTCATAAACAAGCAGGGGTATATCTACTTTCATATCAGATAAAGTGGACTTCGAGCCAAAGTTAATCCAAAGAGAAAAGGAAAGTCACTTCTTACTGCTTAAGGGAATCATACAACAACAGAAAATAACAATCATAAGTAGTTATGCCCCAATCAATAGAGCATCTACATACCTAAAACAAATCCTTCACAATTTTAAGAATCAAACAGAGCACCACATAATAATACTTGGTGACTTGAACTTGTAATCTCATCACTAGATATATCTTCTACACAAAAACTCAATAAAGAAGTTAAGAACTAAAAACTACAATTAATAATTTGGACTTAACAGACTTATATTGAGAATTTCATCCATCAATGACTGAATGCCCTTTCTTTGTAGCAGCCAATGGAAAATTTTCTAAAATAGACCACATCTTAGGCCACAAAGCAACTCTGCAAATACAAAAAAAAAAAAAAAAGTAGAAATAATACCCTGCATTCTCTCAGATCATAATGACAACAAATTAGAAATCTATGATAAGATAAAACAGAAACTACTCTAATGCCTAGAGACTAAATAATTAACTATTAAGTAATGAATGGATAGCAAAATAAATCAGGAGTAAAATTAAATAAATACTTAGAAGCAAGTAAGAATAGAAATAAAACATATGGGACACTATGAAGGTGGTTCTCAGAGTTTATACCATTGAGCTCATTCATTAAAAGAATAGAATAGTAATAAATGGATAATCTAACTTTACCTCTGAAGGTAATAGAAAAAGGAAGAAATCAGCAGAGAACAGAAAATAACTAAAATCAGAACCAAAATCAATGAAACTGAAACAAAAAACAAACAAAAACTTCAAAAAATTAATGAAATTAAAAGTTGTTTTTTTAAAACCAGTAACAAAATTTATGACTCCTTAGCCAGGCTAACAAAAATAGAGAAAAACCTCAAATTATTAAAATCCTTTTTGCAAAGGGAAATATTACCACAGACACTACTAAAATACAGAGGGTAAGGATAAACTATTTTGAAAATTCATGCTCGAATAAAATAGAAAATCTTGAAGATATTGAAAAATTCGTAGAGTCATACAACCTACCCAGATTGAATCAGGAGGATATAGAAAATTTACACAGACCAATTTCATGTAAGGAAATTGAAGCAAGTATCAAAAGCCTCATAACAAACAGTAACACAGGACCGAATGGATTCTCAGCCAATTTCTATCAGACCTTTGAAGAAGAACTAATACCAATCCTCCACATACTATTCCACAAAATAAAAAAGGAGGGAACTCCAAACCCATTCTATGAAGGTAGTATCACTTTGATAAAATGATCAAGATCATCAAAGAATTATAAAACTTCAGACCAATATCCTTGATGAACATACAGGCAAAAATTCTTTATAAAAATGGGCAAATTTCACACAAAAACTCATTAAAAAGATAGTGCACCATGATCAAATAGTTTTCATTACAGGGATGCAATGTTGGTTCAACATACAGAAATCAATAAATGCAATTCATCACATCAATAGTCTTAAAGACAAGAATCACAAAATTATCTCAATAGATGCAGAAAAAGCATTTGACAAAATACACCATACATTCATGTTTAAAACCCTAGAAAAAATAGGGAAAGGAGAAATATTCCTAAACATTGTAAAAGCTATATATAACAAACTCAAGGCCAATATCATTCTAAATGGAGAAAAATTGAAAGGATTACCTCTAAAAACCAGAATAAGACAGGGAAGCAAGCCATCCTTCACAAGTTCTATTTAACACAGTTCTTGAAACTGTAGCCATAGCAATTAGGCAAAAGAAAGAAATTAAAGGGTTATGAATAGGAAAAGAAGAGCTCAAATTATCCCTGTTTACTGAAGATATAATTCCTTACTTAGAAAACACTAAAAACTCCAACAGAAAACTTCTAGAAATCATAAATTCAGCAATGTAGTAATATATAAAAAGAACACTCACAAATCAATTGCATTTCTATACTCCAATGGTTAATGAGCTGAAAGAAAAATTAGAAACACCATCCTATTCGCAATTGTCTCAGAAGAAATAAAATACTTGTGAATCAATCTAACAAAAAGAAATGAAACACCTTTACAATGGCAACTACAGAACACCCTAGGAAGAAATTGAAGAAGGCCTTAGAAGATGGAAAGATCTCACATGTTCTTGGATAGGCAGAATTAATACAATCAGCATGGCCATACTATCAATAGTGCTAAATAGATTTAATGCAATTGTCATCAAATTCCAAAGCCATTCTTCACAGAAATTTTTTTAAAATGCAGGCATGAAATTCATCTGGAAAAATAAGAAGCCCTAAATTGCCAAATCAAACCTTAGTAAGAAAAGTGATGCAGGAGGCATCACAATACCAGACCTTAAATTATACTACAGCACTACAGTAACAAAAACAGTATGGTGTTGGCATCAAAATAGGCAAAGACCAATGAGATGGAATAGAAGATACAGAGACAAATCCACAAAAATAAAGTAACAGGATACTAGATAAAGGCACCATAAACATATATTGGAGAAAATGTAGACTCTTCAGCAAATGGTGTTGGGAAAACTGGAAATCCACATCTAGTGGAATAAAATTTAACCTCTATCTCTTCACCCTACACAAAACTCAAAGAGGATCAAATACCTAGAAATTAGACCAGAAATCCTGCACCTACTAGAAGAAAAAATAGGCCCCAAACTCTAACATATCTGCTCAGGAACTGACTTCCTTAACAAAACACCTAAAGTGAAAGAAGTAAAATCCAGAATCAATAGGTGGGATGGCATCACACCAAAAAACTTCTCACAGCAAAGGAAACAGTCAAGAACATAAAGAGAGAACCTACAGAAAGGAAGAAAATTCTTGTTCACATTGAATGCTAATTTTCAGGATTTATAAAAAGCTCAAAAAACTTAACACCAAAAACATAGTAATAACTCAATTAATAATTGGGCAAAGGAAATGAGCAGACACTTCTGAAAAGAAGAAATACAATTGGTCAATAAATATGTGCAAAAATGTTCAAAATCTTCAAAAATTATAGAAATGCTAATTAAAAGTACAATGGGATTTCATCTCACTCCAGTCAGAATGGCAACAATCAAGAATACAAGTAACAACAAATGTTGGTGACAATGAGGGGGAAAGGGTACACACATACATTGCTGGTGGGGACTGCAATTTACAACTACTCCAAAAGCAGTATGGAGATTCCTCAATAGACTTGGAATGGAACCACCATTTGACCCAACTATCCCACTCCTCAGTTTATACCCAAAACAGTTAAAATCAGCATATTAAATTTATGCAACCACATCAATATTTATAGCAGCTTCATTCACAATAGCTAAACTGGGGAACCAATCCAGGTGCCTTTTAACAGATAAGTTGATAAAGAAATTATGATTTGTATACATAATGGAGTATTAATCATAAAGAATGACTTTATGACATTTGAAAGTTAAAAGTATGAACCTAGAGACTACCATGCTAAGTGAAATAAACCACTTCCAAAAAAACATACTTCAAATGTTTCACCAATATGTGGAAACTAATAGGAAGTAAGAGGGGTGAGGGGAAGAATAGATATTCAGTAGATTAGACAAAGGGGGTTGAAGGGAAGGGAGGGGTATAGAAAAATGAAAGACAATGAAATGAATCCAACATAATTTTCCTATGTATTTATGTGAATACACCAGAGTGAATCCAACCATCATGTACATACATAAAATTGGGATCCTCATTAGAATGAGATATAGTCCATGCTTGTATATTATATCAAAATGATCTACTCTCAGTATAACTAAAAAGAACCAATAAAAGTAGAATTGCACATATATGTATGTATTACATATGTATGAAAATATTTTAGTTATTCACTACTGAAATTATTTATTGACAAACAAGAATAAGCTAATAAACAAATAGGAGTTAATTAGATGATTATGTGGAACATTTCTAATTCCTCAGAAAGATCTGCTAGGTAGAAACTGCTTTACATAGATTTAACTATCTTGTTAACCAAAGACTGATTGTTCTGTTTCATGTCAACCAGGTGCCACAGTTCCATTAGCATACAATCTCTCTTTTTCTCTAAGAATACTCTGTACCTAACTAGTTAACTTATGCTGGCATTTGACTTTATTATTGTACTTTATGCCAAGGTGGAAAATGGGAAAAATCCTGAGAAATTCAAGTTTCAACATATAAGACACTGCCTCAATCAAGGTTTCTACAGACACTTTCAGGCAAAGATAATCTCTAACCATGGTGCATTGATCAACTGATTAGATGAAAAGATTTGGAAAAATCTAAGCAGTAGAGATTCCTTAGTGAAACTACCCAGGTACCTCCTTTGGCAGAAGTCATGTTCCTAGAAGTAATTCAACATTTTGTGAAATTCTGCAAAACTTAAAATTGTATCCCTTGGTTCGTTTTAAGTTATCTTTTTGGTTACAAGGGATTGATTTTTCCTTAAGTGTTTCCAAGAAGACCTTGTGGCTCTCACACTGCTTTAGTAATAATTAGTAATAATTAAAACAAGTAATGACAGTAGTCATTAACAGATTTTAGCCTGTTTTCTGTGTTCACAGTTTAGGAAAAGCCTTCTTTTTCCCCCCATACATCTTACATGCTAGAAATCTTGCACACGAATATAAATGCTTCATGTGGATATCTGTGCATGTTAATGCAAACCTACTTTAATGCTCATATAACCACAATACTGTAGATTTGAGCAATATTATCCTAGTCATAAAGTGTTCGAGTACCAGGTGATGAAATCCTTATTGCCAACTGCATGAAGAGTGATACAACTCCAGAATCCCATCCTTAACATGTATTTGGTAGTAACTTTTAGGTCAAAATTTCTAGAAGACTTTTAAGTGAGAATTAGAACAGTGGTAAAAACTAAATGGAGTACAATTTAAGATGAATTTAATGATTAATAATGGCAAAATTCTGACAGTTATGCCAAAAATGCCACTGATGCTTTAGCAAATGTTACTTGTTGTCTCTTTTCTTTTCCTTTTTCCTACTGATAAAACCAGCCTGCCCCTTGTGAACTTTAAAGTACGTTACACAGTACTTCAAGCAATTATGGATCACCCTACTATCTCATCCAGGAGTCCGTCTCATTCATTAGTTCAAGTTTTTTATATTAACTTGTCTGGGTTTCATTTCCCAAAATACATAAAACATTTTTTAGAGTCTATGGCCTTAGTAAAATTTTTGTTAGTATATACTATAATGTGTTCATAGTTCCATTGTCAGATTAATTTTTATGTTATTATTTTGAGAGAGTATTTGATTTTGAACAACCTCAACAATATTTACTATCATTTTTGCCATCCCAGTTAAAAAATAGGTTAAATAGGTCAGAATCAATCATATGACATATTGATAGTGTACACAGGGTTTACTAGGTAGCAACTCAGTAGGCAAGTGAACAGGGGAAAGATAAGGCTGTTGTCATTGATGGGCAAGTGAAAGAACACTGCACTAATCTCTCAAATTCTGTATATTTTTGAAGTTTTCAAAAACAATGTAAAATATTTATAATCATAAGATAAAATCTACTTTAGAAATATTTCTGATTGTTTCAAAAGTAACTTACTTTTATCTTTTATTACTTTATGTTGGAAAGAAATGTTTTAAAATTTATACTAAATGAAAACTAGAAGTCACTTTTTGGCTTCCCAGAATAGTTTTTATAATTCATATTGATTTGCATTGCATCAATGTTCTTTATGAATGTATTTCTCTTATTCTTTCAGCTAGGTTTAAATTATGATATAAGGATGTAAAGTCAGTTATTAAGAAAAATAATGTATCTGTCTGAAATTGAGAAATATAATTATGTATTCCTGTGCTCCTGTGCACAACAAATTAAGGACATCAGACAAATATACAGAAACAGATACTAAAACATAAAATGGGCAAATATAATTTTAAAAAATTTTTTCAGTTATTTTATTTCTCCCCATTATATAAAAATGCAGAGTATTTATATGTAGAGGAGGCAAAATTTTACATTTACCATCTTAATATCTCTAGCTAGGCCTTAGAATTAATTTGTTATAAGACAAATTGTTAGGAGGAAAGTATATATATGTATTCAATATAATTTTATGTGGTGAAAGAACCTTTGTAATGAAGTGAAGAACCAAAGAAACAGTATCAGATGTATTTCTTAGATGCATTTATGTACCAGATTGAATAAAGAGAGGTAATGGTGGAAAATAGATGTGGAGGCTAAAGAAGATATGAAAGACTTTAACAAGTTCTCTTTGCACAAAGAGAAATTATATTCTCTTTGCACATAATTCTTTTTTTAATTATTATTTTTTTTATTGTAAACAAATGGGGTCCATGTTGTTTCTCTATTTGTACATGGAGTCAAGGTATACCATTTGTGTAATCATAAATTTACATAGGGTAATGTTGTTTGATTCATTCTGTTATTTTTTCCCTTCCCCCCACCCCTCCCATCCTTCTTTTCCTTCTATACAGTCCTTCCTTCCTCCATTCTTACCACCCTCCTTAACCCTAACCCTAAACCTAACCCTAATCCTAACACTAACCCCTCCCACCTCCCATTATATGTCCTCATCCACTTATCAGCGAGATCATTTGTCCTTTAGTTTTTTGAGATTGGCTTATCTCACTTAGCATGATATTCTCCAATTTCATCCATTTGCCTGCAAATGCCATAATTTTATCATTCTTTATGGCTGAGTAATATTCCATTGTATATATATGCCACAGTTTCTTTATCCATTCATCAACTGAAGCACATCTAGGTTGGTTCCACAATCTGGCTATGGTGAATTGAGCAGCTATGAACATTGATGTGGCTGTATCTCTGTAGTAAGCTGATTTTAAGTCCTTTGGGTATAGGCCAAGGAGTGGGATAGCTGGGTCAAATGGTGGTTCCATTCCAAGCTTTCTGAGGAATCTCCATACTACTTTCCAGAGTGGTTGCACTAATTTACAACCCCACCAGCAATGTATGAGTGTACCTTTTTCCCCACATCCTCTCCAACACCTATTGTTGCTTGTGTTCTTGATAATCGCCATTGTAATTGGGGTGAGATGCAATCTTAGGGTAGTTTTGATTTGCACTTCTCTTATTACTAGAGATGTTGAACATTTTTTTCATATATCTGTCGATTGCTTGTATATCTTCTGTGAAGTGTCTGTTCGTTTCCTTAGCCCATTTGTTGATTGGATTATTTGTATTCTTGGTGTAGAGTTTTTTGAGTTCTTTATATATTCTGGAAATTAGCACTCTATCTGAAGTATGAGTGGCAAAGATATTCTTCCACTCTGTAGGCTCTCTCTTCACATTACTGATAGTTTCCTTTGCTGAGAGAAAGCTTTTTAGTTTGAATCTATCCCAGTCGTTGATTCTTGTTTTTATTTTATGTGCTATGGAAGTCATGGACACAAACCCAAATACATACAATTTTCTCATACTAGACAAAGGGGCCAAAAATATGCAATGGAGAAAAGATAGCCTCTTCAACAAAGGGTGCTGGGAAAACTGGAAAACCATATGCAACAAAATGAAATTAAACCCCTATATCTCACCCTGCACAAAACTCAACTCAAAATGGATCAAGGACCTTGGAATCAGACCAGAGACCCTGCATCGTATAGAAGAAAAAGTAGGTCCAAATCTTCAACTTGTTGGCTTAGGATCAGACTTCCTTAGCAGGACTCCCATTGCACATAATTCTTGATCAAAATTATGTTCCCTTTCTCTTCGTGGAGGGAGGGTAATCTCAGAAAGGAATTTTTAAGAATAAGGAGGCAGCCGGGTGAGGTGGCACATGCCTCTTGTAATCCCAGCAACTTGGGAGGCTGAGGCAGGAGGATTTCAATTTGAAAGCCAGCATCAGCAACAGTGTGGTACTAAGCAACTCAGTGAGACCCTGTCTCTAAAAAAAAATAAATAAATAAAATAAAAAAATATGAAATAAGACTGGGGATGTGGCTTAGTGGTCTAACACCCCTGAGTTCAATCCTCCATTCCTCCTCCAAAAAAGAAAGCAAGATAGATCAGGGTATCTTTCCATCTGTACTTTTCACATGTTTTGAACTCAAGAGTCAATATAGAAAGTTTGGCATAGTTTGTGTGGAGTATTCTGAACTCCTTCCCATGCTTTTGAAGGTTTTTGAAAGACTTATACATGGATAATTCCTTGTGTTTTGCCTAAATGTTTGATTAAAATATGATGAAATTAAGCTTTATAGATATTCTATATCTTATTGTAAGATTTTATGCTATTTCCAATATATGTTACACATAAAGGAATGATTCATTAAATTCTTATATTTAAAAGCATAGTTCATGCACATGATTATATTAATTATACTTTTAATAATGTCTTTATAAATAAAACACATATCTATCCCCACTTTTGTTTCTATTCCCTGAATTTATCTTCCAACTGACATTTACAAGTTATATGAATATATTATTGCTATTGTAAATCTGAACAAAATATTAGATATGTGAATGATATTCCTGAACTCTTAGCCTGCAGAGGAAAACCTTTCAATAAAAAACTAAAAAAAATAAAATAAAATAACATGAAGAAAGTTGGTTTGAGTACATAAATACTGTCTTCAGTTTCAGAAAGCACGTAATTTAAACTCACATAAAATTCAGGAAAAAGTGTCATTAGCTTATATTCATTTTTACATGTCTTTCACATCTACCAATTTGTGAGTTGCTTGGCACCAGAAACATAACATATCTTTATAACGCTATATTTGGAAACAAGACTTTTTGCTACTTCTGTAGGTCTTATTTCAGCTTATGTTCTGGGCTTTCTTCATGAGTACAGTAAATGATCAAATGACCTTGGAAAATAAAGATATTATTTCCTTATGAAGCAAAGGGTAGATTTTTTTTTTAATACTAGGTCAATATAGAAATGTCTCTTTCTAGACAAATGTCAGTCAAGTTTGTTACTACTCTCTTTAAATTATCAGAGGTTTCCAAGTCTCTGGGTTTCTCAGCTATGACACAAACCCAATGGTGGTACACTATCCACGGGAACATAGTCTGGGACACATGTGAGTCAGCGGAAAGTAATGGAAACATAAACCTTAAAATACTTGCTGTGTCTTGAACTGTAAGTCTTTTGGCTGAGTCCCATATTGTAAGAGTCTCATATTTTCTGGTAACATCTATGAAAATATTAGTTTTTTTGTTAATTTACAAGAGCAAAATGTCAGGTCTTTCACAGTTCTTGCCAAAGCAGGTCTTCACCAAATAACTTGCTTATGACATATATTGAACATAAATAAAATAAGTGAATTTTAGTTAAAACAAAAAAACCCAAAATGAGGTCAAGAATTTTGAATTTTGCTCAGTTTGCATCCATAGTAACTCAGTATCTGAGAGCATTAGTAGTCAAAATAAAAACAAAACAAAATAAAAAACAAAGAAACAAAAAGCAAATCAGTGTATCCCATTTGTTGACAATAAAAATAAATTAAAAAAAAAAGCAATTCAACCAAACAACAAATTTGTTGAATGAGCAAATGAACTAGAATTCAGGTATTTTATTATCTATTTCAACTGAAACATATCTATATCAATTGTTTTTCTACTGTTCAAAAAAAATCTAGCTAAATTTAATAGAGGGAAAAAAACTCTTTTAGTAAATTTGATGCTCATAAAATTATGTATTACCATTTCTTTGGACACACTGATTCAAACTGCATGTTGATGATCTTACTCCATTTTGTATGCAATGAATGGCATAAGTGGAATATTTTATATTCGAAAACCAGCACATAAAGAAAAAAGATAGCTATGTAAATTTTTCCTTGCATATAAAATGAAGTAAAATTTAATCCTCTTAGTTTTCAATATAATTATATGAATAAATTAATAAATTATTTTATATTTTTATCTCTTACACAAAAGCATTTGTCTTTTTCAAAAGGAGTAAAGTGAACTCCATACCAAAGAGTGCCTTTTACCTCTTTGTCTTTTCGTGTTTTTGTAATGAAATAAAATTGAATGGAAATTGTATTCTTGTCATATGTAATACAAAGTGGAAGTGAGCTCTCCAAGTAGGTATGTCTGAGAAATAGGTGGGAACATCAGAATGGACACATGAAGATCAGACTGTGAAATGGGAACTAGCAATAGTATTTAAAGAATGAGATTTTATGAAATCTGCAAAAACTAAGACAGTGTAAGAATCTTACATTGAGTCATGAAGATAACTTGCATAAAAGGGTGAAAATACTGATGAGAAGGACAAAGAAGGTCACTAAAGAGAAAAATGAAGCCTGTGCGAAAAACCAAAATATTTCCTTGCAAGTTAATTGGGGGTCTCAGATTTGTCACTTCATATGACAAAATATTGATGAAGGGGCTTTCCCTTTGCTACCACCAAACATCTACAGGCACTAGTCCTTGTCACACACACACAAAAGACAGAAATAAAAGTAAAGTAAAGAAAAGAAAACAAAACAAAAGGTGAAAAACAAAGCAAAAGAAAAGGGAGCAGAAGCGCCCTTGTAGAAATTCTGCCAAACTCCTTGGAAATGTGGTATAGTTCTGGGAATCTCATTTCAAATCAGAAGGTGAAGCTTCTTTTCCAGAGTGTACCTTGGAATGCTTTATTTACAATTACAAATGAAATAAATTAATGTGGACCAAATAAAAACATAGTGGATATTTTTAAAGTTGTATTAATTAACAAAGTCTAGAAAGACAAAAGATACAAGGCCTCTACCTGAAATGAGGTCTGCTAGAGTTTTGTTTCTCTACATCACCATAGCTGGTTTTTCTTTGAGAGTGAATCTAACCCATTTACTGTGGTTTAATCTCTAGAAACTTTTTTCCCCAAATATTCGTAGTCTGAAGAAGTCTCAGAAAAAGAAAAGGGATATTATAATTATAATTATACTCAATGTCATAATTTCTTTTTAATGCTTAAATATTTTAGTAGTGTGTTTTAAGTACAGAAAAATCAATGTAAGTACTATTATAGAAATGTCTCCAATAATCCCTGATAAAGAGACTGCATGATACTTTCCCTCTAAAAGTTTCATTCCAATTAAATTTCAGGTCCTAGGATTATCATTAAAGATAAATGACAAAAAACATATGCCCTTCAAAAGCAGATATTATATTAAGGAAAGAGATTAAAAAGTATAGACACAATGCAAAAATTGACAGTTTGACATAAGGGTCATTAAAGACAGGATGATAATTGATAAGGGATTGTTTTTTGGTTTTGAGTAAAAAAATTATTATTAATGGACTAGAATATAAAGATTTTTTGAGGTGGTGACATCAAAATTGAACCATGGGTGATCACACATTTCCATCCATGCTAAAGAGCTTTTGATGTAGTTTGAATAGATGGGGATGATTGTAGAAAAAAAAAAAAAATAGTGGCACAGATAAGGTTGAAAAGAGAGAACAGGCACACAAGATTGCAGTGCCTTGTAGATCAGGCTTGAATGATTAAGGCATCAAACCAATTATTGAACAAATATTTTTTGAGTACCTATAGGTAATAAATACTTTGGACAGAAATAAACCTTGGATGGTAAAATAGAATAGCTCCATGGGGGAATGATTTGCAGTTCTCATTAGGATTCTAAGGACATGTTTCAGAGAATATAAAAGTAAAGTCTTGAGTAGATTTTGGTTGATGTTCATGTATTATATTACTAACATATTGAAATTAAATTTCTGCTTTTGTGATCATGATGGGCAGGGCCTGTTTGTGTTATAGTTCAGGATCATTTGGGTTTCAGCTCTTTTTAGTTCCACAGTAGGCAATGTCTGCTGCTGTCACCATTGAGCATCAGACCACTAACAATTTTTTCTCAGGATCTTGTCTCGCAAACTTGAAGAATGAAAACCATGAGCAACAGAGGGTGAACACAAACGAAACAACTCTTGACAAGTGCAGTGGTCCTGAGAGAGGGTTTTCTTTCAAAAGTTCTAGTGTAGAGGCTTAAGCTGGTCTGGGCAAATCATCTTTCACTACCTACACTAACCAAACATCACAAGAGTGTTAACTTCATAGTCCACTAGATCAATATTTATGCTAAGCAGGCATTAGAAGTATGTTAAGTTTATTGGTCCACTAGCTCAGAGTGTTTTGTTCCAAACAAAATGAGGCTCCTTGAGATGACCATTTTACATTTTTATCTTGTCTTGGTGCTATCCCAAGGACATTCTGGGTGACTGTAAAGAGTCCAGGTGTGGATGTTGACTGACAAACCACAAGTTGATTTAAGTTTTCTTTCTTCATTAGGGAAAAAATACAAAACCTTAATATAGGCTATATTTTATTTTTAGAAGATCCCCCAAACTGAGGAAATAAATGTAAAAACAAGCAATATCATAGTAAATCCAGAGATTTGCACAGCAAAGGAAACATTCAACTTAGGAGACAAACTCTAGAATGGGGGAAAATTATACAAACTATTCAGAGCCTTACACTAAATATAAACTTAATATAAGTACATGTTCGTTTAGTGCAAACTTGTACTTAAAAGTTAAAATACAAGTTTCACTGTTAAAATAAATATGTGGAGAAACCCCAAAAGGTATTAACTAAACATAAATGTTGATAGCCAATAAATTCACAATACCATATTCAACTTATCAATGTATAGCAACCAATTTATAAAAGAAAAAGTAATGATAATACATGAATAGTTTTGTGCAAATTTATGGCAGATTTGGCAAGAAAAAAAAAAAAAACTTCATGCCATAATTTTTTAACCAAACCATAACACATGTACATGTTTAATTCATGGAAAATTCAAAGAAAAATGTCACAGAAACACTTGTTTTATAATATTCATTACATTGAATACTTAGAACAATGAGAAGAATACTTAATTTTTTACTTAGGTAATCGAATTATCTGATTAGACAAATCATTTTCACACAATGACTTTGGTAAAGCTATACTACTATAGCCTCATAAACCAAAATATACCTATGAAGTCTATTTTTAAAAATATTTTGGAAAATGGAGCTGCAGCTAAGTAGTAGAGGGCTCAACTATCATTCATGAAGCCCTGGCTTTGATCCCCAGCATCACACATAAGTGTAATTACAAAACACATACTATGATGTCAACATTAGGAAAGATAAATGATTTTATACATAGAAAAGATTGTGAGAATAGATCAATAACATTCTTTATGTAGTGTTGTACTTTGAACTAACACGTTTCTTTATCCCCAATATTCCATGTGATAGAAAATAAACTTCTAATCAAATTTGATAATTGAATTGACCAAAACTGATGTGTAAATTTTTACCAAATTTTAAATAATTACTAAATATCAAATCTAGAAATGGGAGGTAATTTTAGCATTTCCCTTTTTTACTAGCTTATACTCCTAGTTTGACAATCAGGTAAAATATAATTTTAAAAATAAGTTTATGTCTTTTAATATTGATATCTGGCAGAAAACATAACAGTATTTTTATAAATACCAGCAAATATTTCATCTGAATATTTTGAATTGTAAGTTTATGTTAACTAAATTTCCTAGGGTATTATTATAAAATTACATATAACAATACTTCTACCAAGGAAATAGTAATTAACAATATTTTGATTTTGTTAAAGTTTGAAGAATTAAACAGTTTATCAATATGATTATTAAGGACTACATAAAACCACATAAATGAATATTTAAATACAATGAATATTTTATGACTATCATAAACGATACATAAATCTCCTACCAAAAATTAGAACTCTTCAGATTTGCTTGTGTCAAATAAATATGTTTCAGGTATAAATTCCAGTGTTTGGGTGAAAGGGACTATTACAAGGATATAAAACATTAAGATAGACAGTGGTAGAGAAGATTTTGAATATTGCTTGGATAAAAGTTAGAGTCTTACACTCAATATAAATAAGGGAAACTTCATAAAGACCAGATAAAACTCAATATTTTTTTTTCCTTTGAGGAGCAGTCACCATTCTCTGGACTTGAAAAGGAAATGATTAAGGAAATGCATATGATCAGATAAACCACACTTTACTATTTAGCATAAAGAAGTAGGGCCAGCATTCTATACAATGTTTACAGTAGTACAATCCATAGTAGTCAAATTACGGAACCAGCTTAGGCGTGCATTAACACATGAACAGAGAGAGAAAATAGGGTATGTTTAGTGGAGTTTTATTCAGTCATAGAAAAGGAGAAATGATGTTATGCAAGAAATTGATGAAACTGGAAAACCCATGTTAAGCAAAGTAAGTCAGGGTCAGAAAGTAAAGGGTCATATATTTTTCTCATGTGTAGATGCTACAGATTAAAAAAAAAAAGAAAAGAAAAAAGGAATCTAATGAAAATAGAAGGGATACTAAAAGAATAGAGGAAGGAGACCAGGAGGAGGAAAGGGCAAGAGGAGCTACTAGAGATTGAAATTGATCAAATTATATTATGTTCATGTATAAATATTCCACAATAAAATCCACTACTCCATAATTATTAAGCATCAATAAAATTAATAATAAATACCAGACAAATTTTAAATTATTTAATGTTTTTTCCATTCTTTTCAGAAATGCTAGCCATCAAAAAGTGATTTTGAACTCTTCTTGTCACAGTTTAGTATAAAGACACTCAGACCATCACAAATTCAACAAACAGGGATGGTTTGTTAGTCAGTGAGGAAATGAAGTATGAACTTAAAAACTTTCCCTAATTCCCTAGGACAGAGGCATTTTAATGTCTTCCTGGGAAATACCAAGATCTCTCTGAATGATCTTCACAAAAAAAGAAAAAAATTGGGTGATATTTAATAATTGGAGATTTTTTAATCCCTAAGGAATCACCAAGCTACCTCCATATGCTTTTGATTTCTTAACAATTCTATACAAAACTTCCCACCTTCATTGTGCCAAGTCAATTGAAGACTGAAAATGAACCTTCCTTTAAGGAGATCTATAATGAATACATTTTAATCTAATAGTCCTTAATATTTATCTATTTTACTCTTCAAGTTAGAAAATTCATCAGACAGAAAATCCTCAGCTTAACATTATTTTGGATGGTAACATAGTTGTAATTTGATAATTTTTTAAAGAATTGAATTATAATATTGCCAAGAATCAAAAATATGACTCAACATGGGTCAATGTATTCTTTCACAACTTTACTGAAAACGATGATGTGACCACACAGACACAGATTTAGATAATTTGAGACAGGTACAATAGAATGTGTATAATAAATCTGTTCTATACAGACCATGCTGTGGATCAAACAAGCCAGATGTCAAGAACAGAATAGTCAGCTTCAACTAGGAAGACGGTTTTGGAACTGATAGTATTTGAACAGGTGCAGAATATCTACAAGTATAAAATATGTCCATCTATTGAGTGGAACATATCCAGTTGGAATCAGTTCTGATTTGTAACAGATGAAGAGAATCCACCAAACACCTGTTAGGTTTTCAGAACAGAAAATATGTTGGTGGTGTTAACTAGGTTGTCAGGTAATTATGAAAAACTATTATAAGACAACAGAAATTTAATTTTAATTTTACTGTGATGCATCACCACATTGAACTAATTCCCCTAAGAGACAAGGGTGATATAAACTTGCCATCCTCAACTTCTCCACAGAAGAAGGTGGAGGACCACATTTAACACAAATTGAAACTTCATATTTATGGGCAAAACCATAAATTGCTCCACCAAATACAACCAAGTTGGCTAATTTGAGTAAATTCTTATAATTGTTATTCAGTTCAAAGTTAGAACTGAATTATCTGGTGGTATACTTGCTCAAAGAAAGATGTAAATTAGATGTCAGATTTTCATGTTATTTGTTTCTAGTCAAATTATTTCTCAATACAACACAAGACAAAAACAAAAACAAAACAAATAACAAAAACATATATAGAGATACTAGTCTGAAGATATTATAAATCAAAATAGAAAAAAATCATAGTTACTTTTGGAGGTACTCTAAAATACTTCCAAATATGGAAATTGACACTTAGTTTGAATATTAAAATATTTTGTTTATTCTAATATACTATGTCTTAGTATTAAATGCATGTGAGTTCTACAAAAAACTATAAGGCTACCAAAAAAGAATTCTCAATTATTCCTGTAATCCACTTAAAGCAGGTGAATCAGTACTATTTCTCAAATATAATATGATAAGCATATAAGCAAATATTTTTGAAGTCATTTTGAAATTGTGTTAAAAGCATTTAATTTAAATTTTGTTTTAAAAAGTGAGAATGTTAAAAGAGCAATGTACATGTTTTGAATTCCTTATTCTAAAACTAAAACCAATATCATGACTTTCTAAAAAATATCAAATATTAATAAAACTATTTTAATTACTAACAGGCAAGAATTTGTTCATACCTAAAATGAGCAAAATTACTAAATTCCTGTGAATTTGTCAGAGATGTTAGTTTGTGTCAGGTGTGTAAAATATTTCCTTAGCAGATTTAGCCTTTAAAGTTCTTGCTACAAACAAAATGAATCACACAAGAAATTAAATTCAAGACATCATAACTTTTGCAAATATGAAAGAGTATATCCATGTAAATGTTGATTATCTCAGAGTACCTCTGCTGTCAGTTTTTGTCTTTAATCATTTTATAACCAGAAAATGAAAATCAGAAAATTCACATTAAGACAGTCATAGAAATTTAGCATAGGATCAGATTAAACCACCAACATTAAAATCCATTGCTATTTGAAGCTCCAGAATCAAAACAAAGTATGGCAAATATAAATAAATTAATAACTATATGCAAGTATAAAAGTTGTTACTATTGTAAATGATCTGTAAAACACTGATTGACTGAGGCCAATTATGATCCATCCCTAGGGAACTATTTGCTGTTATCTATGGCCCTGTAGATGGTGAACACACAAAACGGGTTTGAAGTGTTTTAGTGTATGGAAAAATGTGTATTTATGAAGGAAGAAATATAATATTATTTTTAAAATACACTGAATGTTCTTTGATATCTGTGGCCTTCCTTTATTTTGAAACTCCATTTTTGTGTTTGATCATCTACCACTAAACAAATTGTCCCAAGTTATCTTTAAAAAAAAAACACTTAACTGTTTATCCCGCTATATTTACTACTTTAAGTACTAATTATCATAAAAATTTCAACATAGAATCTCAGGAATCTTCGAATATAATTGGTTGGAGAAAGACATGGTCAGTTACATGTGAGAAGGTCAGAGTGCCTAATCCCTCTTGGATTTTTAAAAATAAATTCAGCACAACTGGTTCAAATAATATAGCCTCTTTTTAAAAATTCATTCTCGAAATCTCTTTCCTGCTTTTAGTATCCTATTTATTGTGAGTGGTCACCCTCCAAATGGTCATAGACTCCAGGAAGTTGTTCTCCTTTCTCTTTCCAGATACGTTTCACAATTGGTTCACAGCCACAGTCATGTGATTATCTTCTACAGTGATTTAATTTAAAAAGGACATGTATACTTTCTCTGTGGGATATAAGATAAATTATTTTGAGAGTCATAAATAAGGTTTGCCCCTTTTATAAAAATAAGGACTTGGAAACAATTTCTTGTCACCTTTGCTAAATCACATAACTGCCAAGTGATACCTGCAATTACAGCAGTGGTCTCCTGACCCTGGGGAGAGGCATGGGAGAGAAGTTAACAACTGAGGTACTGACAGAAGTAGGCAATCATAAAGCACTTGAGTGCTCTATGAATAATTAAACCAATAGTTGTTAAGTTTCAGAAACTTGGAATTCTTTATAACCTTTGAATTTGTTGAAGGATGTAAAGAGCTTCTGTTTTTGTGAACTGTATTTGTTAATATTTACTCTATTTGAATTTCAAAGTGGTAAATGTCAAACATATTAATTATCTTAAAAAGAAAATAATATATTCATTACAAACTATAATTAATAACATTTTTTTCTGAGAAATAAGCTTATTTTTCAAAATCAAATAATTGTGTGAGAGAACCAGCATTCCTTTATAATTTTGCAGATTTCTTCAATACTAGGTTTATAGCCAAAGGATAGATGGTCATATTATTTTATGCATTCAGTCCAGTAGAAATATCACAGATAATGTAACCCCTAAAGAGTAACTGTATACTTGTGAGAGAGAGTGATACCTGAATATTAATAGGAAAATAATGGTATAACACAAATATATATTTTTTGGAAATTCCCAAGCATCTTTAATCTACATTATAAGAAATACTTTTTTTTCAGACTAGTCTTAATTAAGTACTTTGGAATTATTATTTAGGAAAAACTGAAAATTTTAGTATGTATGAAACTTTTGATAGTTTGTTGTGACTAAAATAATTTTAAGTAAAATAACAACCTATATTATTTCCAATCATGAGTCACAGAGTTTGTTTTAATATCAAAACATAGTTGCTAAGGTTGGAAAACCTTTGTTCTATGTTCTTGCTGTCAGCTGTGCATACTTTCAGATATGTGTCTATTTTTACCAAGTTCAGAAAGTAACTGAAACTCTAGGCAAGAAGAGGCACTGGATTAAAAGCAAAATGTAAAACAATTTGATTTTATTATGATAGTGTTTAAAATTGGGTGTTTACTAAATTATTATTAGTGGATGCTAAATACAATACTTATTAGTGCACAAGAGGAAAAGTTTGAAATGGCCTGTAGAAAGGGATCAAAATCAACAAAATACAGTTATAAATGCATATGATTTTTATAGTAGCATAATTTACAATAGCCAAGTTATGGAACCAGTCGAAGAATGTCTCTCAACAGACAAATGGATAAAGAAAATGTGGTGTATATACACAATGGAGTTCACTCAACAATGTAGAAGAATGAAATGGTGGTATTTGCTAGTAATGAGTGGAACTGGAGAACATTGTGCTAAGTGAAATAAGCTAGATCCAAAAAGTCAAGGGTAGAAATCTCTCATATGTGGAAGATATAAAAATTGTATAAAGCAATAAAAAAGGGATCTCATGAAAGTAGAAGGGAGAACAATAAAGTACAGTAAGGGAATCTACAGGAAGGGAAGAGAAGAAGACATGGAAAGTACTGGGGAATGAAATCTACCAAGTTTTGCATGTCCATGCATAATATATCACAATAGATCTCACTTTTATTTCTAATTATGATAGATTAATAGAGTAAGCTGAATTGGGGCAGGGAGAAAGGGAGGGAAAGAGAAAGTAGAGGGAAATGAGATGGACAAATTATGTTATGTGCATGTATGAATATGGCATAATGAATTCCAATATTATGTAAAATAATACATCAATAATATGTACTTAATCTGAATATCTGACTAGTGCATATTTATGCATATATACATATTGTTATTTATTGATAATTATTACAATTATTTAAATTATTACCTAATAATGATTATTACCTCAATTTTTTTGTACGTTTAAGTTGTTTAATTGGGGCAAATTAAATTCTGCAGCTAGAGATGTTTGGTCTCATAAAAACCTCTAATGAAAAAAATCTGTGAAATGTTTCCTAATTTTTTAAATTATGCAAAATAAAATGAATTTAGAAATATATAACCAAGTCCACTCAAATGAAAGATTCTTGTCTTTAAAGTTTCAAATTCTTTTAAAAATACTGTTATAGATGACGTTTCCTGGATACAGAGTGCTTTATATTGCAAGTCTAAGCTTAAATTTTAAATCTTGTAAATTTGAATTTTAAAATAGCTTAGCCACTACCAAATAATGAATTGAAATTTATTAATATACATGTTATATATTTGCACACAATAATATTCTGGTTCTGATGAAATTTATCGGTGAATAGAACTAGCAAGAAGCAAACATCTCAATATTGGCAATTTGTGCTTTTGTGAAATAAGTTACAATATAATTTGAAATCAATGTTTTCTGGACTTAGAAAATCATAGTTAAAATAAAAAAAAACAAATTTTTGCCTAAGGACAAAAGTATATTTGATTTATTATGTCTATATTTTAAATTGATTTGATTAAAAGTGTTAGGTTACTTAGATACACAATATTATTTAAGTAATACTTTGGAAGTGTCTTTTCTGAAAATACAATAAAAAGCTAATTACATAAAATCAGACTTATGTAGGAAATTGGTCTCTGAAACATTTCTCCAAAGTAATTTTAAAACCTTACGATGTGATATTTAATTAAATGTCACCACTTATTTAAAATTTGAAATAAACTAATTCTTAATTATGCAAAATCAATAGTGTCTATCTTGTCCTGATTTGACTGACATCAATAAATGTAAACAAATAAGGAAAAAATTGTTAGCAGCTGCAGTGAACCTTAAACTAGCCTATCTTGAGCACTTGAAACTCATCCAATTGCTGAAATGTTTAAAAAGTGACCAAAATAATGCTTACTGATTATTAAATATAATAAAGTGTGATTTAAATTTTATTTCCTAACGTAATTTTTGTTTTTCTTCTGTTTTTGATACCAGGAATTGAACTCAGGAGCACTCAACAACTGGGCCACATTCCCAGTTCTATTTGGTAGTTTTTTAGAGACAGGGTCTCACTGAGTGGCTTAGAGCCTTGCTTTTGCTGAGGCTGACTTTGAACTCCCAATCCTCCTGCCTTAGCATCTGGAGTCCCTGGAATTATAGGCGTGCAGCCACCATGCCCAGCTTCCTAATGTAATTTTTGAATTAAGTATTTGTAGAAAACTTTTAGTGGAAATTTTATTTAAATGATGAAATATATGAAAGCTTTACAATTTTCTGAAACTTTGACTATGGCAAAATAATTTCTTTATAGAATTAATGGCAATGGGTTTTTTTAAATAATGCCATTGTTTACTGTATCTTTTTAGTTTGCTCCTTGAGTTCTTAAACATCTACCAGAATTGACAAGTTTTGTTATGTATGTTAAAAATGCCATCCTGTTTCTAACTTTGGTGGCTTTTTCATTGTTTTGACCAGGTAGAATACTCTTCCTCTCTGAAATGCTTTCACTGAGGGCACTGTTTATTGGATTCCATCTAAAAGCAAATCTCTGTCTTTTCTTTCATGTATCTTTTCCAAAAATCTATAACCTCAGTCTGATCTAAATTTTTAATGAAAAAACAGAGGAATCTTAATTGATGGACATTCTACAAAATATATACCTAGCATTCTTCAAAAGTGCCTAGGTCATAAAAATCAAGGAAAAATGGCAAAAATTTCCACAATTTGAAAGACATGAGACATGATGACTAAATGTAATGTAGTTTCTTAAACTGTACCCTGGGCCAATGACTGGACATTAGTGGATGCTGTAGTTTGTAACTAGAATGTCCCTCAGAGGCCATCATTGCCTTTGTCCCTAGTCCATGATGCTATTGGAATATGGTGAAAGTTTTAGAGGTTTTCAGGCTATTGGAGGAATGCCCTTGAAGGGGATAGGAGGACCCTACCCATTTCCTCTTTCTGTATTTTGCTTCCTAGCCCTGAAGTGAACAGTTTTACTCTGCCACATGCTTCCCACTGTGATATGACATCTTGACACATGTAGAAAAGTAATGGGGCCAGCAGATCATAGTCTGAAACCTCCAAAACTTAGCTAAAACAAACCCTTTTAAAAAGTAATTTGATTATGTTAGGCATGTGTTATAGTAACATAAATATGACTAAAACTATAGACAACTTGGTGGAATCAATAGTTCAGTAGTATTATATTTCTGTTAAATTCTTTGGATGAATATACTATGATTACAACTACAGAAAGTCAAGTTAAGGGTGTAGAGGAGTTCTTTATTATCTGTGTAATTACTCTGGAAGTCTAAAATTATTTCAAATAGAAAGCAAAAAGAGATAACTACAAATAAAGTAAAAATTTCCAGTCTTGCAACTTTCCCAAAGAATGTATACCATCTCTAACTCTGGGAGTACCAGAAGTTGAGAAATGAGGCATAAAATGAATATATTTTGATACCTGACTTTCTCAGTGTGAAAAACCTTGAGTTTTCTTGGTCAAAGACTATTTCATGTGGCAAAAAAAAAAGGAAGAATTATAAATGTGGCAACAATTTTTTTTATTCAGACTTTATTTTTAGCATGGGTAAAATCTTGCAGAATAAGATAATCTAATTCCCTATCCTTATAAAACTTACATTCTACTGGAGGAAAGAGAAAAAAAAAAAAAAAACAAGCAGACTGATTACTGATAAAATTACAGAATTCTAATAAATTACAGAAAGAAAATACTCTTCAATGAAAGAAAAATCTATCTGACCTATATTGAGACTCTATAGTCTGATAGGTAAGATAACTTTGTATCTAAAAAAAAAAAACAAATTTGTGATTGTCATATAAATTAATAGAGTGGAGATAATATTTCCCTGATAATACATTGTAATCATAAAAGTTTACATTTATTAAGCTTTTAATAAAACCTCAGGATCTGAGAAGAATATAAAAATTAGAAATTCTAAGACTAAAAAATGTTTGGGTAGAGTATGGAGAAACTGAAGGGAAAGAGTGGAAGATACTTGGGTTTACTGCAAATCTTACACAAAATTTTACACAGCTATTGGTTAATAAACATAAACAAATAATGACAAAATGCAGAGCTATAAATCTGCCATGTACAGAAGTCTTTAAAAGTTAGACTAAGGTATGTAATTTCATCTATATGTCACATTAGGATAAAGGTTAAAAATTACTAGTTTCAAAAGGTAAAGTTAATAGTGTAATTTTTAAAAGGGAATAGAGACAAAATCAAATATGTATATGAAAATAATAACAACAATGTTAGCAGTTAATATTTATGAATTAACTCTGTGTGCAGCAGATTTCAATGTCCTTTATGTTTAATAGCATACCTCTGCTATAGGTATAGTATATATTACTATTTTACATATGTCCCATGTATGTAATATTTTATATTATACCTATGAGACAGATGATCATTTCTATTATTTTCTTAACATGAAAAAATAAATGCTACAATGGCTAATACATTTTCCAATATCAAATTCTATTGGGTTTAGAGGAGAGATTCAAATCAAAGAATCACCAAGATGCACTGTAATAGGAGACTAAGCTTGATCCAGAATAGTAATAATAAGAAAGGAAGGAAGAGCAAATTAATATACTGCTATAGACAAAATCAGTGGAATGTAGTAAATTAATATAGTGTTATAGATAGAATCAGTTGGATGTGGTAAATTCTTGGAGTTGAGGAAAAGAAGGAACAATTGATGACAACAATGTTTGAAGACCATGGTAAAACCATCAGAACAAAGAATTGAATCTGTTTTGTGGGATAAAACATAACTGGGTCATCATAGCAAAGACTGAACTAATGGGGTAAGTTTTATTCCTGAATGTCTTCCTTAGATTCTCTGTAAGTCAATAAACAGTCAAACATATATTTGTGAGTTTTGCAACCTCACATCGTATTTGTAAGAGTCATGAAATTTGGGAAAAATAATGGATAAAAAAGTATTTTAAGCTTATGTTTTTTAAACAATAATTAGAATGTCATCTTATTTTCTTTTAAAATATAAAATCTTCATGAGAGATGAGGTAATAATAAGACCTTCATTTCCTGAAGTATTTATTCAATATCTTAAAATATGCTGATGCCATAGTCTTAATGCCAGCTGCATTTTAATACAGAAAACATGAAATAGACCTCATCCTCTATCCACACCCTTGCCTCCCCTTCATTAATAATCTAGGAAGCACACATAATATATGAATTAGGAAAGATGTTCACTGAGTTCACTGGGAACATTGTCTGATTGCAGGAGAAATAACTTAATTGATTTATAGATATTTCAGAGTTTGAAAATTATCTTTTGTAATCTTTTACAAAGGGAAACTTTTCTATAAATGTAAAACACATGTAAATTCAATATATACCTCCTTTCAAATACTAATCTCTTTTTCCAATTTTAGGGGATTATGTGTATAATATGACAGACTAATACATTAAAAATTAATTCAATTTACAAACAGTTTCCATTACAGACTATTTATTCATTTATTTATATTTGGTACCAGGGATTGAACCCAGGGATGCTTAACCACTGAGCCACATCCCAGTCCTTCTTCTACTTTATATTTTGAGACAAGAGCTACATAAGATGCTTAGGGCCTAACTCAGTTGCTGAGCTTGGTCTTGAACTTGTGATCCTCCTGCCTCAGTCTTCTCATCCACTGGGATTACAGAAGTGCACCACCGTGCCCAGTTTCAGACCTTTAAAAGTAAATGTTATAATGAGGTTTCAAATGTGTTAGTTCATTTTCATATAATATTCTTTGATCTTTGAATGTTTTAAAATTCACTAGTTATGAATACTATATGCATTTTCATACAATTGCAATTTTTCACCATTTCTTTGCCTTCCTTTTTTGTTACTGCATAAAATATCCCCAAACAACAATTTTTTATGATGTATATAGAAGACAGGATCTAATTGTGTATGCCATCCTCTATCACCTTGATGAAAGAAGTTGTAGAGAAAAGTTAAACTTCTTTCTCTCCTCTTCAGTCATTTCAATTTATCAATGGTAAACATTAATTCACAGGTACTGTCATACAAGTTTGAGTGCTAGTGAGTTTGTCTATCTTACATTGAAATTGAGCTCTTTTATCCATTAAGTCTTTAATGATGCTATTCTGGAAGAGCAGGATCAAGGATAATCCAATATTATAAGTTATAGAAAATATTCATAGCTCTGAACCAATAGTCTGCAGGCTAAGCAGGCAAGTCATGTCCCTCTATACAAATCTTTTCCTCCAGAGGACCACACAAAATGTCTTCCTTTGCCTGCAACTTTCTTGAACAAATCACATCATGTAAAGTAATATCATGAATTAACTCATTTAATGTTTGCAAAATCATGGACACATGTTTTGGTCCCTCTTTGCAGAGTTAAGAAATAGTTGTGGCATGATTTTAAAACAGTATGTCCACAATTTTGCTCCCAACTTTATTTAATGGTAATGTCTATTCTTTTTGTGATACCCCGGGTTATGGTGATCCTGTTATTGCCTCTGATTCCAATAGGACTTTGGGAAAGTTATTTTCAGAATATTTGGAAAGTCTGTTGCTCCAACACCAAATTAATGATGTCCCACTGCCCCCATCCTCATAGGCTGTGAAGGTGAATTAGCACTGCTCTTGTAGTGTCTTTCACTGCCAGAACTTGCAGCAACAAAACAAATGTGCAATATCACTATTACTAGAACTTAGCATGCAGGAAGGATTAGTCTCACTTTGCTAGTATTGCATTATTTTTGTTATGCCCATCCCAGTAAGATACTGGTAAATTCTAAAAATATGCTTTGTATGTCTAATTAGGTTCTCTTTAACCTAGATTTCACAGCACTTTGAACACTTAAAGTTCAAGTTGTTTCTCCAACTTACATTAAAACTTCAACTGAAAAATGGAAGTATTTAAATAACTTACTACCATTGGAGTGACTCTACATCAATATGGTTTCCATTTTTTTATGGAGAATTATTTTCATAACATTTTGAAGACATTTATATCTACAAGAGCCATAATAAAGAATCTTCTGAGGAAGGAAAGAATAACAAAAACAATTTAAAAAGCCTAACCTCTCTGGTTGCTGAAACTAGTTTCAAAAGTTGATTTAAATGGCCAAATAATTCCTTGAGACCAGGTCTCTATGACAGTTTAACCTGTGGGTCCCTTACTAGGCACATACAATTCAATCATCAAAATATCTTTGACTAGATTATGATTACTGAATTGTATGGAAAGATACCATGTTTGTATATTAGAGAGGGAAACATGGATAGATAGCTAGATAGACAAATAAATTTGACTTCCTTAAAAATAAATTGAATTAGAAAGCATTGAATATCTGCTTTAGAATTGCTATGGATTGTTCCACATAACTCTTTTCAATGCAAGAAACAATTGAATAAAAAGAAACCAAATCATGTTGTAAAATTTACTAAAAAATTCAAATAGAACAAAGATGAAAGAGCCTCATTAAAAGTCAAAATGTTATTCGAAATTACTTAGGATTTTGAAAGACAATACATGTCATTATCTTTGTATGGCCAAACACTGAAAAATAAAAATCTCCACATGGGTAAATTAGGTTCTTTGAAAATGTTCTGCAAATAGAGTGTGAGTACAGTATTTATCATTATGAGTCATTACTTAAAACCCATATCAAAAATACTATAGAAACATGTTTTGTATTTTAGGCAATGGAATGGTAGGTGACATAACCCCCTACATTCAAAAGGAAAGAAACCGCAAATACTGTTGGTACACTTGTCTGATATCTTGGTTTTTTTTACATAAGATGAGTGAATTAGAGTCGACACGTATGGGATTACTCAAACGTGTTCGTTAGAGACATCTGATTAATTTACAAAGTTATTTCATGGAGTAACATACTTAAACATTATTCTTTGTATATTAAATGTGTTCATATTTTCCAGGTATACAAGCCTTTAAAGCAGAAAATGTATCAAGCTGCTAGTCTCCAAATTAAACTTGTCTATAATGGTAATTTTAAATTTATCATGTAATGTTCTATTATAGGACCTGTCATCAATAGGGTATATGTAAAATTTGTTACTTTTTACACTGAGATAAAAAAAATTAAGTGTAATGTATTTCTAAATGTTAGTGAGAGCCTGATTTGTTTAGAGGTTAATATCATGAAAGCATTTTGCCACTTTGCCACACAAAAGGAAAGTTAAAAGCTCTTTCAGCCTTTCTTTGGTTCATGTTTTAGTTGCAGCTCTGAAAAAAATTACATTAATGTCCTAGTCTCTGTAACTTTCCTGAAAACAAAGAATAATGCTTACCTACATATATAAAGATTGCTGACATAACTCTTTAGATCTGCATTTTCCTCAGAGAACAGAGCTCCATCTGATCTCAGCTTAATCTTCAAAATCTGTGTTTATAAACCTTTATTTTCTAATACTCCTTTGCCCCTCACTGAACTTGAGAATTTGGTCATGCTGGTCATGGCAAAAGAGGAAAAAATTAGCTTCAGGAAAAGCCCCACCTTACCTGAGATAATGTTCTGCCTCATAACCCTGCTGCACGTTAGAATGGCTCCAAAGTAAGCCAGACTTTAACTCGTTTAATGTTGTGTTCAAAAGTTTGATGTTTGTTGTAAAGATTACTGTGATCTCATACGGGATATAATGAACAACTCAGCCAAAATTCAAGACAGCTATTGCACAAACTGAATGTTTTACTGTTGGTGATTCCATTTTGTATTTTCCTTGTAAACTCTAACTGTTGCCTGATTAATATTTTGCAGAAGTACACCGTAGATTAACTTGAAATAAATAGTAAACCATCACCTATAGGACAGATAATGTAGACCCCAGTTAGAAAAAAGTGGGTAAATAACTGTAAAGTTATAGACATTGAAGCTAAAGCCCAGTACTATTACTTTATGACTGGTGAGACTGGCTTGTTTGATGGTTAAGATCAAACTTAGAGTTTAAGATTAAAAACAGAGGTCAAGAAAAGTCCATATTTGGGTCTTGCCCTCAGTCAACCTGAGTCCAGGGAACAAGAGGACTTCTCTAAGGAGGTTTGCAACTCTGGGTCACACAATCTCCCAAACAGGGAGATTGATGAGACCACTAGAGGATGAAAAGCCACTCAGTGCACCTGCTGCAGAGGATGGTCAAGGAAAAAGGGAGACATCCCTGGTACTTTCGAGGGAAGCCACCTCATTGACAGCACTAACGGACAGCACTAAAACTAAGGCTCTCAAGTTCTCTACGAGTGACCCCTGTGGGAACTCAACTGACTCTTTAACAGACAGGAGCAGGTCACTTTGATCAGCTTGATGTTAAAAACCTAGCAAAACAGATAAAACCAAAATATAGCCATTCTTGGGCATTTAAAAGAAATAATAGTTAAATGTAACTTAAGATGTACACTTGTGTTAGCCCACTAGAATAAAGACTAAAAGCTACAAAAGAGAAATTCTTAGGCAAATGTGTCTGATAACTATCAACATAAACTGCCAGAGTCAGAAGTTTTTTGTCAATTTAAGGCCTACAGACCTTCCTAAGCTACACAGGTAGGCTTATCTATGTTTGCTAGTATGATTATCTAGCCCTAAGTAACAGAAGTATAGAGATCTCTACTAAACACAGGTTATACCAATAGAGGGATATTTTACATTAATGACATTAAGATTTAAATGTTGTGTTTACTTTCCTGATAACCTAGACAATGTTAAAGTTCCCAAATAAAGGCCTTGTCCTCTCCAGCCTTTGCTAGGCCTTGTTATGGGAACAACTTCTCAGTTCTTCCACACCCTGGTGAGGATATTCATTGGCATGCTCCAGATTCTGCAACATTTATCTTGTACTAATCTCATTTCAGTACTCGTCTTTTTGTTCTTCTCTCATAGAAGCACCCATCCCCAGATGTCTTTACAACCTGCTCTTCCCTAACCAGACTTCTACCATGGACCCCTCAATTAACCCAATTTCTAAAAGGGAACTCCAAACTGCTTGCCCCACGCTGTCCCCTTCCAGCTCGAAGAAGCCAGATCGGTCCTTGCCCCCCTTTCCCTACAGCAGTAAAGGAGCTCCTAAAATTAGAAGGGTGAATGAAGCCAGAATTGGGGACAGGCAGTTAGTGTAGAAACAGGGGATCAGTCAAATCGAGGAAATGAAGTCCATGAAAACCATCTGCCTCTGGAAGTCTGGAAGTTGAAGACTGCCCCTGCAGTCTGCACCTGCAAAACCAGCCCTATTCAGTTAGGCAGGAAGAAGAGAGAAGACTTCGAAAAGAACTGGAGAACAAAAGATTTTCTTATAAAAACAGAAACGGGGAAATGTAATACTCCCTGCTCCCTGCCCTTTCCGTTGCATCACAACCTAGCTTGTCAGTCTGAAAGCTGCTTTTCCTGCCCTTTCCGCTGCAGCCATTTTCCCCACCTCCCAACTACTGTCAGTCTGTGAACAGACTAGCTAGCTATTGGTTCATCATTCGGCTTGCAAGTATCCTTCTCCGTTATTGGTCTTCTGTTAGCCTGGTGGAATTCAACTGCTTAAGGGTAGCTACCCCGCCATCTTTTCTCTCTCATGTTTTCTCTCCCCCTGACTCACTTTCTCCTCCTCGCTTTTCCACTCACTCTAGCATGTGCCCTTTCTCTTTTTCTCTCATTTTCTCTCTTAACCTTGCAGGGAGACACTCTGTTTGCTTAATAAACTCCCTTATGTGACTTCCTGTGTCCAGAGTGGTTTTTGTGGGTTTTCTTACAATTATAATTATAGTTCGTATCTGTTCAGTTATTTCATCATGAGCATCTTCTCATAATCCCACTGATAATTTTAGGCAGCATATCATCAGTGCTTATTGGACACTTGGTGATATAACATGTGGGCCTTGTATTTCACTACATCAAATATTCACCTGACCTCAATTTGGACCAAGTGAAGACTTCCAAGTTCAAACATAGTGATGCCTTTCATTATGCTTGTATTTATATCACTCTCACAAATATGCCTTCTGCACTTAGAAATATTGCTTGATTTCTCATTATGTTGATAAAATGAACTTAGATGACATACAGTGGTAAGTATGGAACTTTTCTTCCTCATCAGGGCATTGTGAAAATTCCTGTATTCCCACTAGATTCAGTTTTAAGGAACAGCTGCATAATATTTTATGATCATAAAATAGTTATTTGACCTTTCTATTACTTTCCTATTAAAAGGTTTTCACTTTCTTTCTAGTTTTTTTTTTTACTTTCATAATACTTCAGAGTGTATAAAATGCTGAGAACAGAGCTTTTCAATATGCTATTCCTTTTTTGTGTGTGTACAACTAGAGCAATTGAATTATTGAGAGAATGAGTACATATTTAATGCAATAGCTTTAAAAATATGCTTTTATTTCTGTAGGATGAAGTCCTAGAAATATGATTGCTCAATCAGTAGGTACATTTGTAATAAAATTATTTTTGAATTATGTTTCTATTTCTACAGGGCAGAACTCCCTAAACATTATTGCTGAATAAATGTGTACATTTCTTAATGCAAAAACGTCCAAGTACTGTACTAAGAATATCTAGAATTCAGAGAAGGTTTTTTTGTTGTTATTTGTGTTGTGTTTTAAAAGATATGAGGGAACACTTAGTGGGTAGTTCATATTGGTTCATTTTCATGCTTCAACAAGAGCAGGTTTACTTTTTAAACATTTAATATATTTCTCTGGCAACTATTGATAGTTACTCACTAGAATATGATTCTTTTTCCCTGAGCACACACCAACACCATATTTCTTTGTTTTCCTGGCTATTACTTGTGACCTTATGACAGAGTTATAGATATTGGAATGAGAGGAGAAAAAAAGTGAGGATAGTAATTTCTAACCCCACCTTACAGAAGCCTCTTGCATGTACTTTATGATCTATTAACCTTCAGGCTAACCCAAGGGTGGTAATCATGGTGGAGTCGGAAGCCAAGTCTTACACTCTGTTAGTCTAAGTGATTGTGGGAAGAATAGTCACCATGCTGATTAGGGAAACTCAGAATAATATGTAAGTGAACAAATATATTATGTTGGAACCACAATGCATTTGGGGATCAACTTGTTAAACAGCTAATGCCAACCTAACTAATAATTGCTTTCTATTTAAGACTTCAGCAGAGGAAAAGCTTTCTGAAGTCACACACTCTGTTTCTTTAATGCTCTTCTATGTATTTAATATCCAAAAGAAGGAACAATTCCATTAGGTAACAATAGTGATTACAGTGATGATTGAGAAATCATATGAAACAATTGTTTTTAAAAAGTGCAGTATATAAAAGGAGATCTCATGAAAAGGAGAAGGGAGAACAGTGGAGAAGAAGAAATGAATCAAGGTGGAGAGAGGAGAGATAGGAAAGAGGAAAAAATGTGAAAAGAAATTGACCAAATTACACTATGTGCCTGAGTGAATATATTACAGTGATTTACACTTTTATGTACAACTGTTATGGTTTGAATATGATATGTCCCCTGAAAGCTCTTGTGTTAGGCAATACTAGAACATTCAAGGAGAAAAAATTGGATTATGAGAGTCTTAACATAATCAGTGTGTTAATCCACTGGTAGGGATTAACTAGGTATTTACTGTAGGCATGTAGGGTGTGGCTGGATAGGTGGTTTAGTTTCATTCCCTTAGGGTTTATACTTGTCCTGTCCCTGGTGAGAGAGAGCTCCTCTTGCTTCCTGGTGACTATGTTACAACTTCTTTCCTCCCCTGCCAAGATGTTCTGGCTTACTTTGGGCCCAGAGCAAAGGTGTCAGTCATCTATGGACTGAGACCTCTAAAACTGTGAACACCAAATAAACTTTTTCACCTCTAAAATTGTGAAGTTTAGAGTGTCTTGGTCACGGGAGAGGGAAAAAAAGACTAAAATAACAACTATAATGAACCAATTAACAATAAATAAATAAACAAAAGGAAGACCAATCCTTCCAGGAAAAGGACCAGGAGTGGGAAAGAAGTACTGGGAACTGAAAGGGAGCATTTATGAATATGTCAAAATGAACCCCACTATTATGTATAACTAAAATAAAATAACTACAATAAAAAATGCAGTATGGTCTTATAAGACAGAGGTGTAGTAATTATTTCCAGCTTGAGGACAAAAGAAAATAACAATGAACCATTTATTAATTGTGATGTTTTAATTTTTATTTTAGGATCTTACAAAGGACATTAACATGGTCTGTTTTTTAGTAAATTGTGTTTTGGAGGTTGATAATTGTGTGATATTCTTCTGTAAAATAGAGGAAAATCAAGACTAAAATGCGAACACTGTTAAACCTTGTCACATACCTTAACAGAAACAAGAATAATATTATGTAATCAATATGAAAAGAAAATCTTCTTCCTCTTCATGAAATAGAATCATATTACACCATTATTTTTCCTTTTTTATATTTTTATTTTGTTATCAATTCTGTAATAGAGCAAAATTATGTTTGTCTCCAAAAATTTGACCAAAGGAAAGCTTGATGACCCTTTCCTTCTTTCCTTTCCTTTTTCTTTAATAATGTCATCCAAAAGACATGAAATAAATGCAGGTGGAGAGGGAGGCTGGGTGAGACTTGAGGTTCATGTGAGGAAGGAAGCTAAATAAGGTGTCAGCTGCAGGTGTCAAGATAAATGTTAGAGATAGGGAAATTGAGAAAATAAGTAAACATATTGGAAATATTGGTAGACAGATTCTCAATGCTGGAGAAAGGAGTTGCAGATATGAAAAGGAGAAAACATAAGATGAATACTGCTGTGCTGGGTTTAAGTTGAAGTTATTAGAGTGAACTCATGGTTTTGCATACAGAAATTCATAGATATAGCACATATGAAGTACATATACATATATGTTATTCATAATTATGCACCTGAATATTTGTCTATGTATATGTATATAGATGCACAGATGCACACACAAAGAAGCTATGCATAAAAACTGCCCTGTTTGTACACGAAGTAGAGGCGCACCATTTGTGTAATCATACATGTACATAGGCTAATGATGTTTATCTCATTCAAAAAAAAAGAAAAGAGAACTCATAAGAAATATATATATATAAAAACAACAACAACAACAATAAAACTGCCCCTAGTCTTCATTCTGTTCAATGGAGTGAACACAGAGCACCAAATAGTAACTAATAAAGTACGTGCTAAGATCTTGGTTTCTGAATTTGTCTCCCACTACAAGCAGATCTCCTTGAAGAAATGTCTATTTCTAGTACTGAACAAGGAAATTACAGTATGAGCCTGATATATCTCACCAAGAAGTATAGACATTCTCAAAAGAAGAAAAAGAATTAAAGTGTATCAGAAATACATAGAAATCGTTTAAAAAAAGATTGTAAAAGAAATGTTAAACTTAAAATTTTCTTTAGAATATTCTAGTATACATTGCAGGATGTAAAAAGTAGTTTATATTGTGCTTTATATGAAAATTAAAAATAATATATAAAATTGATTTTCCAAATTTAGAAAATTGTTTCTACTTCAATATACATGGTAAATTATAATTGTCATGTTTTCTAATATGGGAATGATAACCAAAATTTATAATTGGTATATTATTAGGATAATTTTTAATAAGGTCAAAATAGATAAGGTGGTCAATGGATGAGAAGAAAGGGTCTAAAAACTCAACTATACCTATGTGTTCACATGGTTTATGGCAGAGGCAATAATGCAGTGTGAAGAGAGAGGATGGTATTTCTAGTGAAGATATTTTGACTCACTATCTGCACATCACATACAGAATGAAATTTTGAAAATAAAATAGAAAAAGAATAAAACTTTTAGGGGAAAATGTAGGAGAACCTCTTAGGGACTTTGGAATAAACAAAGATTGCTTTCAAAAAAGGCACACTATTTTTGACAATAAAAGAAAAAGATAAACTTTATTAAAATTATTGAAGTTATATTTAACATAAATTACCTTTGGATAACCGAATAGTAATTGACTAAAAGGAAGAAAATACTAAAAAGTATGCATATTATTCAAATGACTTATCATGAGTGTGTAATTGTCTACAGTTTAACAAAAACAAACATTACACATTCAAAAAAGTATAGAATATTTGAATGAATATTTTATAAAAGATGATATTCAAGTAGTCAATAAAATATGAAAAAAAATCTAATTCATTAGGTGTCAGAGCAAAGGAAATGAAAACCACAACATGATACCACTACATATATTTTTGAGTAATAAAAAAGCAGATAATGGGAAATGAAGCAACCAGACCTCTCTTGTGCTGATGGTGGAAAAATAAATTGGTTTACACACATTAAAAATGTGTTTATAAACAGGCAAACACAAAAGAATAGGTGTTTTTAAACCCTTTACTATGATTCATTGACTACCTTATCAATATATAAGCTATTAAAATTGTCTTAATATGATTCCAATAATGGATTCTGATATCATTTCCATATTAGAAAATGTGATAATATTAGATACATACAAAACATGAACATACACACAATACCTCACAATTCATTCCTAGGTATATGTCCAACAGAAATGCCTGTGCATATTCACAAAATGACATGTATTGAAATAGTCATAGCAGTGCAATTGCAATAACACAGAACTGTTAACGATGTGTTATCATTAGGAGGAAGGATAAATAAATTATGATTCATGTTTAAAGTGAAATAGTATGTATCACTGAACAAAAATGTCACATAACTTTATGAGATAATAGGAGTGAAATACATAAACTCAAAATTGAGTGAATGAAGTCAAATTTTAGCAATTCATTGCATGATTTCATTTACTTAAAATATTAAAGAGTCAAAATTAATCTATTGGTTATGTCAATAAAGTGAAAACCTACAGTTGGGTTGGAATTATTGAGTGGAAGGGACATGAGACCTCTACTATGTTGTAGATAGATGATGATTCTTCTTAATTTTGAGTGCTATTAGTATGAATGTCTTTATTCTGTGCAAAACACTGAGCTGTACACATACATACATTTTTATATTTGTACATATATTTCAATCATTTTTTAAAATGGAAGTATAATGAGAATTAATTTTATTATATACTAAATGAGACTCTACTATAAAGATTGCAAATGTATGAATCCTATATAACTTAACTCTAATATTATATATAATTATTTAATAATATAGTCGAGTTTTATTTGATATGAAAAAGTCATACGACTAAATTATTTCTTTTAACATTTTCTTTTATTATTTATTGAAATTTTCTGCTTTGTAATTGTCACAAAATTAACTTTAAAAATCAATTTCCTCAGTATTTCTCACTATCACAATGTAAATATTTCTTCAATTGAAATGTATTATAACCAGTAAGTGATATGAAATAATCTACACTAGCAGACACTAGCAGTATTTAAAATTGGTATAATACTAGGAAAATTTTATAGTAGCTTAAAGATAGATAAGTTGACCAATAGATCTGAAGAAAGGGTCTAAAGATAATAGTATAATTGTTGTGATATAGATTTTTTGTAGATGTAACTTTTAACTTTTAAATATAGATGATCAAAAATGGGAAAAGTCACTTTACTTTTAGGAATTGCATTTATGACCTATTAAAAAGCAGTAGAGTGGACAACTTTAGTGAAACATCATTCAAGCTGAACATATTTATGCTTCATAGGCTATTTTGATTTTTCACACCCATAGAAAGTAAATGCTAAAATTAACCTGTTTCTCTTTTTGGAAGTTTTGGTAGTGTTTGACTCCAGGAAGAAGTCAATTAACTTCTTTGAGAAAGGAGATAAGGTGAAGAGAATTCTTTGAGTTTCAAAGTAAGAAAAGGAAACCAAATTCCTATATCCCTTGATTTTACCAAGCTTGTAAAAGTAATAACAGTCATAAATTTGCCAAGTGATTATCTCAACACACATTTCTGTGGTGCCAAGCAACTTGGACAATTAGACATTTTAAAGATTTTTTTGATAAAGGTTTCTAAGGAGTATCTTCTTGAGAATTCAGGTGACATCCTGAGTCAAAGTCTGACATGGAAAAAGGGAAATTGCTATTGCCATCAGTCTCACATAAAAGATAACTCAGGCCTCTACATAGGTCACATCAAGCAGGGTGAAAGAACATAGGATCTTGACTGCAGCTGGCAAAGACTTGGAAGATCAGCATTCAATAGTACCACATTTTGACAGTTGGATATAAGAGCAGTCATAGATTGATCAAAATCCAGACTTCTCACTGCTAGTGACTGAAATCAAGTGGAAATTTTGGGGGGCATATAGATTATTTGGAAATTATAGATTACTATGGAAATTAGAAATGCAAGGTGGACAAAGTGTCAGAAAAGGCAGAATTACACTTTCTGCTATTAAGTTCAATACCTCCTTGAAATTAATTTAAATTTATTTAAGCAAGAAAAAAAAAGAAATTAATCCTACTAGTGTCTGAATGTTGTAGATCATGCCATATCACTTACTGGTTACCATATCCTTAAGTACCAGAAGCAAAAGAAGAAGAGAAAATAATGCAAAACACTACAGAGCTAAAAAAAAAAAAAAATAGAGATTAAAGAAAGTTTTCAAGTAATAAATAAAGGAAAATGTTTGAGATTTAATTTGGTTAGCACAAAAAGCATGCAATGATGATTCTGTATAAAAAAAAAACCTCACTGGAAAGCAAATTGAAGAAATCACATGGCAGTTAGCACACACTCATTAATATTTTCTTTGTACTAATTTATGGAATGTGGCAAGTAAGCTGAATCACCTTTATTCAAAATAAATATTGAAAGAATAAAATGAAATATATCAAAATAAAGAAATGATGGCAAGTAGATATAATTGAGAAAAATGAAAAAAATAGAGACGTTTGACTTTACATCAAAAAATGCTAAATTACACATGTGATTACTGCAGAATGCTTAATGAAAATAATGTGAAATGAGGATCTTTGATGTGTAGAAGTCATCTCAGAAATTGCATACTAAAGTAGATAAGTTGAAGCAATTTGAAGTTTTTTTGTTTAAAAACTCTGCAAGAATTATTATACTCAATGATTTGATTCTCTACTAAGGATTTAATGTTGTCATCAGTTGTACCTAATAATTTTTCTTCTAGTCTATTGATTCCATTGTTTCCCATAACTTGAGAACAAATGTTCTGATCAGCAATAGAAACATTTATTTCATCTTTCTCATTCAAAACATCATTGTAAGTCCTGGGGAGATAGCTCAGTCGGTAGAGTGCTTGCCTTGCAAGCACAAAGCCCTAGCTAGGTTCGATCACCAGCATTGCGGGGGGGGGGGGGGGGACAACAACAACAACAACAAAAAAAACCCATCATTGTATATTTGTTATATATTAGGAAATAAATGCAATTGTGATAAAAATGGTAATGGTGTTAATCCTAGATTTTAGTGCTCTGTCACTCTCATTCTCTCTGTTCTTCTCTCTCAGTCTCTCTCTCTCAATGAATATATACATGTGTTTGCATTTATCTCTCTCTTTATCATATTGCACAAGGTCAGCAACCTGTTGCTCATAAGATAAGATTCTTACATTTTTAAGTGACTGAAAAGAATTTTGAAATGAATGCTGTTTTGTGACTTGTGAAAATTGTGAGAAACCTAAATCTCATTACCTTGTTTTTCTAGGTATTGTTTATGAACATTCCATGCTACAACAGTTTTGAGTGTTTGCAAAAGAATAGGTAAGGCTGGAAAAACTTAAATTATTTACTATCGTCTGTTTATAAGAACAATTTGTTCACTGCTGAAATAATAACTCATGATTCTATATCCCACATTCATACTGTTCCAGATTAGCCAAGAATAAGCCCTCTAAGTCACAACCCAGAAAAGAAGGTCAAAGAAACACTTATTAGTGGGTTTCGAGAGATGCACAAAACAATTTCTTCTGACATGGGGAAGTCCATAGTAGTACTTCTTTTTTTGAAGTTTAAAAAATTCATTTGAAGTTTGCAAAATTTATAATACATATCATTGACAAATAAATATGTATCTGTATTAACATATTTTCAGATGTCATCATAAATGAATAAATATATATTTGCACCTATCATACAGAGAGCAGAAATCATGATAGGTGTGATGGTCTAAATAATAGTCATATGAAACTAGATTGTATATATTGGAACATTTTTCACAAATATGAAGATATACATAGAAACATAATTCTCATGAAAGAGATTACATTCTAACATCTTAAAAGTAGAACTGAAGAAAGGTGATGGAAGCAAAGAGCAAATATTTATAAATGCATTTATTAAAATATAAATAAAATTAAAACAGCATATCATACTTTCCATATACTGGTTTTTAGCACAATTTTTTTATTATAATGATTTTGTAAAGTCTATAGAATGACAATATAGTAAATTATTACTACCTATTTAGTCATGTGTTTCTAATGTGAACACATAGTGCTTTCATGGATTATTGAAGGTCCATCCTATGATTAGTCCAATTTCATAAAACTTCATGTATAAGACACTTTTAAAAAGTGTCAAAAGTGATTCTCAAGTATTCAAGAGTGACTTTCTTTCTTTTTTTTTGGGGGGGGGTACTGGGGATTGAACCCAGGGCCTTGTGCTTGCAAGGCAAGCACTCTACCAACTGAGCTATATCCCCAGCCCCAAGAGTGACTTTCTTAAGCTATTATAACTTGACAGAAATATGAAAGCAGCGTGCCAGGATATAATGTGGGTATGTCACATGGTTTAGCACTTTGCTATAATAATGATGCTTCCATATTAGTATATATAATAAAATGCAAAAATGATTCACTAGTCCTTCCACGTGATAATGATTAGGTAATCCACACCACATTGCAGATGAACTCCCAAATGTTTTATGATTGCTTTATGGTTTATCAACTTATTCATGTTCATGCTTTGTCATTTTGCTCCTTAGACATTCAATTTCTTTTTGTCTTACTCTGTTAGTCATATTACCCTTTAAATTAGTAATGTAATTGGATAGAGTAAAAACCAAGACCATTTTGTCTTCAGAAATGAAATTGCACACGTTGTGTTTTTAGTTAGTTCTTTGTAAATTATGTCTCATAGAAAAAAGAAAGCTGCACATTAATAGTTCATTGCTATACTTCTGAACATTTTAATGTCATGGTATACTTGAAAAAATTACATCATCTACACGTGCACTGGGTAAAAAATTGATTCACTTCCATCTGGAGGTGATTGGCAAGGGTGCTCCGGCTAACAGAGGACTGACTGACCCCTATTGAAGACTATGGGGTGATAAATATTGACAGTCTTACAATGAAATCTCCCAAAGCAAATCTCAAGAAAAAGGCTTGCAGATAGACAGTTTATTTGAGAAGTGACATCAAGGAAGGGGGATGAGGGACCAGAGAATTGAAAGGGAAGAAAGGACCAACCTTGTTGGACACTACTGTAAGCTCTTGGAGTTTAGTTGCAAAGTGTACAGCTGATGTACAATAGAGGTTGGTGTTCCTACTGGTCAAAGGTGTCCTCATGGGCATTAGCAGCACTCACTTTTGGATTGCACAAGCCATGAATACCCAATGGATTTCATGTCTCTTAGGTATATTCAAGAAAAAGCCTATGATAGGAAATGAGAGGTCTACAGTGAAGCCCTGAAATGAAATTACACCTGTGCAAGGCTGGTTGATGTATTTCAGAAATTTCTTCCCCCAAGTAACCACTGTTAAGAGGATTTACCATTGCATGCAACTTCATCCCTGTTCCTTGACTGTTTAACTATGTTGAAAATCTCTATGCTATTGCAACTTTTAGCAAGCGCCTATAATCAAGAAGCAATGAGTAAATGTTATAAAATCACATAAATGCAATTTCAATTCCTTGCCCTTGTACGTTCATCTGTAAATTTCTGTGTAATTTTACTTCTTTTCTGTTTGTTAACATAGTTTTGCCTCTTGATTTTGATGCTGGTTTTTTTCAGCCATTTCTATTAGTCTTTAGTGATTTATATTCAGTTTCATGCATGTTTTACCAATCCTTTCAATATGTCAATAAACCAGAGACAGAAAAAAGACAGAGGAATGCACCCGTGACAAATTAAAAATGTTTGAGAGAAAACTTTTTGACTGGGGGAAGTTTAGACATCATTGGGATACCTGAAATCCAGAGAAGAGAGTGTAGAATCCAGGTAAGTCACAGATGGGTAAAAATGTTTGAGTAAGGTTCAAGTCATTTACCTTGAAATGTCACATTCCATTATAATAAACTTCAATAAGTTTTTGTGAAACTTTATTAACTACATAGTTAACTTGGTGTGGTTTAAATAAACAGTCAAAATAAAAGATTTCTTTGTGTTTGGTGTGGCAATAGTCACAACTTGATATTGAATGAACATACATGATGTTAGTATTTCTCCTCTTTCATGTTTAGTTTTGAGGAATTGTGCTCCGTTATACTTTAATTGCAATATTCACTGAGAACCTAGAACTTAGTTTTACACTTATGATTCCACTGTATGTTAAAATTTCTCCCACGGTCATGTCATCCCTAGATAGTTTTAATTCCTCAAAAGTTGCTGAGTCCACTCAACTTTGTAGGCTGTAAGTCTTCTTCAAGAACTACTGAATTTTGAATCAAAATGCAGTCTATAAAAATAAAAAATAAATAAAAATGAAGTAAAAAAGTAAAAATAAAAAAAAGAGAGAAAAGTTAAAAAAAAAAACTACTGAATTTAAAAGGTCACCACTTGATTTTTGTTTTCCATTTTTAAAACTCTTGGGTAATAATTCTTATATTTTCTCTCTGTCTCTCTTGCCTCATTGCCTCTTGCCTCATTTCATCAAAATAAGATCTCACTTAAGACAGCATATAGCATTTTAATGAAACAATGCTTCCAAAAAAGATTTACTCATTTAAATTTTCCAAAAACAGTTGAGTGTAAGTAATGAAAATATATTAAATGCATTATAAAAATACTACTAAAATGGAAGGAACTGTAAACCAGAAGTCAGTTATAGAGTTCTGATTTTCTTACATAGCTAAAAGTCTTAAATATGGCTTATCTCTTATGTAGTCAAAAGCTTTAAGTGGGTATATATACCTTCTGTATACAATTTCCTTCCCACAAATTTACATTTAAGATAGACACTTTCTACAACTTGCATGGTTAAAAAATTTTTATTCATATATAGTCAGCTTATGATTATCTACAAGTGAAATGAATAATCTATTCTTTATTATCTGTGAATACATGAAAGTTATACCTAACAGTATACAGATTGTTCTCATCATAAAAGAATGGATACATATAAATAAATATATATATATATATATTATATATATGAATATATGTTCATTCTCTATTTTCATATATGTATATATTTTAAACCATAATATTTCATCTGACTGAATTCTAATAGGTAGTAATAATTATTGAGCTTTCTTCAAAATGTAATTCATAAAGTAGAAGAAAATGGAGCAAGCAATCTAGGTGAAATTCAAACCCAATGAAGGAATTCTTTATATAGTGCTTCCTGTATTAATTCTATCACTCAGAATTTCCTTTAACACCTCCAGTGATAGAAAGTTACTTCTAGTAAGGAGAAACCTATCTAACACACAGGACAGCCTATCCCATTCTCAGAGTTTCAGCTATTCAATTCAATCAAGTGTATTTATTGATGATTTACAGCACTCCAAGAACATTTCTAGGCATTTGCAATATTCTTCCATATGTTGAATTTAATATGTGCTTTGGTTTATTTCTTTCCAGTTGGATTATATGATTAATGACTGAAATTGATATGCTTTCTGATGATAAATATTTTTTTCAAATAAATTGAATTGATGACGCACACATCTTTGTTAGAGTCTTCATTGTAAATTTTCTATACAGAGAAGTAATCAGATCCTTTCTAACTCTCTAGTGGCATATTCAGCATAGAGGGAAAAATGACAAAAGTATAGATACATTCTCTGTACAGTTGTCTTTCCCTGCAATTTCTCAGTGTAGCTTTGACAGGTAATGTAAGTTTGCCCTATTCTGTGGGTAGTTAGACGACATTTGCTTCATAAATTGTCAGCATGTTCTCTCTCCAAAGTTGTAAGGATGACCTTAAACAAAGACAAATGTCTTGTTAGAATACTAAATTTCTTCTACAAAGCTTTAGCCTTCGGAATATTAAAATCTTTTCTTAAGAGAACATCCAGAACTTCAAAACTCAAATAAGATGAAATTAGATCTAAATTAGTGATTTTCTGACCATATATATATATGGTCACTCACAAGGAAAGTAATTTCCCAAAACAAAGAGAAAGAAAAAAATATATATACATATATAATAGATTAGATTTATGTTAACAATTTTTAGAAGATATCTACCCTCACTGATGTGTATATATATACACACACACACACATTAAGGTTGACTTGAAATTCTACAAGGTTTCTCTAATTACAATTAATTTTAATTACATTGGGTTAAACTATTTATCAAACCACAGGAAATCTATGTAACAAAAATACTTTGGTATGTCTCTCTAATTTATAGCTCCCTCAATCCTAAATTACTCTGGAACACACCATCATTTGCAGCTTCCCAGGACTTGTTAATAGTTCTCTACAATCTCTCTCTGAACTAACATGTGTCTCTATTCAATTCAGGATTTCACAATTTTAGAGGGTACTGCATAACTTTTACATATAATGATATATGATCATGTAGATATGATATACGAAAAATGTGAAAGTCTCCTCACTCCTAGACAGCATGTGTGTGCAATTTGTTAATGGACACTGTGGATAGTGCTCTTAATTCCTAAAAAAAAAATTGTATTTATTAATAAGTGCACAGGTAGTCAAGAAACGGGCAGGGTGGTATTGTTTTCCTTTCTGTAGTATGTTTTTAGTTGGGAGGAGAAAGTAGTAGCAGTATTAAAATCATATTATGTATCAGAGATGAATATTTAATACAAATTTAACTCTTAAATTGTTAACTTGCTACTTCAACTAATACTTTCTGAAGGCTACAATGTTTAATGTTTAATGCACTGGGAATACAGAAATGAAAAGAAATATACTTACTTTGAAGGTACTTTTATTCAATTTAGTATAAGAAACAGTTGATATAGCTGTTATCCATAAAATAAACTATAATTTTCCTGTTTGTTCTTGTTTAAGTTGGTAGCATCTATAGTATCTGACACCACATAACGAGTCCAGTGAGGGTAGATATCTTCTAAAAATCTTATTTGAGGAAAAAAAAAGTAATTCCCAAAACAAAGAGAAAGAAAAAATATATATATACATATATAATAGATTAGATTTACTTTCCTTGTGAGTGATGGTTTTGCTTCTCTTTCCCACTTGTAAGATTCATAGATAATCACTCTTGATCTCCAGAATAATTCAAACACCCTTAAGGTATTGAAAAATTTGCTGCATAATATTCAGCACGATATTGGTGCAAAAATTCAAAGCCAACAATACGGTGGTTAGACAAAAAATAAATTTAGAAAATGAGGGTGTACTAGGATATAAGATTGGTTTATTCTTGAGTCAATTTTTCAAAAAAGAATGATGCTTTAGATAGAGAACTGGTATTAGCAAAGCCACATTGACAGAGTTTAGACTATAAGTGAAAACTTAGATGTTACACATACTTTTTTAAATTGCATATTTGTAAGTCATTTGTGCACTTCGATACAATGACTACTTTGAACAATGACTACTTTGATATTTGTAATATAGTTTGCAGTTTTTGTATCAGTGTTATTTTATTTAGTTAATTTTAAGGGAAAATCCAAATGTTCTAGTTTTTAACAGAGAATTTTGTTTCTTAGGTACCAAAATTTGGATTGGTTCTCTAGAATGTGTTGAATTTACACTATTCAGTAAAAGAAAGAGGAAGAAAAAAATGGAACAAAGAAGAGAGGAGAGATAACACAAAGTACCAGGTAGACTACAAGCAGAAAATGTTCACCCAAGTGTGATTTTCAGAGTGAAGGGCAACTGGTAATGATAGCTACAATAAGCACATTCTTCTATCATGTATTAAAATTAGAAAAATTTTGAATCCAATACCTAAGTGGTAAGAGTGAGAAATAATTTGGTCAATAAATAAAACTAATATGATAATGCTACTATGAAAACTAACCTGGTTTTAGGGGAAACAATGAAAGCACTGTTTGCATACAGCTCAGTCCTTATGAAATATGTCAGTCTCAAACATGAAGTGGAACTGTAGATTTTAAAAGGATATACCAAGAATTGACAGCAATGTATTAACCAGTGGGTGTTAGGAAGCAATTATCTTTAAGGTTTCTACTCAGAATCCATCAACTCCTACTCTGCTGGATTGCTATACAGAGCAATAAAATTCCACAAAATCATATTCACAACAGTTGCCTTCCATGAAGAACTGTTGCCCTCACAGGAAGACTGAGGTATAACTTGGAAAGCAATTCATGTTCAGCTTCCCACAGAGTCTTACAGAAAATCTGTTTTATTTCTTTGAATTGACAGCATCAAAGATGTGGGCATTGCAGATTAATGTTTTATTTTGTGACTTTTCACCATCATGTGAAGTTTGATACTTTATGTTTTTGATCCAATATGGATTACACAAGATTTTTATTAGATCATTTTAAACATCAAATATAATTTTAAATTATTAGTATATTGCTATATAAAAAACTTCCCCTGGTATTTTAGTGATTCCTTTCTCTGCTGACTATGATCATACTAAAAAGCTTCTTTAATGCACTTAAAAAAAAATACTTCAAAACAAATTGCAATTCTTTATTTCCAGAAAAAATGTAAGACTACCTTTTATTTTCTATGGTTCTGACTACTTGAATATGCCTCCAGTTTTTCTCAATAGGTCCAAAAACTATACACTTTTTCTTGACTACATCTAGGAAAATTTGCAATTTTTTGAGAAATGATTCTGAGCTCCTGGCTTCCTTTGGTATGGTAAACTCAGAGAAAGTATTGCTCACGTACTACAAATTTTGCATAAAATAAAACATTTTTAAGAGCTAAACATCAATGAATCATTGAAAGTTATACACCAATATTACCTTTTTATTAATTATGCATAAATGTGTGTATATATGTATATTATGTGTATATATGTATAAATATGTATATATATATATATATTTATATCCATCTACTCAGAATTATCTTCTAGATTTCCATTGTCACTTAATTGCTAGCTCATATATCACTAACCCATTTGTTTTGTTATTAAGTTATTTGTGTGCTCATCTTTCTGATAACTGAGAAACTTGAAGTCAGTTACCATCTTTGCAGATTACTTAGAATAACTGAAGGTACATGCTGAGAATTCAGGTATCGTTTGTGAAAGAAATGCAGTTAAATGATGCAAACAAAAGTACAACTAAGGGAGACTTCAAAGTCTGTTAATTTGTATCTGTTTTCATAAATCTTAAATATTTCTAGAAATTCTACTTGTGGTTTGATCTTCTATGCTTGTAAATGAAATAAAATATTTTCTTCTATGTTTAAACCATTCTCCATCAATTTAACCTCTTTGTTACTTGAGATGTTTCCCTTGGTTATACTGCAATAAAAAGTATTCAACACATTGATAAGTATTTAGACATGTTTAAATACCTCTGAGTTAACAAGTAATATCCTACAGAAGTGATTTGGAAATTTGGAGATTAAAAGATCCTGTTCGAGTAATGACAACAACTTAATGTTGCATATTATTTTCATGTTTATTTTTTATTATTCTAATTTAGTAGTGGAAATGTATCTCAGAAAATTGATTCTAGATATTCTAGACTTTCATTAGAAAATGCTAACACTTCTCTTGTGGGTCAGGGTTACATGGTAGCAACTGCAACAAAGCTAGAGTCTCAGAGATGCAGCCGCTGCCAGCACAGCCGGAGACCTGAGTCAACACTAGGTGCTGTCGGCAGGCCCCACACTCCCTCACTGAGTCAGAGAAGACCCGTTGTATCAGAGTAAGATGGATGGTAGCTTTGATTGTGATTGTGGTGAACTGGAGCTACCTGATCACTAACAAAAGACATCTGTCAATCAACAGTCACCAGGGCTTCCTGTTGAAATATATAGCAACAAAGGAAGAAAAGAATCCAAAGAGAACTAGTGCTTACCAGCACCTTAGAATGATGCTACTCAGGACCAGTCCTATACTCAATGCATCTGCAGTGTAAGAAGAATGTTCATAAAAGCCTGTTGTGTGCATATTCATTCACAATTTTGTTAAATGTTAAATAATTTAGCATTGTATATCTGAGTGCACAGTATGTCCTTTCATTCCTTTTGAGTTTCTTGAGTGTATTCTTTAAATGTCTGCAGAGCTGCTGCCCCTTTCCTGAACTATGAATAAAGTAATCTTTTTAAGAGTCAATATGGGTAGAGTTTTTTTTTTTTAAACTTCATCATCGATTTATTTTCCTGTTTAAAAAAATGAACTTATATGCAATAAAGGCTATAGATCAAATCTTAACTTTCCTTGAACTCCACTGTATTTCACATCAAGTAGAATTGTTTGCTTGATTCTCATCCCATCTCATGTTACAATTTTTTTTTCTTTGTGACTATTTATTTCTGATCTCTATCCTGTTGAAGTTATTGTGACTAATCCATATCTTATTAGAAGGAAGTTCAAGTAAAACTCACTGTAAGGCCTAGAATGACTGAGATCTGGTGCTATATTGAACTCTGTTTGTGGAGAGCAGGGATTAAGTGCCCCCAGTATTCACCTGTTTATTTTCAGTACTGAGCACTATGTAAATATTGGGTTATAAAGGGCAATTACATGACTAATGTGCTACCATCCTAATTCTGTGCTCATAGCAGGCATAACCGGTTGATCATTCATTCTTTCACAGTTGTGGAAGCCAGAAGTCTAATATCCAGGTGTTTTAGGAGTTGATTTCTTATGGAGGCTCTGAAGGAGAGTCTGTTCCACACCTTTCTCCTAGTTTCTGGAGATTGTTTGGATTCCTTGATTTGTAATCTGTATAATTCTGATCTCTGCCTCCCTTGTCACTTGGACTATTTCCCTCTGTATTGCTGTGTGTGTGTGTGTGTGTGTGTGTGTGTGTGTGTGTGTGTGTCATATCTCTTCCTTCTATCTCTTATTAGGACACTAATCATTGGATTTGGGGCCCATCATAAATCCAATTTGATCTCAACTAAAGATCCTTAAATATATCTGCAAAGACCTATTTCCAAATACAGTCATATTCACAAGTGCTGGGGATTAAAACTTTGACATTTTGTTTTGGGAGCTATTGTTACAGCAAGGGGCCATGTTAAACCCATATACCATCCCTTGATTGATCAAGCAAGATCAATTGGTGATTCCTGCTATGGTTTAGGGACCAATAGTTTTCCTGGCTCAGGTATCTGATGTCTTTCCTTTTCTTCAGTGCCTAAGTCCTTCTGCACAGTTTGTGTCCAGTTTCTATGGTCCCGCATCTTCCTTTTTTTTTTTTTTTTTTTTTACATAGGGCAATGATGTTTATTTTTTTTCCCCTTCCCCCCCACCCCTCCTACCCCTCTTTTCCCTCTATACAGTCCTTCTTTCCTTCATTCTTACCGCTCTCCTTATCCCTAACCCTAAACCTAACCCTAAACCTAATGCTAACCCCTCCCACCCCCCATTATATGTCCTCATCCGCTTATCAGCGAGATCATTCGTCCTTTAGTTTTTTGAGATTGGCTTATCTCACTTAGCATGATATTCTCCAATTTCGTCCATTTGCCTACAAATGCCATAATTTTATCATTCTTCATTGCAGAGTAATATTCCATTGTATAAATATGCCACAGTTTCTTTATCCATTCATCAACTGAAGGGCATCTAGGTTGGTTCCACAATCTGGCTATGGTGAATTGAGCAGCAATGAACATTGATGTGGCTGTATCTCTGTAGTATGCTGATTTTAAGTCCTTTGGGTATAGGCCAAGGAGTGGGATAGCTGGGTCAAATGGTGTTTCCATTCCAAGCTTTCTGAGGAATCTCCACACTGCTTTCCAGAGTGGCTGCACTAATTTGCAACCCCACCAGCAAAGTATGAGTGTTCCTTTTTCACCACATCCTCGCCAACACCTATTGTTGCTTGTATTCTTGATAATCACCATTCTAATTGGGGTGAGATGAAATCTTAGGGTAGTTTTGATTTGCATTTCCCTTATTACTAGGGATGTTGAACATTTCTTCATATATCTGTTGATTTCTTGTACATCTTCTTCTGTGAAGTGTCTGTTCATTTCCTTAGACCATTTGTTGATTGGATTATTTGTATTCTTGGTGTAGAGTTTTTTGAATTCTTTATAGATTCTGGAAATTAGCGCTCTATCTGAGGTATGGTTGGCAAAGATATTCTCCCACTCCGTAGGCTCTCTCTTCACATTACTGATAGTTTCCTTTGCTGAGAGAAAGCTTTTTAGTTTGAATCTATCCCAGTTGTTGATTCTTGCTTTTATTTCTTGTGCTATGGGAGTCCTGTTAAGGAAGTCTGATCCTAAGCCAACAAGTTGAAGATTTGGACCTACTTTTTCTTCTATAAGAGGCAATAGTAAGGGTTTCAAAATGGCAGAGAAATTTGAAAGTCTTATGAACATTCATAGTTTTGATCTGGGCTTTAGGTATAGGACTTAAAATCACTGGGTTGTGGTGGCAATGGCTTGGATTTTTCTGCTGTATACAATGACTGTGACAAAAGTGTAGCCATCAAGAAAATTGTCCTTACTGATCCCCAGAGTGTCAAACATGCTCTCTGTGAAATCAAAATTATTAGAAGACTTGACCCTGATAACATTGTGAAAGTGTTTGAAATTCTTGACCCCAGTAGAAACCAGTTAACAGATGATGTGGGCTCTCCTACTGAGCTGAACAGTGCTTACATTGTTCAGGATTACATGAAGGCAGACTTGGCTAATGTGCTGGAGCAGGGTCCTTTACTGGAAGAGCATGCCAGGGTTTCCATGTGTGAGCTGCTATGTGGGCTCAAGTATGTTCACTCTGCAAGCACAGAGATCTCAAACCAGCTAATCTTTTCATTACTACTGAATACTTGGTGCTGAAAGATAAGGTAACTTTGGCCTTTCACCGATCATGGATCCTCATTATTCCCATAAGGGTCACCTTTCTGAAGGTTTGGTTACTAAATGGTAGAGCTCATTCCCTTATTTTTTATATTATTATTATTTTTTTACTTTATACAGTCTTTTACTTTCTCCTAATAACTATATTAAAGTCATTGAGATGTGGGCTATAGGATGCATCTTTGCAGAAAAGCTGACTGGTAAAATCCTCTTTGCAGGTGCACATGAACTTGAAAAGATGCAATTGATTTTAGAATCTATTCCTGTTGTACTTTAGGAAGCTCATCAGGAGCGTCTTTCTGTAATTCCAGATTATATTAGAAATGACAGAATTGAGCCACACAAACCTTTAACTCAGCTGCTTTGAGGAATTAGTTGAAAAGCACTGGATTTCCTGGAACAAAATTTGACATTTAGTCCCATGGATTGGTTGACAGCAGAGGAAGTACTCTCTCATCCTTACATGAGTTTATATTCTTTTCCAATGGACCAGTCAATTTCAAGCCATCCTTTTCACATTGAAGATGAAGAGTATGATATTTTGTTTATGGATGAAACTAACAGTCACATTTATAACTGGGAAATGTACCATGATTGTCATTGTTTGGAGCATGATTGGCCTATGCATAACAACTTTGATATTCAATTAAGTTCATCTTGACCCAAGAACTCTGATATTACTGATGAAGAAGAAAATATGTGGATGGAGATGGAAAGAAGTATCTGGAGGATCCTGCTTTTGACACCAATTACTCAACTGAGCCAAGTTGGCAGTACCCAGATCATAATGAAAACAAAGATTGTGATTTAGAGTGCAGTAACACTTGTAACTACAAAACAAGGTCATCATCATATTTTGATAATTTAGTTTGGAGAGAGAGTGAAGTTAATCATTATTATGAACCAAAACTTATTATAGATCTTTCCAATTGCAAAGAACAAAGCAAAGACAAATCTGATAAAAAGGCAAGTCAAAATGTGAAAGGAGGAACTGGGGATATAGTTCACTTGGTAGAGTGCTTGCCTCCTATGCACAAGGCCTGGATTCAATCCCTAGCACCTCAAAAAAAAATAAAAATAAATTTTAAAGATGTGAAAGGAATGGATTGGTTAAAGCCCAGATAGCACTACAGGAAGCATCACAGCAAGTGACTGAAAAAGAAAGGAAAAAGAATCAGGGACTTGATTTTGATTCCTTTATTGCAGTAACTATTCAACTTAGTTCACAGCATAAGCCTATTGATGTTGACAAATTAAATGACTTGAATAGCTCAGTGTCCCAAGTAGAGTTGAAAAGTTTGATATCAAAGTCAATAAGCTGAGAACAACAGGAAAAAGGAATGGCAGATTTGGCTCAGTTAGAAGCCTTGTACCAATCTTCTTGGGATAGTCAGTTTATGAGTGGTAGGGACGAATGTTTTCTCATCAGTCAGTTTTGTTGTGAGGTCAGCAAGGATGAACAGGTTCACAAGGAAAACACTTATGCCAGTTACTTGGACAAGTTACTTGGAAAGAAGATACTGAAATGCTAGAAACTTAGCCAGTACAGAATGGGAAGCTTGGGAAAATGAGGAAGGATTTCTGAGTAACAGTGGAGAGTTCCTTTTTAAGAAGCAGCTTGAATCCATAAGCACCCCACAGTTCCATAATTCAGTGGAGTCACCACTTAAATCAATCCAGGCCACATTAACACTTTCTGCTATGAAATCACCCCTTTGAATTCCTCATAAAACATACAGGAGCATTCTGAAATATCTGAACTAAAACACTCGGCGGACATTTCTCTTTGTATTCTTCATGAAATGTGTTTGTCTTTTATTTTATTACTAGTGTTTAAGCCATTTTTTTTTTAACTCGAATCAGATGGTGTCATTTAGTAAGGATTTTTATTAGTTTTTGTTTTTTAAAACCCAGAATTTTTTTACATGAGATAGTTTTCATTTTAACTGGAATGCCATTTGCACACAGAAAAGAACAGAGCAAAATAATGCAATGCAGAAGGAGACAAAAGAAATGCACTATGACAAGTGAAAAACATTCTCTCATAAAACAACGATCTGTTCTACAGGAAACCAGAAATCTTGCCTTGAAATTTACACAGTGAGAGACTGTACATAATTGCATGAAAGTATCTATTTTTTTCTAAAACATTTTCCATTCTTTAGTATTTTCCAGTTTTTCATACTGTAAACATTTCTTAAAATGTGTGATACCAGCAGCAACTGAAAATGAATGACAAATTTAGTACACATGTGTTATCTACCTTAAGGTAAAAAGGTATATGGCAAAACATATACTACCCATCATACTTCACAATATGCACTTCTATTCAGCCAACATTTATTATAGTAAACTATTTAGACTCATTGTTTATAAATGTTCTGGTATTCATTCTTTATAGTGAAGTGTTAATACATCACATTTAATTTTAGCAAATCAGTATATTTTCTGTAACTTAGTTTTATAATTTTATTTGCAACTACACTTTTTCATTATATATAAAAAATAATATAAATATAAATATAAATATAAAATATCAGCTTATCCTAAGGCTGTCCATGTATTTAATTTACTTAAGTGTTCTTTTTAAGTAAAGTCCTCACTGTGTATAGGAAGTCACATTTTGGAGGTGCTTGATCTATCTACTAAGAAAAATCAGGAATTACATTATTATAAAATGCTCCTAGAAGTCTTAATTGTGTTTACTTTTTTATAAATACTGTAATGTTAGACTTCTGTGCATGGAAGTAATTAAGGTACATCATTATTGTAGTTTAAAAGTTTTACATGATAAGACATTTTTTGTTTTTACTGTGTGTTTTTGCTGAATGATCTATTCCCCATCTCAAGGCAAGCATGAATAAAAGGAGGTTAAATCTGTCAGAAAAGAAAATACTAGCATTTCAAAATGCTATTTAAAAGAAAATTACATGAAATAAGAATATAATTTAATCACACTGGAGGCATACTAGTAATTGGTTGAAAACTGAAAATTTATGCAAATATTTCTTCTTAGAGGTAAAATATATAGGCTTTGCAGTGAACCTGCTGCTGCTTAAAAGCCACCAGTTCTTACCTTTATGAACTTGGTTCTCTTTACCTATAAGCTACAAGTCCTTTGCCTTTAACACTGAGAAGATAATTTCACAGGACTGTTATATAAGACTTAATTGATACAGTATTTTTACTTATTTGTTTATTTTTATTAGAGCTTCATAGTTACACATAGCAGTTGGGTTCATCACGATAAACTCATGCTTGTGGAAATAATATTTTTAAAGGGGGTTGAAAATAGCACACGGTATAGTTTATTTTTTAAAAGGTAGCTATCTTTTTGCAACTGTAGTATCTTTTGCCCTGATTGTGCCACTTCATGTAAAATGCCAATGTTTCTAATTACAGTTACAAAAACAATAAATATTCATTGGCATAAATGAAAATAAAAATAATTTCAGAATAATTTTAAAGTAAGATCAATAAAAATGGGAGAAAGAAGTAGAAAAATCAAAGTGAACTTAATATTTACTTTGCTGGATTTATTTCAAAGTAGATATCATTCAAAGAATCAGTTATGCAGGTTTTTGAAAGTGATTGTTTTTAAGTGGAGGAAGAAGTAAACCAGATAGTAACTGAAGATGCCGCTACAAATTCCATGATTTAGGGAATAATAAAAGTGACGTTGCTGTCTGAATACCGTTGCTTAGTGGGGAGGTCACTGCCTGTGATGATGCTATGAGGTCGTGCTCTTTTGACCCCAAAAGGAAATAGCCTGGTGATTTTAGGGGTGCCTACAGACCGAGCCTGAGCTGTACTGGGTGGTTAAGAGATGTCTACCAGGGGTGGAAATAGAAGTAAGTACCTGCTGGTCGCCTACTTTGTTTTAGTCTCACAGGGACTCTGATTGATCAGAACTAATAAGCTAGGCAGAGGGGCTGGGGTTGTGGCTCAGTGGTACAGCGCATGTCCAGCATGCGTGAGGCCCTAGGTTTGATCCTCAGCACCACATAAAAATAAAATAAAGGTATTGTGTCCACCTACAACTAAAACTAAATACTCTTAAAGAAAAGAATCTAGGCAGATACACTGTTGTGAAAATATCATTTTCTCATTCTCATTTCAAGCATTGAACAGATTTGAAAAAAGTGATGTGGAGCAGAAAAAAGAATTAACAGTTTCTTGTAACAATTAATTAGGGAAAGAAAAACGATAAATAGCCTCTAGGTTAACTAAGAAAAGAAAATGGAAAAAAAAAAACTCAGATGAATTTTGTTTTAGCAATCATAAAGCAATTGGAGTAGAGAATAAGAATAAAGAAATTCAAGTAAACTCCATCTTTCTTAAGCAACCACTAACACAGACACATGGAAAAATTAGCTAATTATGTAGGAAGTATAAAGGAAATCAAGGTATCAAATTGATGTACTCCAGAACTAAAGAAACTAGAGAGAAAAACAAAAATGATCCTGAGACAGGAAATCAGAGCAAGTCACAAAGGGAGAATATAAAGAAATGGCATAGTGTTAAGGAAAGCCACTGGAATCAGCACATACAAAAAATGGCAGTGCAACTTAAGAAACTCCTGAAGAGTTATGAAAACACACCACCCAACTGTGTGAGGTACAGCTATTGACCAAGAAGAATGTCTCATCTCCTGAGAGAAACAGCAATACAGACACATGAGTTTATCCAAAAATTACTGACTTTTTTAATGAGATCACAACTATTTTAATTATCTGTTTATTTTTGTGAAGGACAAAGGACATATAGAGTCAAGAAAATGTGTTAAAAACACAAACCGAACCTTTGACACTGTTAATAATCATTATTCTTTGGGCCATGTGTCACAGGATTCATGGATAATCAGTATTAGCTCTTATTATAAGGGGACGAATAGATGAGAATAGTGGGGACATGAGGTTAAGAGAATAATTCTATAAAATGGGCCAACTGTGCTGAACCCTCACATGCTTTCTTTGCCAAAAAACAATCTACCTGCAGCCTGGCCTGGCTTAAGCGGGGGCAAAGGTCAGATAGTATAGATATGAATGAAGGGGTCTGAGAGAGACCGAGCTCTTGTTATTAAACAGAGAGGACAATGAGTTATTAACTGCTGTGATCATGATCCTAGGCACTCTGGGTTGCTAACAATTAACCTCTGTGTCCCTGCCCTTGGTCACATATAAGGGAAAATACAAAGAACCCAATCAATACATGGGCTAAGGAACTGGGCAGACACTTTACAGAAGAAGATATATAAGTGATCAACAAATATATGAAAAAGTACTCGATACCTCTAGCAATTAGACAAATGCAAATCAAAACTACCCTAAAATTTCATCTCACTCCAATTAGAATAGTTATTATCAAGAATTCAAGCAGTAATGGGTATTGGTGAGGACGTGGGGAAAAAGGCACACAGACATTGCTGGTAGAGGTGGTAATTGGTGCAGCCACTCTGGAAAGTAGTTCAGAGATTCCTTAGAAAACTTGGAATGGACACACCATTTGACCCAGTTATCCCACTCCTCAGTTTATACCCAAAGGACTTAAAAATCAGCATACTACAGTAACACAGTAACATCAATGTTTATAGCTGTTCAATTCACAGTAGCTAGATTGTGGAACCAACTTTCAATAGATGAATGGATAAAGAAACTGTGATATATTTATACACAATGGAATACTATTCAGTCATAAAGAAGAATAAAATTATGGTATTTGTTGGTAATGGATAGAATTAGAGAATATCATGCTAAGTGAAATAAGCCAATCTAAAAAACCAAAGGCCAATTATTTTCTCTGACAAGTGGATGATGATACATAATGCGGGGGGTGATAAGGGAAGAATGGAGGAAAGTTGGATTGTGTAGAGGGAATTGAGGGGTGGGGAGAGGGAGGAGGAAGGAAAGATAATGGAATGAGACAAACATCATTACTCTATGTACATGTATGATTATACAAACAGTGTGACTCTACATTGTATACAACCACAGGAATGAAAAGTTGTACCCCATTTGTGTTCAATGAATCAAAAAAGTAAAATAAAATAAAAGAAAGAGAAGACAATAATTAAAGGGAGGGGTTCTGGGGTTTATAAAGAGCAAGACACACCCCCTACCATGGACACCCAGCTCTGGGGCCCCTTCTTTTGGGAAGAAGTCTGTCTCTGTCCTTTTCTTATATAAACCTTGCTTTTTAAGCTTGCCTCAGCATTTCTTGAGTGACCGATTCCTGATCTCCAAGACCATTATCTTTATCTTTAAGATCCTTAGAAGATAGCAGAACTCACTAAAAGTTATTCAAATTTAAAATCAGAACAACAATAATTTTGCAAAGTATAAAGTTACCATTTTAGAATTTGAGAAGTTCCCAGACATACAAAAAAAAAAAACAAAGAATAGGGACAACATTAAGTAAAAAGTAAATAAATACTTGAGGATGTTTAAATTTAATTAAAAATTGATTTTTATAGAATGGCAAATAAAGCAAGGAGTACTTGTGGAGAGTTAGTTATGAGCTCACATATGCTTAAACTGAATAACAAGGGTTCAGATATTAGTACCTGCCCTAAATATTTGTGTGAATTTGACTACTTAAATTTCCTGTCTCTCAGTTTACCATCAGGCTGGAAATAATCAGCCAAGATGTTCTTATGCCATGATTCAGGCTTCTGTTCCTGACTAGGGTCCACATTTAGGTACAGCAGATCTGCTGTGGTTAGACTTATACTCTTTTCTGGAGTTTAGCTACTCACACAAAATTTCTAGTCTTTTCCTTTCCTTTCTCTCCTTGCTTCTTACAGTAGACAAGAGCCTTTTAATGTGAGTCGAATGAGGTCCTCTAGTTGTCATAGTTCACCTTGAATGAACAGTTTGCTGTTCTTCTCTTCCATTGTTCTTCACATAACATCAAGTGATCTTAACAACCATCACACAATTCCACTGTCCTTTTAGTTACATTTTCCTGTCTCATAATTCTCAAAATTCTAACACATCACATCAAGTAGTATATTTCTGTCCTCCAGACACACCATCTCAGTTCATTACCAGTAAAAATTAACAATTGCCTTTTTCTGTTCTGCCACTTCTGTGCCCTATTAGTTACCTAGTCCTCCCGCCAGGGGAATACAGTGACCATTGTCAGAACACCAACTTAGCAACTGTATTCCACTATCCTTTCTGCTACTATGTGTGTCAACTTGTTTACATTCATGGGAGACAGATGCGGAGCTTTGAGCTCTGTACCAGAGTTGTCCCAGATTGAGATGAGGCAATAAAGCATTTTACTGAATCATTTCCTTCAGTCACAGGTCTGAGACTCCCATGACACAGTAAAGCAGTTTTCTTCTGTGAAGGCAATTTCAAAAGAAATCTGATAGTCAAGGGCAATCTTCCTGCCACATTAAAAGCAGGTGAAAAGGAAGATCAGCACAGTATCTCACAGTGGCCTTTGCATATATTAAGAAGAAAGTTCTTTGGATCCAAACTTGTATAATCATTTGACTAAGATTTTATTAGTATTATACAATTCAATAAAAAAAATTTTATGCTTTGAAAATGAAAAAAATTAAAGACACAATTGATAAAGACAGATAAAGAAGGGTGGAAAATGAGAAGGAGTATGTAATATCATATGCTCAGGTTCCATGATGTAGAATAAAGTTAAAATGGGTTATGATGTGGAATATGAAACAAAAAATATCAAAATAGCAAATAAATCTGAAAATGGAAGGATAAACTGAATAGGAATTGTGAAAGCAAGTTAAATTTTCATTTTTTGTAGTGGGGGATAGGTATATATGTAATTTAAATAATAAAACAAACCAGTGTTGTCAGCTTATAACTTAGATTTATAAAAATCACCAAGGCAGAGACTTAAAGTAGAAGTTTGTAAAATATTAAAATTTTAAGGAATGACTCAGGATAGAAATTGGTATAATGGGAGTTGGAGTTTTCATACTTTTTTCTGCTAGTTTTTTTTTTTTTTTGCGTATGTAATTAATATACATTTAAAATGTAGCAATGGTTGTGGGTTTTGAAAAGAGAATATTTGTAGTTGCATAAAATGAGAAAAATCATTAAGGATTCTGTTTTGGACATTATATTATTACTTGAGGTGTATATTCTTTATTGTAATATTTTTAATAATGTTATTATAAAAACATTTAAATTATTTAATAATGTTATTAAATAATATTATTGAAAGGATTGGATTTTGAGAGCTATAATCTAGTCAGTTCATCTAGTTTGAATGCAATGACTGGGTGATAACTGCATAGAGGTAGGGTACAGCTGGGAGAGATAGATCACTGTGTACTTGATCTGGGGGGCTGTCTTCCCTGCAGTCCTTTCCTCTCTTCTCTTTACCTCCTGCTCTCCTCCCATCATGAGCTGAGATGCTTTCCTTCACTGGACCCCTTGCCCACAATGTGCTGCCTCACTGGGGACCCAAGCAAAAGTGTTGGCTGTCTATGGAATGAGACCTTTGAAATTTTGGGGTCCAAATAAACTTTTCTTTCTCTAAGTTGATCATTTTTCTTTCATTTTTGTTCTTTTTAGTTATACATGAAAATAGAGTATAATTTGACCTGTCTATACAAAAATGAAGTACATCTTATTATATTTTGGTCACAGTGATGAAAAAGACAACGGGAACAAAAACTGATATGAAGACTGGGGCCATTGCTGTGACTAATCTAACCACGTGGGTCAGAAGTCCATGGAGCTGGTTTGTGGGAGTAATTTTAAAAAGTTTAAAGATGCAATGTGGAAAAGCTTTATAATGTTGTTAGTGGAGCTTGATAGTTGTTTCAGCACATCAGAATGCTGATAGGAATGTAGACAATCCTCCTGAGGTTTCTGAGGACTCTATTGGGAATTAGACTAGAGACTACTCATGTTATATACTAGCACAGGACTTAGCTAAATTTACCCATATCCTAATACCTGTATAGGCTGAATTTGAAATTAATGATCTAATTTAAAAGTGATGGACTAATTATTCTGGTAGAGAAAATTTCAAGGCAGCAGAGCATTCAGTTAGAGACAGTGATATTGTTGGAAATCTTAGGCAGGTTTACTATTGAAAAAGGGAGCAGACAACAGAGTTAAAGGATTTTAAAAATTTGAAGCTTGACCAGACATGTATTTGGTAAGCTGGAGCCAAGGAAGCTATGTTTATTGAAGAGATTATAGCCACTTAACCAATGCTAAGTATTTTGCAGAGTGACAATAGAAAATATAATCCAAGGGCATCTCAGGAATTTACAAGACTACTCACTGTAGGATCCAGGATATAGAAGAGAAAACCCCTTTGAGAAAAGGCCATGGAGGTGACCTGCTTGCTCCAGGGGGACCTAGTAAGTTGTTTCACCTTGCTGAGCTATGCATGCACTCAGAGGCTGCTGCAAGATTCCCAGCAGACCCAGGTACAAACTGGGAATAGACCTTCCTGCCTTTGGTTCCACAGGAAAACAGGACACTGGAGTTAGGGGGTCCTGGAGACTTTCACAGAGATTTCTGAGGAGAACCTGGGAGGCCAGGCAAAACAAAGCAATGCTGAAGTTCCTACAGGCTGCCACTAAGAGGGCAATGCATGAAGCCGTGAAGGTGAAGTCCAAACTGGAATGAAGACTCAAGGAATTAAGAGATGCCACTAATGTGAGCTGTCTGCTGAGGAAAGCTGCTGGATGTGGAGAAAGCCAGGTTAGAAAGAGGCCATGACTGCTGAACCAGCAAGGCCAAAGGAGTGGGCCTGCCCAAGTCCTTTGAAGATAATATCTTATCACCTCGTGCCCAAAGATGCCAGAGGTGGAGCTACAGGAAATGTTTGCCTGGATCAGTTTATGTCTTATTTTGGATCCATATCTTCTCTCTGTGCCCCTATTCGTCCCTTTTGGAATAAGAATGCATTCTGTGCCATTATATATTGGAAATATATAAGTTGTTTCTGAATTTTACAGAGGTTCCCAGCCAAGAGTTTGACTTGAGTCTCAGCGGAGACTTTATAGTTGCACTTTGGGAAATGCTGGCACTGTCAAAACTGTGGGGACTCTTAGAGGAAAATGAATGTATTTTTAAATTGTGAAATGGGCATGAAGTTTTGGAAGCCAGGGGCAGAATGTTATAGTTTGTGCAGGAATATTCAGAGGTGAAATGAGTAGAGTAGGAGAGCTGTAACCTAATCAGTCCTTGCTAGCTTGAATAAACTAACTGGGTGGTAACTGTAGAAAGGTGTAGCATGGTTGGAAGAGGTGAGTCACTGGGCATGTGCCTTGAAAGGACCCATCTTTCCTGTGGTCCCTTCCTCTCACCCTCTGCTTCCTGGCCACCCTGAGTGGAACAGGGATCTTCCATCACACACTTTCACTATGACATTCTGTCTCACACTGAGCCTGGAGGGGCAGTGCAGTTGGCATACTGTGGACTGAATCTCTGAGACTGTGAGTCAAAATAAAATTTTCCTCCCCTAATTTTTTCTTGTCAGAATTTTGATCACAGCAATGAAAACTTAACTGAAACAGAAATCATAAGACTTCATTTAAGATATTCTCTACAACCCAACTAATTCAAAAGTGAAAAAGGGAAATATCTAGAATAGATTAAAAGTTTAGATAGTAAGGAAATTAAAATTAATATTATACTATATAGGGCATGAAAAATATAGGGAGAGAAGCTGCAAAGGAAAAGAGGGGAGGGAAGATATGCAGAATAAGAAAAAGTGCTAGAGAAGGAGAGAAAGGAGAGGGAGAAAATATAAAAATGAAAAAGAAGAAAAATCAAGTATTGAGAATAAATCAAATTAGCACATTAAAATATACAAAATTGGATAAATTATGCAATATTAAATAATGGGGGAAAACCAATCCAATCAACAGTGAAGACAATATCTATGAAATAAAAACTAATACTGAAAGATTAGCGATCCTCAGGCTCTGCTTTCTATATACCTACCTTCTTACCTCCTCATATTACCTGCCTCTGCTCAAACATTGACTCTCTGATAGGTTTTTGGTATGCCTGGGTAGTGATGCCTTTTCTTTTGGCTGGGAGGAAACATCCCTGGGTGATTTCATAGAGTTAAACCCCAGTCAGGTGCCTCATTCACTCTACTTCATCGTGCTTCCACTGGTGACAGGCATAGACAGTGATGGTGGGTAGCAGAGGGAGACCCAGGTGGATATCAGCCCCAAATACATGAGAGAAAAAGTTTTACTTGGAATTTTTAGCTTAGCACGTATTCATTCATAAGATTAATTAAACATCATTTCTCAAGCTAATTGTAATGCCACCAATTCTCATACATAAATTAAACATTCTAACATTATTATTTTCTTCTTGTCTTTTATCTGATTAGCATTCAATACTAGCACTTCCATGTTTGGCATAACATATGTAAAACTTAATTGAATATTTTCTTTCATTAACTATTGTGTATTATTTTCACAGTGGTCACAACCATATTTTTAGACTAGCTATAACATATATGTCAACACTTTGTCATAAGACATATTTGCAAATTTTATGAACCTTATTATAAAAACAATTAATCATTCTCAGTTTATATATAAGATATATTGAACAATGTTTTCTGTCTACAAATAACATGAGAGCTAGGACAATCTCTGAGAGAGATAACAATTTGCCAAAAATCTCTGACAAAAAAAAATTCAAAATGCCTACATTTATAAAATATGTTGGATTCTATGGATTTCATATTGAGCTATATAAGAATAATCACCAGAAGTATAAAAGCTTAAAAACAAAATCAGGGACTGTGGTTGTGACTCAGTGGTAGAGTGCTTGCCTAGCACACATGAAGCACTGGGTTCAATCCTCAGCACGACATTAAAAAATAAGAGTATTATGTTTTCATCTATAAAAATATTTTGAAAAATAAATAAAATCAGTTGGGCACTGTAACACACACCTGTAATACCAGTGGCTCAGGAGGCTAAGGCAGAAGGATCAAGAGTTCAAAGCCAGTATCAGCAATTTAGTGAGGCCTTAAGGAACACAGTGAGACACTGTTTCTAAGTAAAATACAAAAAAGTGCTGGGGATATGGCACAGTGGTTTAGTGTCCCTGAGTTCAATCCCCAATACCAAAAAAAAAAAAAAAAATCCCCAAAAACATAAAATCAAACAAATAGTTCACACGGACCATTTTTTCTATTACTAATGATAAGTTAATACATTCAATTGTCACATATTTGACTCATCTTTTGACTTACAATGACTCTCAACCAACTCCCAGTACTAAAAGATGATTTTCTGTCTATATTCATTAAATAGGATATTTTCACATGTCTAAGTTGGTTAATTTTTAATATATTAAAAGAAAAATTTGGATTGGGATGATAGCTTAGTGGTAGAATTCTTCTCCAGCATTCACTCTAGGTTTGATACGTAGAACTACAAAAATAAATGGATAAAAAAAAAAAGACAAAAATAAAAACATAAATAAAACAACAAATACTTTTTCCCAAATTAGGAAAATGAAATCTTTTTTCAGGAACTTTTTTTATAGAAAACATCATTTAGAATCCTTTACAAAAATTATCATATTGAAGATATGGAAGTTTATTTACTAATCATAATGGCTTAAAGTTTATCTTTATAATATTTATAGTGAAAACTCATCTATAAAAATAACTTCACATTTGAAACTTGCCCATAGATTTATTTCAATATATTCAGAATCATCATATTATCACTCATAACCATGCCCATGTCTATTAATATAAATGAATTTAATTATGATCTTTAAAAGAAAAAAAATTAAACTGTGTATGAATAGTAAAGGATTTAAAAATTTAGGATTAAATCTAGAAGACTATATTTTTTCTTCCTCTTAGATTTGATTTATGAGAGTAGATAAAAGCTGCAACATATTCATCAGTTCTGAACCAAAATAGCATTACTTGTTCTTTGAATTAATCATGAAATGTTCTCCACAAATCATTGTAGAACAATTCCAAGACTTAGAATATTACAATCCAGAAAACCCATGATACAAAACAAACATAAAGAATTCAGACCATGAGATAACTGACTCTAAACAGTAGAGCACATCCAAACCCATATTTGATATTTTCTCTTAGGAAAATAAATGAATATAATGTACAATATAATCAGCATGGAAATAAAGGACATACATCAAAATGATAATTTTTTAATGAGATAGAATCATTTGTCTGCCAGTAATGACAATACAATCATGCCAAAGACAGTGTCCAGTTTTCCAGCCTGCAAAAGGTTATTCATTCACAAATAAACAAAAAAAGAAACAAAACAAACCAACAAATTACCCAGACATTTAATGTTATCAACAAGTAAGTCATGAGGGAAGCAATGTGTCCCATCTTTAATAACTGAAAATAATTTAATTTCTCAGACTTTTCTATTTAATCTGAAATAGCTGACCTTGTGTGGATGTGTATGGGAAACAACAATGATTAACTCTGTCTACAACTATAAACTCTAGGGGTGAAAGACCCAATATAAAATTACTTTGTGAGGAAAATATGCATGATAGTCAAGTGCATGAGTATTCATGCTTTCAGAGGCAAGAACAGTGATAGGCCCTGAGACATTCAGACATAATCTGCATTATCCTACTTGACATTGATTTATATAGACCATAAAAACTAAATTTGTATGAATAAATGGGTAAGGGTAAAGTTAATCACTAATTACCAGAATAAAGAGGACATATGTGATATACAAGACATTCTCATGGAGGGAGAAATGAGCCTGAATTAGGGTAATACTTACCAATATTCCATCCTTTATGGACAATCTTCATGTTTATTTTCCTGTTACATGCCACCTGTTCTCTTATTGTTTAAATATATAATCTTTACTCAACCTTGATTCACATTTGTTTATTTGGAAGATTGCCTTATCAGTCTTATTTTTTTTAATTGGTGAACACATATTTTTAGATACTGCAAGCATTAAAAGAGAGAGAATTCTCCACAGACTGACTTTTCTTCACACACACACACACACACACACACACACCATCTACACTAGTGCACACCAGTGTCAACAACAAAATTATCACTGAAACTGCACAAAGAAGTAGCATTACCACAACTACTGATGTGAACAGCATTCCCAATATCCTGATGCCCAGCACTGTACCAATTGCTGAGTGGAGAAACAGACTGTGGAACTTCTGCAATGAGTGGAGACACTCCCGGGGACTAAGACCATTGGTCCTCATTTAGGTACACAGGATACTCACCAATTGTAATAAAGCAAAAGTTGAAAAATATAGTCAATAGCCATAAGATAATGTATTATTTGAGCTAGTCAGCCAAAACAAATGAAAGTTCTATTTCCTTACCTCAAACTGTATATTTTGGAATTATTGGATGCAAATTTTGTAACTGAATGCATGACATATATAAAGTATGTACTTAAATATGAAGTAATTTTGCTGAGTGATAATGAGGCCTGGTTAGGAATTAGCAAGTAGCTTTAAATGGACAATAACAAGAAGTGAAAAATAATTGTTGGTATTTTTTAAAATGTACACACATGCAACATATCAAAAAGTTTTGAAGAGAAATATCAAAAAAGAAGTAAACTAATAGGTACAGTTTAGGAAAGATGAGTTGGAAAATGTTAAAAAGAACATGAGAAAAATAACTTGAATATAAGTCCTCAAGAGAGAATGGAAACAATGAAGAAGTCAGTGTTTAAGGAATAATAGACGGTTGGGGACCGTGTTCAGTGGTCAAGAGTATGCTTCACAGGTACAAGTCACTAGGTTTGATGCTCAGCAGTGCAGAAAAAGAAAAAGAAATAGATGTTATTGAGAAAGTATTTAATATATGAATCTATAGACTAAGATTCACCTTATGCAGAATAATAAAGATATTATATTGTCATATTAAGATACTTTGAAGATCAAAGACTAATTATGTTTAAAATAGCCAGAGACAAAATAGAGGTTAACCATACAGGAAAGGTAATTAGAGCAAAAGTCAACTGCTTGCCTCTGACAGTAAGACAGATAAAAATCCTGGCTAGCCCTCTACTATGAAAAAAACAATCCTTACAGAATATGAAACCTAGTGACTTGATCCCTAGAAGGGGTTTCTGATGGAAGAAATGATGTTAATTTTAGAAAATAGTAAAAAACATATGAATTTCATAAAATATTAATTCTTATTTTTCTTATCCATGTGTTTTGCTGTGTATAAGTATAGTCAGTTTTCCCTTGGTAGCCATGGGGAGATTGGTTCTAGGACTCTGCCAAGGTAACAAATCTAGAGATGTGCAAACCCCTTCTATAAAATGGTGAAGTATCTGAATACAACCTATGTACATTCTCTAGTATACATTAGTCACCTCTAGTTTACTAATACTTATTGTAAATGTCATGCAAACAATTGCTATAGTATATTGTTTAGGGAATAATGATGAGAAAAAAATCTTCACACATTCAATAGTGGTTCAATTTCTTTTTTTAAACAGCTCTACCTGTTCTTAGTTTGATACATGGATATGGACTTCACAGATACCCAGGGTTGACTACATACTTTTCTTTGAAATATATTCTTCAACTACAGCTGCTGACTCATAGACTATGATTACAATCCACTTTAGTAGATATTATAATGCTAAGCAAATTTTCAAATCAACTGTATCAGTATGCAATCCTACAAGTAGCACATGCTATTGCCTATCTTTAAATCATTCATTCTTTCATTCATTCTTAATTTATTGAATGCATAAAGCTATAATATTATAGTTTTAATTTGTATTTTCTTCATGGTGAATGATGTTGATTGTTAGTGTTTTAATTTACATTATGTTTCAGGGTGAATGAAATCAAAACTACACAAATGTCCATCAGAGGTAAAGTAGATAAATACATTGTAGCATATTTATACAAGTAAATACAATTTATCAGCAAGACAGACAATTTCAAGTACACATAATAACATTTGTTTTCAAAATCCTATAAACAATGTTGGGAGAAGGAGGCCAGAAGAAAGACTATGCATGGATTGAATTGGTTTCTATAATATTTTAAGTTGTACAAAAGTAATCTTTAGTGTTAAATACCAAAATACCACCCTTCCATGGGTAGCACTGAGTAGTGAAGGAGTAGTGATAAGAAGGACAGAAGTAAATTCTATGTCTTATACTGTGATTGGTGAAAAAAATGCGTTTACTTTTTGACAAATCAACTAATTTCAATTTTTAAAAAGGCATCTACAGTTAATTTTAGACAAAGTTGGCAACATAAATTGGAGAAAAGATAACCTCTTTAACAAATAGCGCCTAAAGAACTGAATATCAATATGAAAAATAATGAAACTAGATCCCAATTCCTCATCATGTGCAAATCAACTGGGAGTGATGGTGCTTGCTATAATCCCAGAAACTCAGGACACTGAAGCACGAAGATTGCAAGTTCAAGGCCAGCCTCAGCAACTTAGGCTGTTTTTTGAAACAAAAAGCAATCTATTCAGCTATTAGAAAAAGAAGAGGGGAAATATTCCAGGGTATATACTCAGTCAAAACTTCCTAAATAGCACTGCTGTAGCTCAAGAAATAAGAGCAATAATCAATAAATAAGATGACATCAAATTTAAAAGCTTCTGCACAGCAAAGAAAACAACAGAGTGAAGAGAACCTACAGAATAGGAGAAAGTCATTGCCAGAGAATTATTATCAGGAATATATAAAGAACATGAAAAAGTCAACAACAACAACAACAACAAAAACCAATCAATAAATTGATTAACAAACTGAACAGACACTTCTCAAAAATACGAATGGCCACAATTATAGGAAAAAAATGTTCAGCATGTTTAGCCATCAGGAGAACGCAAATCACAAGGACACTAAAGTTCAATCCCACTCCAGTTGGAATAGCATTCTCTAAGAATACAAATAGCAATAAATACTTGTGAAGATGCAAGGAAAAAGGAATTTTCATTCCCTTTTGGCTGGAGAGTGAATTGGTACAGTCACTCTAGAAATTAGTCAACATTTTCCTAAAAAAAGCTGGAAATAAAACTACCATGTGATCTCCTTGGTATTTACCCCAAATAATTAAGGTCAGCATACTTAAAGATAAACCCATACCTATGTTTATAACAGCACAATTCACAATAACCAAGTTATGGAATTAGCCTAAGTGTTTAGCCAGAGATGAATGGAAAAGGAAAATGTCATAAAGAAGAATGAAATTACCTTGTGCAGGAAAATCAATGGAACTGGAGACCATAAATTTTTGTGAAAGAAGTCAAATTCAGAGAGAAAAATATATGTTTCTGCTTGTATGTGGAAGCTAGAGGGAATAGAATAGGAAAAATGGGGAATATATGCAAGTAGAAGGGTGACAATTTGGGTAAAGAGGATAGGCGAGGGAGATGGGAAAGGGAGAGGAAATACTGGAGAATGCAAGTGGTTAAATTACATTTTTATGTATATAAAAATACATCACAAAGAAATTCACCATTCCATAGAAATAATATGTATTAATTTTTAAAAAGCATAAAAAAGGAAGATTATCAAATTAGCATTTAAGAAATTTAACTGTTAATACAAGACAAAATACAAGATAATTTGAAATCAAAATGTGGAATAAGGTGTAAAGATAAGTATTAGTCAAAAGAACTGTTGCAATCCTAATGTAACTAAACAGACATCAAAATACAAAAACTTAATAGAGAAAAAAAGAGTAGTTAATATAAAGGTAAAATTTAAGAAAATTACAATAAAATTATTTTATTTGTTGATAATTAAATCAATGAAAAATAGTGCCTTTGAATAATGTAATTAATTGGTCTGATCTGAGACATATACAGAATTCTATTTTCATCAATTTGAAAATATTCTTTTCAGTTTCACATTGATACAAATCAATAAATTCCATAAGAATCAGCATGTTTTTAGAACAGGTTCGTTGATTATAATAAGATGAAATCAGAAGTCCATAAGAAAAATAAAGAGTAAAAAAACAAAAACAGAAACAAAAAATTTCCAAAATCCCAGGCCCTCCATAGTGAAAAGGTGGAATTTTGATATAATCAATAAAGTATTTAAAATAAAATTTATAATGAAAGTATGTGATTGAGATAGGGATAGAGGAAAATATCCTATATAAAATGTGTATTTTCATAAGAAAAAGGCCAACAATAGTGAATTTTACAACCACAGAAATTTACTGAAAAATAAACAAGCAAATAATCCAAAGGGAGGAAATAAGGTGATAGGAATAAAAGGGGAAACCAAGAGGACTTACAAAACTAAATATTCATTTAAATTTTCAATAAAATAGAAAAAAATGAGATTTTTTAAAACAAAGGCATGTTCCTATTTGTTTTCTTCCTTTTCTGCTTTCCCTAAACAATTCTTTTCAACAGAATCAGGAGGGGCTGAGCAAGGTAGTTTTCTGTGCCGAGGGAGGAAGGAAGCTGTGGTGCACAGAGCAGGTACTGGAGTGCCCAGACTGTGAGCAGGTCGTCTCTGCTGAGGGATGGTCATCTAGCCTGTCGGAGCCCTGTGTAGTGGGGACAGCCTCTACATGGAGAGATGGTGCAGTTCCTTGGTGAATAGTGTCCCTACTCCATGGCAAACTAGAGGAGACAGGGTGGGTGCACCTGACACAAGCTAAGGGAAGAGAGTGTCTTCATGAACACACCAGCACAGGCATGTGCACACGCACACACACATTTTTATTTAATTACCATTTAGTGAGCCTAAAAGCCAATGATATTCAATAGCTATTAACCTATCTAGTGTCAGATCTGAGTTTCTAAATACTGTGTTCTATGAAAAGGAAACAGAGCTCCTGGAAGAAATGATGGGTTCCTGTATTAGAACAGTTAAGTGGGGTAAATGACCAAGGTCATTACCTCAGACCTTGCCCTAATTTCAAAATAGTCTTTGTAGATTGTTGGGACAAATGACACGTTAACTAACTCAGGCTGACTCCTTACTCCCTGGCAAGTGAGCAAGATCAAGGCCTCAAAGGCAGTTTCAAAAGTTAATGATGATAAATCGGACCACCGTCAGGGATTGGTTAACAACAGTTCTGCCATCGTGATCAGCTCCTGCTTGCCATATAGTCTTATGGGACTGTCGCCTGCATGAACCCCCTGTGCCTTGCTGACCTTTAAGCTGATTGGTTCTCTCCTAGCCTCCACCCTACATAAAAGCTGTGTGACTTCCTCAATAAATGCTGTGACTGGTCTCCCTGATGCGCCTGATTGTCCTCTGCCTGGAGGCTGGGTGCAGGCGGTCAGTCGGCCCTCCGTGGAACCTCCCTTTCCCGGTCTGACCTTGTTAGGGAGTGCTCCCTTCCCTTGTCGCTGGTCGAGAAGAGAAGGGAGCTTAAGACCCCGACAGTAGATGTAATAGTTAGGTTAACTTGAGGACATAACAGGTAAAGGTGGGCACTAAATCTAATGGCCTGTGTCTTTATAGGATGAAAAGAGGATGAACAAAGATCTATGAATGAAGAAGTTCATATTAAGGTAGAGGTTGGAATAGTGCAGCTACAAAGCCAAAGAACACCGAGAATTACTGACAACATTTTGAAGCTGGAAAGAAGGGAAAAACTTTCCCTACCCTTTATGGTGAGTATGTCACTGCTAATAGCTTTATTTGGAAAATTTAACTTTCAAAACTGTGAGAAAATAAATATATCTTGTTTTAGGTCACCTAGATTTTTGTACTTAGGAAATCAGCCTTTTGAAATTAGTACAGATAGAAACAGATTATTACCCACTGAATGAACTAATGACTTCATGATGTTATGAATAAACATACAAATTAGAATTTGAAAAAGCATGGAATATTTAAAGAACATCAAATTATCTCCCTACATGTTATTTCATTAACTTCAGAAGGAAAATGTAATATTATAAAAGAGAAGCCTAACAGACACCATTGTAATTGATTACATTTATGTCAGTAATCAGATAAATCTAAATCATGTGCTACTAGATAGGATACATAGAGAATATCATTCCACTCCTGTGTTGTTCCTGCTAACAATAAACAATCTAAATCTAATCAAAAAAGAAACAAGAGAAGAATGAAGGGACATTCTGTAAAATAACTGATCTGTAAACCTTGTCAAGGTCACAAATACCAAGAACAAATTGAAGAACTATTTCAGAATAAAAAAAAAAAACTAAACAAAAATGACATTTTAACTAAATGCAATATATTATTGTAAACTAAATGTTTGAGTAAGATAGGACAACATAGGTACAACCAGGAAATGTACAATGGAGTCACAAGTTTTGTTATCAAAAATGTATCAATGTTTATATATATATATATTTTTTTTTTATTTATTTATTGTATCAGGGATTGAACCCAGGAACCCCTTAACCACTAAGCCACATCACCAGCGTGTTTTTTTTTTTTTTTTTAGACAGATTCTCCCTAAATTGCTGAGACTGGCTTGAAATTACAGGTGTATATCACAGAGCCCAACTCAATCTTAACTTTTGAAGCTTGATTGTTGTATTGTGACCATGTAGGAGAATATCACTGTAGAAAACACATACTAAACTGTTTAATATTGACAAAGCATTATGTCAGGAACTCAAATGGTTCAAGGAAAAATACATTGATTACACTTTTTTTTTGAGATTGCTTCCAAATAATAAAAAATTAAAAATAAGACACATTTGTGTATTATATATGTGTGCACTAGATATGTTTATTAAATGATTATAATATTCCAGGTACTATTGTAGAGGCTGCCAGTAAACACCGGATAACCTAAACAAAAATCCCCTCATTGATAAATTTTCCCCAAATTGTAATCAGAAATCTTAGAATTGCTTCCATAACTTATCTATATGTGGCAAGTCAGTGAGTGATTTTCGGCTTTCAGAATGGTCACTTATTCACATAAACTAAGAAGAAAAGTTAATGAAGTGGAAATTCATGATGAAATTTATATTACATACAATATATATAAATTGTTATAATTCTTGATACATATTTTATATGAAATATATAAATTGAATTGTTTATAATAAGAGAATTGATGAAAAAATTTTGTCTTTAACATACTGAACTACTCTTAACAGAACTCCCTCACTTCAGATATCTAAATAAAAGACTATTCTTAAGTATATATTAGTATATTTTGTAAGATAATGTGTTATATCATAAAATAAATACATTTTCATACATTCGTGAACAGTAGAATTTAAAGTAATCGTAGGTTTTCATAAACATATGAGAGGAAGTACCAATTCATGCTTCAATCACTGCTCCTGTCGTGAATCTATGGATTCATGACAAAAAAATGTATGCAGAATATTAATCGATTGCATTATTGAGCAATAGAAGATGTGCTCCTAAACTTCAGTGCTTTTTTATTATAATTTATTTTCTGTTTTTAAATTTTTTTTTAGTTATCAATGGATCTTTTTTATTTATTTATTTGTATGTGGTGCTGAGAATCAAACCTAGTGTCTCACACATGCTAGGCAACTGCTCTGCCATGGAGTCCCATTCCCAGTCCCATAATTTATTTCCAAAGGTGCTATTTTATGGAATATAAGTACTCTTAACTCTCATTGTTGTGTGGGGTCTCTGCTTCGAAGAGACCATGCTTAATATAATGACAATGGTGCAAATAAGTTATGAGAAAAGCCATGAAGTTATAATTTATCCAGGAAAAAATGAAGTGTTTATGCATATAAAATATTAGCAAGTAATTTTATTTCATGGTTTACTAATACACAAATTGAGCTATACTGAATATACAGAAAAAAGGAAATAACATCTTAAAATGAGGTGTCAATCTTGCTAATAAAACTTTGACCTAACTTTTCTCATAGAACTTACTTAAAAGTATTACAAATTTAGATGCAACATTTTTCTGTGTATACTTAAAATTGTTTTGTGCCATCTTGAGAACCAAGAAATACAACTGCTCATATTTGACCCTGAAGTGGCTTTTTTCCTGAATAAGCACATCAGTGTTGTCTTGAAAAAGCATGTATCTCCCTCCCTATGAGTGCAAATTATTGATGTGAATATTAGTATTCTCACAAAGGTCTGTGAAAATTGATCTCTGTAGTCCAGGAATGATAGTGTGAAACACCACTAATGATACCTGCTTCCTAATTTCAATGTTTTCTTTGGGATCCCAGAGTATCACAGGCTAAGTTGGAGCACTTAATCACAAGAGGCATGGTGTATACAATTAGTATCGGGGACTAGAGGGATTAAGTGTCAATCTGAAGTTTTGACTTCAGAGGCATTTGGCAATAGCTAATTGGCATGTTTGTAGAAAATACTTGGGCAGCTTTCCAAGTTTTAGGTATGTTTGATAGGAATATGAATTGAGTTGCTAAAACTGAAATTCATTGCCTTTCATGACCAGAGAATATACTTTAATAAAGTCATAGACTCGTAATGCCTAGATTGAAGAAATAATGGTTTCAGGTAGGAAAATATCTGTAATGCTATCACAGATATTTACTTATAAGTTTTCCTCTAAATCTTCTTTAATATTTCAGATAATTCACTACATCTATCCACTGAAAAAGGAAAAATACAAAGTATGTGAGATAACATTTCAACTAAGTGGAGTTTTATGAAGATCATATGATAAACTGAATTTTGAATTGAATCTATCTTACATATGACCAGGTTTATTCTCCATAGTCCTGAATGACTAACTAAAATACCAATATGTGAAAAATCACAGAATCTCCACATTGATTACTTACCATTTAAAGTGAGAACTTTTATGATAGAAAGAACAACAACAACAACAAAAGCCTCTACAGCTTTTTCTACTTACCAAAATAGTAAAGCAAATATAACATCACATAACTGGGGAAATGGTTGAGATTAGTTGCACATCATAAAAAGTTCAAATATTCATAGTAGTGATCTATCAAATGTCCATTTAACCTCTGCTTGGCCTGTTCAGAAGGCATAGTGATTTTGGAGAATGATTGTGAATCATTGCAAAAATTAATCAAGTGGTGATTCCAACTGGAATTCATGCTCCAGAATTATTCCTGGAGCAAATCAATACAGTTCCATCTATCCAATGCATATCGTTTGAACTGGTGGTATTTTTCACTAGGTTGTGAAGTCAGGAGGAAGAGATAAGGCTGGGTAGATAGGGAAATGGGCTCCTGGGTAACAGAATATAACAGCAGCTGCAGATATTTGCTGAAAACTTCCAAAAAGTCTACGTGCCTGGGTTTTATGCCGCTCCAAAGAAGGAAAAATACCTGATTGATAGTTTGATTGGACTAAAGGCTGTATGTCTACCTCATGAACACTGAATGCCTTACCCATGATTGGGCAGGGTCTGTCTTCCTTAAACCTATAGATCTCTCTTTGGGTATCCCTCTCTTGGGACCCCCTGCCTCTTTGGGAACTCTGCTTTCTTTTTTTTTTTTTTTTTTAAATCTGTTACTTTGCTCTCAGCTTTGTGTTGATGGACTTTATTCTTAAAATTCATGAAAGAACCCAAATTCATATATTTGCACAATCTACCAGAAGCTTTTAATTCCCATCTAGCAGAAAGAAACAACTTCTCTGTTCTTACCTCAGTGACATTTCAGTTGTTTACTTTCTAACATTATACAATTTTGGAAATTTTAATTATTTTTACATACCACGAAGAATATACTTATCTATTATGTTGAAAGCCGATTAAACACCATGTTGTTGTTGTAGTTTATGGTACCGAGTATTGAGCTCAGGGAAACTACTACTGAGCAACATACCCATCCTTTTGGAATTTTGAGACAGAGACTTAGGTTCCCAGGCTGTTTTCAAACTTACCATCCTCCTTCTTCACTCCCCAAAGTTGCTGGGATTACAGGTGTACACCACCATGCCTGGCAATAAATATGAAGCTTAGTAAGATGTATTGGTCAGAGAGTTAAAGACTAACCATTTCACCAGTACCAAATTCAGTTATTCAATATCTCAGAGGTTTATCTAGGGTCCTGTAGATTGCTAGATATTACTAAAATATCTAGCAATATTGCCTACAATATGAAGTGAGTTGTTGAACCAGGATGACCCCTTTATTACTCCTGCCACTATAAAGGACCCATACAACCCTGCTCAGTAGAGTTATTTGGATTTTAGAGGCAATATATGTAGCATTTAAATATGCTTCTTTAACCAATTTATTAAATAACAATTTATGACTAACAGTAGAACTCCTGGAATAGCTGATTGAGAAGCTTGGCAAAGTGTTTCACTAAAAAACAAATGCAAAATTTGACAGACTTAAAAAACAACCATTTAAAGATACTGAATGTTGACCAATGGCATACAACACATCAAGAGACATTCACTCAAGAAAATTCGGTAGTGGTGGCATATTAGTTAGGGACTGATCCCATTTCTGCCCCTGTTCTCTGCTCTTTGGCAAAATGTTCCACCCAGGAGAGTAGAATAGGGCAGTGTGACCCCAAAGAAAAGTAGTTCTCCCTCTTGGAAGGAGCAGATTGACTTTACTTGGGAAATACCCTGCATATTCCATGCACAAAGACACTGATGAAAATGACAGTAATTCCAGTTATGAAAGTAAAGGAGGGCTTCAGTTGGAGCTCACCTGAGGTCATGAAACAGGCAGGGGCAAAAACACTTTGAATAAACCTGGATTTTAACATGGAGATCCAGGGTATCAAATATCCAGAGTTTTGCTACAATCGTATTAACCCAGGCTGGGCTGGTCTGAAAGGCTGTGATCATGTACAAACTGTACATTTTTTGGAGATGGCCTAGTGAGCTAGTCTTCTCAAGTTGAATGTGAGACTTTGGACACAAGCATGTAAAACTAAGGGAATCTGAAATCTGCATGAACTTGGAATCATTCCTCAATACACACAAGAAAACTGATCAGATAAGAATGTAAACCATACTATATGAACATGTCTCAGCACAAGCTCTAAACAAATATTGGCAGATCATTACTAATAGGACAAAATCGGGCTGGGGATGTGGCTCTGATTTCAATCCTCAGTACCCCCCCCCAAAAAAAGAGAATAAAAAGTATATAATATATATGTATATAGAGACATACAAACCTCATAGTACCTACAAACTGTAGGTGGCAATAAAGTGAATAATAGCACAAAGAGTGACTATGGAAGGGACATATAGTATTGTTAGTATATATCTGATGCTATTTATTTGTTTATTATTCATTTATTTTGTACTAGGGATTGAATTCAGTGATACTTAAACACTGAACCACATTCCAAGCCCTTTTAAATTTTTTTTTGTTTGTTTTGGAACAGAGTCCCACTAAATTGCTTAGGGCCTCACTAAATTGCCGAGTCTAGCTTTGAAATTGCAGTTCTCCTGAATCAGCTTACTGTGTCTTTGGGATTACAGGAATGCCAGCCATAACTTGTCCATTTGATATTACTTCAATTTCCATTTTGACTTTCTTTTCATATTCTTATTGACCATTTGGAATTGTCCCTCTGTGAATGGCCTCTGCATATCATTTTCACATTCCTGTAGTGTTTTTTGTCCATGACTTATCAAATTATCTTATCATTTGTGCTTTAAGATGTTTCACTTAATTTTTAGGCCCAAAATTCTGGTCTCAACCACGGTTACTTCTTCCATTTTTTACTGAATTGTTCATTTGTGAAATCATATTTTAAATGTCTTAGCTCTAAAATGAGTGCATTACATAAGTGTGTGTGTTCCATTTTAATCTACTAACTTTCTTTTTCTTGTTGTTAGTCAAGTAGCTTCCTGTGAACACCAAGACCTGTTTTCCATACCCAGTATTACTTTTAACTGCTTTTCTTGTCTTGGTATTTGGAATTCTTAAGGTTGTTGTTATTATTATATTTTAATGTTTGAGTTTTAAGTACAATTGGTACAGCATGACTTAACTATGAATGGATAGCACAAAAGGCGTTTTTTTCTCCTATAAAGGAGAGGATGTGAACTAGATTGTCATTCCATATTAGAGCACCAGAAGGAGTACATACCCAGGTTTCCCCATGCTTAAGTCCTAGAGGATAGGGAAGGTCCAGTCCATTTATTTGCTTGCTGCTCTCCTCATTGTGTTGACATAATAATATGCAAATCAACAGATCTAGAGAATCAAGCTTTGCCTGGATAAGATACATCATAGCTTTCACTTCAGAGCCCTAGTTCAACCCAAGATGTCGTGGGACCTCCACAAAGTTGTAGAAATGCAGGGAAATTTTCAAGTTCATCATAAATAAAAGAAAGTCAAATTTAGCTTTCAATATTTCCAGAATTTTATGCTGTATTTTCTTTTCATAATTAGATATCCACTAATTTAGATTTGTTCATAGTTACTTGAATATATTGAAGTCCTTAAAGTATCTCATCCAAAATTCCTTTCTGCATGTAAATACCAAGTGAAAATAATTGACTTTAAAATACATTAGTAGTAAAGTTAAAATTGGTCAATGCTATTTTCTGTCAATGAAATGTAAATGCATTCTTTAATCCCTCTCCTGTGTATTCCATTATTATATTCTAACTTGTCAGTCATAAAAATAAAACTCAAAAAGAGAATACATAAAGAAATGAGATAAATAAAAATTTTGATCCTCATTTTTTACATAACTTCAGCAAATGGAAGCCCAGAAACTTTAAAGGTCTTAAACAGGAGTAGTGTTAAGAATTCACATGATAGGAAAAGTTCTGAGTGATGTTTTATACATTGTTGCACTAAGACAATGGTTTTCAAATTCATCTACTGCACCTCCAAATCTCAAAAAACATCTGTATGTTTAATGCATATTTTATTTTACTCAAGTTTATGTTCTATATATTTTTTTTAATTCAGTTTTACCTAAGGTTTAACAAACAAATGTAAATATCTAATTTTATTATTCTTTTTGCATTTTTATTAGTTCATTTTAGTTATATGTAATATTAGGATTCATTTTGTCATTATATAAGCATGACATATAATTTGCTCTAATTCAGTGCCCAGGACTTCTTTCCTCCCCTTTCTCTCCTCCTGTTGCCTTTCTTCAAGTCTACTGATCTTTCTTCCATGTGTAGGTTTGTTGTTGTTGTTGGTGGTGGTGGTGGTGGTTTTTTAATCTCACCTAAAAGTGAGATTCACATGTATGTACATAGGAAAATTTGGTCAGATTCATTCCACTGTTCTTCCCATTTCCCCTCCTTCCTCCTCCCCTGATCCCTCTCCTCCACTCCAATGATCTCTCCTTATTTTGATGGAATCCACCCTGCCCATGCCCCCCTCCACCAGCCAGTTTTTATTTCTTTTGTTCCCCTTATTTTGGTCTAGTTTCCACATACCACAGAAAGCAATAGATCTAATCTATTATTCTTTGAGTAGTTCTTTTAAATATTATGTTGAAAATTTTACTTTCTACCTTAAAAACTCTGGGGTAAAATTAATAATGGATGATAATAATTCACATTTCATTTATGTTTATTGTTGACTAGGGGTTTTTCAAAGTATTAATGTTATGCTTTAATAACACATATTAATAATATTTAGAAAGTTGATTTCTTATTACAAGCAACACATCTTATAATCGGTGTTTCTTATAGTGTCTATGGATTGGTGGCGCTATGCTTCACATGTGTCACATATTATGGGCTCATTATTTGAAGCAGCTCAGACTACCTACCTAATACATTAAAGTACTCCAGCAACTTCAGGATAATTTCTACAACTAAACAATACTAGAAGGAAAAATTTTTAGCCACTTTTGTAATCAGTTTCATGTTTAAAGGTAGAGTAAATTATTGTATAGTAAATTATAGCATGATGTAAAGCTTGATATATTTGTTTTGATTAAATAAACTGTGACTAAAAAATTTAATTAAATGATTCATAAAGATACACAAGTAGGAAAATGAAAAACTTTCCATGATAATTTGGCAATTAAACAATCTCAACAAATTTTTTGTCTGTGCTATATTCCAGACAAGTAATAGATTTATAACTGAAATATCTGAATTTACCTTTACCTCTAGTCTATGCAAAGCTGATTTAAAAACCTTTGGAAAACTACTCTCTAAATATCAGATATTCAATCTCATGTGTCACATGTGAAAAAATAAGATTATTATAAATAAATAATATACATAAATTGGGCTTTGAATTGTAAGAAGTGGTACAAATAGAGAGTGATGCTATAATCAAAGATCAATATATTTTAAGACATGAGCAACTAAGAGCATAATTGTAAATTCTAAATTTCTGAAATTTCACTTTAGATCTAGGTATTAATTAGATTCTAAGACTTGAGCTATATATCTCAAAAATAGAGACATGAAAAAGAGGAGAAGGGAAGAAGAAGGAGGAAGGAACAAAAAAAGAAACATTATGAAACCCAAATACCTGATTTTTACTTTATAGAACAGACTTATATATGGTTTATATGAAAAATGAAAACATTAAGTCATCCCAGTGATGAAAAAAATTTAGGACAAGTATTTTAGGTTAGTAATTTATAATGGAAATATGCAGTGTTTGCTTAAAATGTTTTGCTTGTTCATATTCATGTTATGTACCTGAATTACATGTGACTCTTTCGGCATCACGATATTGCTTTCCAGAAGAATAGGGATCATCCTCCAGCAATGTGTTTACTGTATCTCAATTAATCTTCTCTAAATTACCTGTAATCCCCATTTCAATGGGAGAAAACTGGTCAAACACTTCAATGCTACACACTGAGGAAGAAAGAAACCAGAATTAAAGTTCAGTATTACTGAAGCAGAAGACATTTCTATTTTTTACACAATCTGCCTTCTGTATTTGCTTATATGTTCTTGATTATCAGGTAAGAAAGTCAAGGGAAGGTAAGCTAGTTTCGATAATATTAGACATATAATTTAAAATACTGGATTAACATTATTTAGGTAATGTTTGTAAAACCAGTAAATTTAGAGAAAACAGAATCAGCAAGACTATTAGTCCCATTGCACATAACCTTTCAGATAATTTTCTAACATTTGATCAAATGGAGCATGAGTACTCTTAATTTGAATTTGAATTTTTTATAAAAAATTAAGATTTCCTTACTTACTGATTACCAAGATCACAAAAAAAGAAACCCACACAATATACAAATCTCAGTCATAGCAATATTTCCATTTGAAATAAAAAAAATAATCTTACTGAAACCATTATATATTTTAGGAGAAATGTAAAATTTCAATTGATTGATTAATACGTTATATAGCAGTTGCATAGAGCTGAATTTTTCTAACATTTTCTCAGTTTTTAGCAGATTATCACCATCTATGCATGTATGATCATATTCTTATTTGAATTTCTTATTTTAATTTTCCCTTACACTACAATTTTCAGTGACATTTTATGTTTCATAAACTTCACCATAGACACATATTCTAATATGTTAGATGTATATACTTACATACTGATGTCTCCTTATACAATGTTGCATTTTCTTGTTTAATCTAAAAGTGTTATAATATTGTGCTATGAACATCATTTTCCTCTTTCTTTTTCTCTCTTCCTTCCTTTCTTTCTCTCTCTCTTTCTTTCTTTCTTTTTCTTTCTTTCAATTCATAATATTTAATTCATCTACTACCCTGGAAGTGAAAACATAGATTGCTTCCAAGTCTTCTCACATAATAATAGTCTCCATAGATTGAGCAGTGATACACCCAGTGGTTGCTTTAAACTGCTATCATCTCATATCAAGCAGCTATCTCATAAAAGAAAATAATAACTAGTGGTAGTACCTTGTGCATTCTGGTTCAGTTTTGGACCACATTAATCAAGAAGTTATTAAGAAACAGAAACATGTACCTGCTATTCTTTCACTTCAGATTTTGTGAAAATCAAACAATGGAGATGGTGTTTACCCTGCTCTCAGATCACAATAGTAAATTTTTTTTTTTTTCAAAATCTTTAAAACATTATTCCATTGCTTGCTTGCAATTAGTGTCTGTTATGATTTGGATTTGTGGTGTCCCCCAAAAACTCATGTGTGAAACAATGCAATAAAATTTAGCTGTGAAATGATAGGGTTATGTAAACATTAATCTAATCAAAGTATTAATCCACTTGAATGGATTAACTGGGTGATAAGTGTACACAGGCAAGGCATGGTTGGAGAAGGTAGGCCACTGGGCATTGCCTTTGGGTATATATTTTATCCCTTCTGAGCAAAGCTTTGTCTGCTTCCTAGGAGCCAGGTACTGAGCTGCTTTCCTCAGCCCTGTCCTTCCTTCTTGATGTTCTACCTCCCAGAGCTATGGAGTCAGTCATTTATCCAAGGAGACCTCTGAAACCATGACAAAATAAACTTTTTCTCTAATTGTTCTTGTTGAATCTTTTGATCTCAGCAACAACAACAACAACAAAAACACAAACAAACAAAAAACCCAAAACAGTGCCCTTGAAGGTAAATTTTATTATAATTTGATTATTTTTCCTCTTTTAGGTTATCAACTTTTTCTCTCAAAATTTTACATTTTTCTCCTCTTTTTTTCCTAAAACTTCAAGGAAACAGAGACATGCTTAAAATATTCTGTTTGTTCCTGGTTTTGTTAAATTTTACTATAACATGTCAAGACATAATTTGCATCCATACTATTTGGTACATTATGAAATATTTTTCATCATTCTTTAAGAAACCTTACTCATTACACATTTGGATTATTTTCCTTCCCTTCTGATAATAATACAAAGTTGTCTACTTTACACTTATATTAATATAGTCATGCCTATATTTTATTGATTAAATCTATAGTATATGAAATCAATATATACGAAGATAATATACATCTTTCCATTCTTTTACTTTTAATGTACCTTCATCTTTGAACTTGAAGTGAGTTTCTTATATGAAGAATGTAGTTGAATCACTTTTAAAGTCTTAATCTACTGTCAATTTAGTTGTTCTAATTGGTCTATTAAGATAGTGTTCATTTAAATTATTTATTGATGTGCTAATATGTAATTCTACCACTTTTTATTTGTTTGTTTTTGGTTTTCTGTTTGTTTCTTCTACTTCCTATTCTTTTGCTTAATTTTATTTCCTTGCATCAGTATGTAGGAACATTTTCTGGATTGCAACTTGATTCGATTATTTTTAGTGAATAAACTGTATCTTTTCATGTCATTTTCATAGTGATTATTTTGGGTGCCACAATATAAATACATGATTTATTACAATCTACTGGCATCAATATTTAATATTTAAGCAAAGTTTGAAAAACTTACTTATAGTAATTTTCATTTTTTATAATATTTAAATATTTTGTTTTATCAGATGGTAATACATATTTTGCTACTGTCATCAAATATGATACGTAAAACTTATGAAAAACACGATAGTTCATGGCATGAACTCATATTCTCATATTCTGTTCTTTCTGTTTTTCCTTCTTCCATACAATGTTCCAAGATTACTTCTGTTATTATGTCCTTTCTGTTTAAAAATTTACCTTTGGTCAATTTTCAAAGTATGTTTCCTTTTCATTTTCTTCACCTGAAAATTCTTTTACCTTTTCTTAATTCCTAAAGGATAGTTTCATTCGTTGGTTAAGAATGTTTTTTGGTGGTGGTGGTTGCTTTTCTTCCACTGTTTCTTTCAGCATCATTTACCTCTGGCTTGTTTCTTTGTTACTTTTTTGTCTTAACTGTCAAATGCTGTGGTTTAAATTCATTGAGGTATGGGTCTGTTCAGATTCTTGAATCTGTGTTTTTATCCTTCACAAAACTTATGAAGTTTTCAGTGACTACTTATGCAAAGTTTCTTTTATTTTCACACTTTTTATCCTTTTTTCTGGGCACTGATGATATCAAAATATTGGATCCTCAATTATTATCCTAAGTTTATGTTCACATTGTTTTTTAATCTATTTTCTTTTGATTGGTAAAGTTTTATTTTTCTTCTTCAAATGATTCTCTCTTTTGTCATCCCCAATTTATTATGGAGTCCATCCAATTAGATTTTTTTTTTCTTTCTGTTATTATATTTTTAAATATAATTTCCATTTGGTTACTTTTCCAATTTGTATTTCTTTATAGGGGTTTTTTTATTTCATTTGTTTCAGAAGAATGTATAATTAATTTATGAAACATTTTTATGATTGCTATCTTAGAATCTATTTAAATTGTTTTACAACAGGATTCACAGTGAAATTATATATGTGAACCTTAGATATGTAGAAAACACTTATTACTATAAATTATAATTTGCAAGTTAATGTTAAATTTGATCAAAATAATTTAGACATATAAAAATCTAACAGTTTCAAAGGAGTTAGAAATGGGAAAATGAATTTGTGATTTTAAATAAGATAGATTTAGCTATCTTAAAGTTATATATAAGATATAGCTTTATATCTTATCAAGTAATAATATAAATAAATTAGGTTCTATTTTTAATTGAGAAAATAAAACTTACATTTTAGAAGCCTTGATATGAGAAATCTAGTTGTTTTAAAAAAAGATGCTGGAAAAGTTCATAAACAGGAAACACATTTTGAAAAGAAAAATGACTAATAATTATATGATAGTGCACGCATTTCATGATTATGACTTTTAAATGTATTTTTAACAGCAACATTTTCTGCTTTTTTTTAAGGTTAGTCCATGTTATTTTCCTATTTAACCTATGAGAAAACAAAGTGACCAATTAAATGAGAGAGATATTTAACATAATATTATATATGCATATACATGCATACTATCATTAAATTGAATGTTACATTAATTAGGTAGATTTAAGTAATTAAGTTGAATATTCAGTCATGAGTAAAATATACTTAAACTATAATAAAAAGCTTATAGCAATGCTATAATAAAATAAAAATGATTTCAAAATTAAACATATAAGTACTAAAATTACAGTGCTTTTAACCATTTTAAGTTTGTAGTTCTTCAGAGAGGTTTTATATATTTTTATCTTTTTGTTCATATTGAAGTCATTTCTCAGTGCTGCAACAGATATAAAAATTCCTCCACCAATTTAAAGACCAATACTATATATCACTAGTTAAAAAAATGTATTTTATCATTTCAAGACACTGACTTAACACCTTATTTAAATGTTTTGTCCAGAAAATGCCATAATATCTTCCAAAAACATTGAATAATTCTGCAAATAGTTCTTGGAGTTTAGAAACCTAAGACAACATGAGAAAAATTCAACTGAGTCTTAGAAATTCTGTTCTATGTAAGTGTCAAAAAGTATACCTTCATCTCCATATCTATAATTATCCTCCTTGTTGAGCAGTTCTCCAAAGAGGCACACATTTTATCTCGACAGGACACAATATCAATGAGTTGTTAGGGAAATGCATGGGGAAGTGTCAAGTTGTTAGATCTTAAGCACTCCCATTATGCCATAAAGGTATTTCATTAAATATGAGGGTTCCAACTAAATTTGTAGTCTGTGCCAATATAACAAAAGCTTATGTGGAAACATCACTATTCCCATGATCAGAAAATAGTGCAACTGGCCTGACATAGTAATTGTATTTTTCTTTCTCATCAGTAATATAATACCTGAAAAGTAGGAGATATTCAGATTCTTCAAATAAATCTAGTCCAGTCAAAATTATAGATAGAAATATTTTGTCTTTCTTCAACTTTATTATTTCACAAGATTATATTTCTCCCATTCCACTTACATGCTTTTGGTAAAAATGGCTTAACTGTTTAAATATTCAGTATGGACCCAGGACTTTCAGTCTCAACATCAGTTGAAAGTTGTTTGGAAAAAAGAATCTCAAATGTGTTCTTACTCAATCAGATTACCTACTAACAACCCAAGTGATTCATAAGTACGTTATAGTTTGAGCACCACTGATCTACACACTGAAACTGTCCACCATTGTCGACACCAAAGCATAACTAACATTTTTTTCATTTCTAAATTATATTGTTTTAGTGTTTGGTGACAAGTAGAAAATACAATTAGTAAAATCATTCATGTATCTGCTTATGATCTGTATATTGTCCCTTTGCATTACACTATTATGTCCTCACTATTAAGTGTGGAATTCAAAAGAGGTTTTTAAATGATTATGTGGAATTCACAGTTGTTTATTCCCAAAACTTTAACTTTGTGGGGGTGGATTCAACATATCATGGTGAATAGAAACTTTTTGTTCCTTATGCAGTAAGAGAGTTTCTCCAACTGTACTCCCAGAGTGATTCACTACTGGATTATATATTCTTTGTTCCATATTTGAAACTAGTTTTATGTATGTTCCTCCCAAGAGAACAGAAGAGGAGTTTTATTATGTTGCAATTCTAGTGAAAAAGTCTCTCTATTTCTACACTGTCCTTCAGCAACTCAAATTTCTTCCTTTCTCATGGGTCCCATGTGTGTATACAAATGGTCCTATGATGCCTATAATTCTTATTAGCTTAAATAACATGTTCACTGAGTTAGCTTCGTTGTCACACTAGTGATTATGATAAACCTTAGGACTTGTGTCCCAGGTGTGATCCCAGGGAACACTTTCCACTCAAAACTAAAGTTTTCCATAACTCCTTTTAGTCTCACTGTGTCACAAAACTGGCTTCATCTGTTTCAGCAGACTTACCTACCTAAGACCAATTTCTTCTTCTTCATTTTTCTTTTCACCTTTTCTATTTTTTTTTTTTTTTTGTTGTTGTTGTTGTTTTTTGTTTTGTTTTGTTTTGCTTTGGTAGACTGGCCTCTGAGACAAGGGGTGTGACTAGTGCTATGTGGTTTCATAAAGGTCCAAGACTGAGGGTGTTTGCCCTTGCATTTTCTACCACCCTTCTCCCCACAGGGATGCTTCTCACTAGCAAGGCAAATTTGGCTTCTGCTGCTCCTTTCCCACAGGGGCAATGCTTCTGGGTCTCTGGTTACAGTGCCACTCCCAAGATAAAAAACCTAAAAAGATCCAGAGAGAAACTCTGACTGGCAACAGCTGTATTCAATTCTTGCTTGCCCTTATGAACATCTGTCACACATGTCTACCACTTGATCCCTGTAGGCATAACAACAGAAAGAATGAGGAAGAGGAAGAAATCACCAGACACTGCCCTGTCCCCAGGCATGCACAGCTGGAGGGATCTGAAGTCCCACACCTGGGAGGGCATGCCCACAGTTATCAAAGAAAGGAATAATACAGATTTTGCAGTCATAGAACCTATATGGATCCCCTGAATTGGTCTTACATACACTGCTGACATGACTTGGTGTGAAGTTACACAGGGAGATGCCAAATTTCATCTTCTTCCTTTTTGTCTTCTTCCTCACTCCATGACACTGCCCAACTCCTTCAGTGTTAGAGGATAGATGTTTCAAGCCCCTCAATACTACTGATGAGACAAGTACCAGAGGCCCATTCAAATAACACAGTCAATATCCACAGTGCCTAAGGAAATTCCCATCTCTCAATGAGAGGCACCTCCCAGTGTAGGATTTTAACCACATAGGGTACACTCCAAAAACTCTACTATCTGTGTCACACCTGAATCAACTATTGAGTGTCTCTTGCATGACCTACAGAGATCGTGGGTCTCTCCAAGTCATGACCAATGCCCAAATTCACCAATCATAGCCAAGAAGACTATAGGAAGTTTACATTATGGTGCCCAGCTGGAAACACAGTTAATATCTCCCAACAAACTGACACGCCAACAGAATTTCAGAAGATAGCCAACTGGGTGGAAAAGAAATCCATTCCACCAGATGTGCAAATCTCAAAAGAGGTACATTAAAAATAAAAAAAATAATAATAGCAACAACAAAGTAATGATGCATTTAAAGATCATTAATTAATAATGAATTCCAAGATATTAAAATAGATGAAATGAATTATAACAAATTATATCCCATGCTTTTATAACTAAATCAAAATGAATCCTATTGTCATGTATAACTAAAAGAACTAATGAAAATAAATAAATTCTGATCATATGTATAAAAAAACAAAATGGGAGAAATGATTGATAAACAATTCAAAATAATTATTTTTTACAAAACTTAATGAGATTAAAGAGAATACAGATAGATAAAACACATTAGGGAGAAAATTTGGAATTTAAAAAGAAATGCAGCACAGAGATAAGAATTTTGAAAAAAGAATGCATGAGAAATATTGAAAATGAAGATCTCAATTAGTCAGATAAAAAGCTAAGCTGAACACATCGATAACAGAGTAAACCAAGTGGAAGAAAAAATATGAGTTTAAAGAAAGGTCTTTTGAAAAATCACATTATGAAAGAAATAAAAATATAAGAAAGAATAAAAAGAGCAAACAAGATGATTGGGACACCATTAATAGATCAAATATTTTCATTATGGACATACCAAGGGGGAAAAAAATTAAAGGATAAAGACATAAAAAACACAGTCAGTGGACTTAACAAGCATTAAAAATAATCTTCCATCCAACAGCTGCAGCATACACATTCTTTTCATCAGATCACAGAATTTTCTCTAGAATAGACCATATATTAGGTTACAAAAAGTCTTCACAAATTCAAAGAAATTGAAAGGACATGCTGTATCTTTTCTGATCATGATGGAATGAAAGTGGAAATCAAAAACAAGAGAAACTTTAGAAATTGTATGAATACACGAAGATTGAGCAGCATATTTAAAAAAGTAGATCGCTGAAAGAGTCTGAAGGAAATTAAAAAGTATATTGAAGCAAACAAAAATGGTAACAACATAGAAAAATCCTGTGGGATACATTGAAAGTGGTACAAAAAGGGAAGTTTGCACCAAAGAGGTTTCACATCAAAAAATAGAAAGAATTAAAATAAACAACATAACTATGTATCTTAATATCTTAGGGAAGCAAGAACAAACCATACTCAAAACTAGTAGGAAAAAAAAATAAAGATTAGGGCAGAAATAAATGAAATATAATCCAAAAGAATAGTACAAAGAATCAATGAAATAGTTAATTCTTTAAGAAAGACAAACAAATTGACAAATATTTGGATATACTGCAGTGGTGGATAGAAGGAGAAGGAGTAGAAGAACCAAATAAAATTATGAGTTGAAAAATGAAACATTAAAATTGATACCACAGATATTTAAAGGGTCATTTGGGGTAATTTTGGTAACAAAAATTAAACTATTTTGCTGAACTATATGGTAACAAGTTGAGAAATGGATAAATTTCTGAGTACATATGACCCAAAATTGAAACAATAGGATATGAAAAACCTGAATAGGCCAATAAAAAGAAATGAGACTGAATCAGTAATAAAAAGTATCCCAACAAAGAAAAGTTGGGTGATTTTATTGCAAAATTTTACCAATTTTTTAAAAAAGAATTAAGACAAATGCTTTTTATCTATTCCATAGAATTAAAAGGAAGGCAGTCCTTCTAAAACCATTATATGAGTAATAGTCAGCAAAACTTGGCAAGGACTTAACAAAAAAGGAAAATTATAAACTATAAATGACAAAACTCTAAGTATAAATGGAAAGATACTCAACAACAAATTAGCAAATAGAGTTCAATAGACTACAAGGATTACCGTATACCACAACCTAGTTGGTCTCATGCCGGGGACTCCAAGATGATCCAATATACATTAATAAATGTTTAAGTGTAATATTTCACACCAACAGAATGAAGAATTAAAAAAAAATGATTGCAACAGATAAAAAAGGCCTTTGATAAAAAAAATCCTGCATCCTTTTATGATAAAAATCCTGAATAAACTAGGAAGAGAAGGCTATACCTCAAGATAATGAAGGTTTTTTACAAAACGCAAACCCATAGCAACATCATACTGAATGTGGGAAAGCTGAAAGCATTTTCTTTAAAACCAGGAACGACATAAGATTGTGCCCTCTCACTGATTTTTTTTTAATATAGGAGGAAGTCAGATTATCCCTGAAGATGATATGATTCTATACATAGAATGACCTAAGGACTCCACCAAAAGACTATTAAAACTAATCCATGAATTCAGTAAATTAGCAGGATAAAAAGTCAGCATACCAAAAATCAGTAGCTTTTTTACAAACCAACAATGAATTTGCTAGGAAATCATGAAAGTAATTTCATAAAATAGCCACAGGGAGAAAAACAACAACATAATACCTAGGAAAAAAATAAACTAAGGATATGTATGAATTCTATATTGAAAATTACAGAACACTGAAGAAAAGAATTGAAGACAGCAAAAAGTTGAATTGACTTTCTATGTTCAACGATTGCAGAAATTGATGTTATTAAATGTGCATACAACCCAAACTGATCTATAGAATCAATGCAAGCCCCATAAAAATACCAATGACATTTTTATAGAACTAGAGAGTCATAATTCAGAATATATAAAGAACTAAAATATTAACAAAAAAAAAACAAGTAATCCACTTCAAAATGGGTGCTTTAATATATTCTTCTACAAAGAAGAAAACAACAAATGATCAATAAATACATTTTAAAATGATGAATTTTCATTAACCATCAAAGGAAATTCTAATCAAAATATGAAAAGATTGCATCATCTCATCCCAATTGTGACTATTATCTTAAAAAAAAAATTATAAATGCTGGCCAGGATGTGGAAAAAAAGAAATTGTTATACACTGTAAGGAAAAATGTAAATTAGTACAGCCAATCAGGAAAACAGTAAGAAGTTTCCTCAAAAAACTAGATATAGAATTACCATAATATCAAGATATCCCAGTCTTGGGTGTATATAAAAGAAAACAAAATCTGAAAACAAGAGATAACAGTTGACCATGTTTATTTTCACATGAAGCTTGATAGATATTCAAATCAGACTATGTGTCTTACAGCAGATGAATGGAATGTGGCATATACACAATGGAGTCATATACCATTTGTGGTATATACACATTCGGCCATAAAGAAAAGTAGAATCCTGTCATTTGCAGTGACTGAATGGAATAGGAGAACATTATGGAAAGTGAAATATCAGGTGAAAACACAAAAATCATCTGTTTTGTTTCTTCTATTTGTAAACCAAATTTAAAAACAAAATGTTTTTTAAAAAAATGATAAAAATAAAAAGAGCTAGGGATGTTAAGTGGTAAAGCACACCTGAGTTCAGTCCTATGGTGGAAAGGACGGAGAAAATCAGATAGGAAAAAAACTTCCCTAACTGGAATATAGTGTGAATATGCATTGTGCTTTTTTCTCATGGCTAGAGATACTGTTTTACTTTTTGATTCCTGGAGGTGCAGTATCTACTCAGAGTTGTTACATAAATGAACTTTGTATAATTATGCTATTGATGTCACTGAGTGATGAAATATTAGTCATCATATGGATAATATTAAAATATTAGCCATCAAAAACTGAATTCTTAAAATTCTCTGAACTGAATTTCTGGTTTCCACAATTTTTAATACATATTCATTGAGTCTGTCTTATATGAATAAAAAAGTATGTTTTAAATTAAATTAAATATTCAATTGTGTGAAATTCACATCTGTAAAAAAATAATTCTAATTATGTCACTTGTAATAAAAATTTATTACATTTGATCATGCTAGTTTTAAATATTTATAGAAATATCCTATATATATATGTCTATATATAGAATATACATAAGCATGTATGTGTATTTATATATATGTGTGTGTTTGTGTGTGTATATATATATATATATATATATATATATATATCCTCTGAGAATATGTTTCTAGAACATTCTAAGTAATGTAATAATGATTCTAGGGAAATTCAGTTTCATTAGCCAGCAGAGATATTGAGATTTCATTAATGAATAGTTGATATTCAATTTCAGTTCAAAATAGTATTAAATTTAGGCAATGAGAAACATCAATAATATATTTCGAATCTCTTAAACTATATATATGTACACAATAGGCAAAAAGTTAACTCCTTTATCACGTAGGGGAAATCGTGCTTTATGTTTCCCATATAACATCTAATCGAAAATGTTCACCAATATTAAATGTTCTTGAAAACAAATGTTGGCAAAAAAAAAAAAAAAAGCTACATGTTACCATTAGGATAAAATTCCAAGCTGATAACAATGGATTGTGTGAGTTAGAAGGAAAAAGCAAAACCATATACTAAATTTTGAATTAAAAGTATCTTTTAGTGTCCCAGGCTCTACCCTCTGGGTAGCAAATTAGTTTTCTTCTTACTTAAAGAGATTTGTAACAGTTAGGTTAAATATTATGTGGAAGAGTGCTTTAGAAAGTACAGAATCCTCAATATATGTTATACACAAAAATGTACACAATTTTTTTGGTTTTGTTTTCTTTTTTTTTTTTTTTTTTAACATAGAATGCAACAGGTGTGGAGCACAATTTTAAGAACAGACTGATCACCATTGAGAAGTCCAAATCTGAGAGTATTAGTCAGCCAGCTGACTGTCTCATACAATGCCCACAATGGCTATTGAGAGAAAAGCCCTGAACATAGTGTTGCAGGGGTTTTTATACAATAAATCAGTGCATTAATCATAAGTATCTGTTGCTATGATTCAAAACTACAAACTAACATCATGAGATCTAAAATCATAAGCAGAAGGGGAAGTGGGTCAAAATGATCTTAGTTGGGTACAAGTTAAAGAATGGTTACTAACATCTAGACAATCACTGTTGACATGGTACATTGTCTAATAAAAATAGGAATCAAAAAGAGAACAAATTTACATTTTATAGGAATTGCCATTTTGTGTTGTGAAACCTGCTATGCTAAGCAACTGTTGGTGGGTACAGAGTCGGGGTGTTCCCATTGGAGAAGTATTTCCTACATAACATGGTGTCTCAGGGTAAAATGGAGTCTGTTTAGTCATTGCCCATATAGCCTGGCCTATAACAATTCCATGGAGTTAAATGTGTCAACCTGTCACATTAGAGATCCAATGTATAAGAAAATGTACCTGACAAAAAACTGCAGATAATATCAGTTCTATACACAGGTATTATTAAAAATAATCCTTTTTTTTTTTTTTTTTTTTTTTTTCAGTACTGGGGATTGAACCCAGAGCCTTGTGCTTACAAGGCAAAAACTCTACAAACTGAGTTACCTCCCCAGTTGGTGTTGTGGCCAAGTGGCAGAGTACTTGCCTAGCATGTGTGAAGCACTGGGTTTGATTCCCAGCACCACATATAAATGAATGAATAAAATAAAGGTCTATGAGTATCTAAAAAAATTTAAATATAAATAAATACATTTTTTGTAATATAATTAATAGATGTATAGCTATTTAAATATAATAGTGTTTAGTTATATTTAAATCGTACACAATTCATATATATATATTTGCTATTAATGTCATAACAACATTATTGCTTGAATTTTTTCTCAATAACTTTTTGGCACTGACCTCAAAAAAGACACAAAATATCTCAACCGAAGTCAGTATCTAAATGGTAACAAAGAAAAAACTCAATTTGGACAGTCCATTTTGAGTTAGAGCTCCATTAATAAAGTCCACCTGTTTCCACATTTCAGTGATATTCCCATCCCAATAAAGGGGATGGTCATAGATCATAAAAAAGGCTTAGAGATGTGTAGTACTTTATATTGTCAAATACAAAAATATAAAAATAACCCAAATCTATTCCCCAAATGGCCCAAATGTATTGCTTGGGGTAAGTAAGATGGCACAGTAATGTTAGCTGTGGGAAAACAGTTCATATAAAAAGATAGCGGGATGTCTTCAACACCAATAGCTCCTTCTTTGTAAGCCCATCACCATTTATATTACATGCCCTCTAACCCTTTTCTACACCTGCCTTCCCTTGACAAAATCAAATCCCCTCAAGAAACTCTCAAAAAAACTTAAATTTCATTTGCTTGAGGATCAGTCTTGATTTGATGTCATCAGAACACCCTAACTCAGCTCTCTAAACACAGCAAATTGTCTACAAGTATGCACTTCTTTCTCTTTGAGATAAAACTTTATTTTATTCTTAGAAATGAAAGGCCTAATATTCTTATATTAACTTTCTCATCTTCCTTTTTCTATTAAACAATAATAAAAAATGCCAACTGTAAAAGACTGAGAAAATTATGTTTTGTTACCAATTTAATAGAGGAGGGCTTAAAGAGGGTAGACATAATTCTACATCTGAACAGAAAGTTTGTTGCCTGGGGGCAAGCACATGTAATGAAAAGGTTGCAGAGAGAGTAATTTCCAGACAAGTGATTTTTCAAAAATTTCAACATTTTTTAGAGTTAGATTTACTTTCACCTGAGTGGGAACAAAGAGAAGTTGCATGAATGGATGTAAACCTCAATATGCATGAATAATACATGCATTTTATCCCTTTTTTTTCATTTAACAGTGTTGAATACACCGTTAGAAAAATTCCATCCTACAAGAATAATTAATTGAGCTATCAAGTATATGAGATAGTGGTTCTCAAATTCTACTGTAGATAGAAATAGACCAGATGTTTCATTTTCAAATGCTGAGTTTCTTCTTCCATCTTAGTTTCAGTAAGTCAATGATGGGGAGAACAATTCAGGTGATTCTGATATGGGTAGTTCCTTTACATCACCTGATAAAAACACTGCTGGTTGACATTGTTTAATGATGACCATGAAGAGAGCAACTGCTTTGGCATGTGCTCTGAGAACATGTACTTGAACACATACCTACCACAGCACCTTTAATAATATCTAACATGCTTTAGTGAGGTATAATATTTTGGTGAAGCCTTACACCATCCATAATGTAATTGAGACTTTATTATCTTTAACTTCATTTTCATGTTGTAGGGGTTGATCAGATAATTGAAGAAATATATTCATACAGATTCAATAAATATTACTTAAGTGTCTCTTACATGCCTGGTAGTTTTCTAGGTGGTTGGAGAACTGAAAAGACAAAGTCATTTTTCATACACTGAAAAGGAGTAGTACATAGGAAAAATAAACATGAACAAACAAATACAAGAATAAAATTGGTGGGCAGATAAGACCTAACTGAGAAGTCATTTTTGAGTACGAACTGAATAACAAAGAGGACCTCAACCAGGAAAAAAATGCTCAAATCTTTCAGGCAAGAGAAACAGCAAGTGTAAAAGGCTCAAGGCATTTATGTTAAAAGCTACAGTTGTAACTCTTTGAGCTGGATATTTTTTTAAATAACTGACTATTTTTGTTCTCTTCTCAAGCAGGCATGTACAGCTGGAGGGGTATGTCTTGAATTTCTAACAGAACAGGATGCTCATACTAATTATCAAGTAATACAAAGATATTTTATTTTCTCTTCACAGAGGATGCACTTAAATCTGGTTAGAGTGAAGGAATATATAAGTCACTACACTATAACCAGAATCAAATGCATATGACTTTAGAAACTACTCATTTGTTTGTATAATATTTTAATTTAAAGAAGTTATAGACAAAGTGAAAGAAAAATCAATGGTCTGCACATGAAGAGGCTGAGCAGTTTCAGCACCTAAGAAGCGATGTGAAAACAACTGTTTCTTATAAAGATTAGAAGGAAAAATTACCAACTTGATATTTGAACTCACTGCCAACTGCTCACTTAAGCTGATTCTAGACAAAGAAACCTGTGTCTACATCCATTTGGCTTTTGGGATCTATGTAACTCTTGAAAGAAAAGAGTGGATATCATGTTACAAACTTTTGTTAAAATAAAGATGTTGGTGCCTAATCATATGCCTAAAAATAGTTTAACATAAATCTTTCAAATATAGACACTAGTTAATAACTACATACTAAAAGTACTACTTTCTAATTTTTTATCCTTTTATTTACTAACACATGAAAGTCAATTTCAAAACAGAATATTATCAGTTACTTTGAAAAATATAAAACACGAAATGAAATTGAAGATTTGTAGATTCCTCATATTTCTAAAGACTTAAGGAAATAAAAAGTAATCTGAGATGTTAATAGGATTTGATTTCTCCTATCACGGAATAATTTTAATTAATCTACAACATATGCCCAAGTTTATAATTTCTTGGTCTTCTATAATGAATGAAAAAACATGAATATCACATTTTCAAAATGAAAAGTGATCAGAAACCTAGGAAACCCCTGTTTTATCCTGTTTAGAAATAGAGAAACAGATGCAGCATAAAAGCCAAAAGTTACAAAGTATTTAATTTTTTTGCTCCACCCACATTTCCCCCAAGACTCCCAACTTTCTAAACTGAAACCATTTAGCTTTTATCTGTCAGTTCAAGGCTTACTCTGATTACTGGGGAGAGATGAGGTGGACCAAAGCAGTTCAAGGTTCCTCCTTATGTCTGCCCTACTATCTACCAGGATCTCGTTCATTTTTTGCATGCAGTTTTGTAACCAAAAATCATTGATTTAATATTTATTTCTTTTTCAATCATTGAAAGACTTTAATATCTCGCTATAAGTTTCCTTACTGTAATTCAGGCATGTTTTCTGGACTGAAGTTCCCCCCTTATCCAGGTTCCTAAGAAACCTCTCTCTTCTTTTTTTTAGTAGATACATGGGTCATCAGCCTACTGTCATGCAAGTTTCTTCATCTACTGATCAGCTTTTGGCATTCTTGCCCCTTTCAGATTACTTGACAAAGAGTCAAGTTTCCACTTCTAGTTTTTTTTTTTGTTTTTTTTTTTTTTTTTTTTTTGCACAGAGTGCATTTTAAACCTGATTACAAATAATAATCATAAGACAGATTGAAAAACTGATTTTGAAGGCAAACAAATCCAGTCTATTGAATTAGAAACCAATTCAATATCACACAAATCAATATTTTGGAAAAAAAACCCACTCTGGTGATTATATTGCAAAGATAATCCTGGATTTATTTATAATCATCTGAGAAACTTCAAAATTTATCTCTGGATCGCACTCTAAGTATATTTAATCAGAATCTTGGGAGTAGGCTCAGGTTTAATGCAAATACTTTTTGAAGATGACTCTATTCTACTTGGGCCTGCCTCACCCCTATTGTTTGTGTATGAGTTCAGTCATTCACTCATTTCATGTTGTTTTATTGAAGAAACGTGGCAAGTATGATGCTGGGCTTCACAGCCGGGCCAATCTTGATGAATTTCCATAAACTCTGAAATATGATTATTGTGGAAAGATGATAATTTACCGGCAAAAATTTCAAGGAGGACTTCATAAAATAATAAATTCCTGAGATCTTAAGCAGGAACTTGTTTTCTAGTGTGACAAGAATGTAATGGTTTCAATAACATAAGAAAAGCAAACATTTTGCCAGTAATAAGTCTAAAGTTGTATGCACATGCCTTGTGAATAAAGACATAAAATTAATTTAAAAATAGATAAAATATGAAGAGTGAGAGACAGAAAGAAGATCTTGCAGAAGAAAAATTTAAGAAAAATAAGCTATTCCTTGGTAACTGTAATAAATCATATTCAGGGCATGATTGATCAAGGGAAACTTCTTATATTCGATATGTATGGGCCTTCTGTACCATTTTTGTTTTCGTTGTTTTATTTTGGTACTACATGAGACTTGGAAAATGAAAGTCTGGAAATGTTTTGGGTTATCACAACCTTAAATAGGGTGCCTCTTGGATCTAGTTGGTCAGGTCTAGGGGTGTTGTTAAATGTTCTACAATGCAAAGAACATGCTCTCACAAGAAAAAATATCCAGACTAGATTATCAATCATAACTGAATTGAGCAATCTTGAGCTATCCAATAATAGTATTCTAAGAAATATCAGAACTGGAGCTGAAGAACATTATTAAACCATTGGAATCACAGAGACAGAAATCTGAATTTAAAAAAAGCACCTTGATATGTTTATATTCTAGTCTAGAATACCCATGATAGGAAAAATGGAAGAAAAAAATGATATAAATAGGAAATAATCCAAATAAAATTGCCAGACACTGCTACTGGTATCACCAAGTACCACTTTCCAATAGAACTTTCTGTAATGGTGGAAAATTTCTGTAGCTGTTCTGTTTAATATGTTAACCTATGGTTGTTGAGAACTTGAGTGAACCTATTGTGGAAGGATGATAATTTACCAGCAAAATTCACCAGTAAGCTAGTGGGAGTGAAGAACTGAATTTTTTTTATTTTTATATAATTTTAATTAGTACTTAATTAACAAACAATGTGATAGAGGGTCCACCAATCAAATAAAATAATGTGAAATTTTAAAGTAGCACTAAGGTGGGAAGAAAGGTAAGGCATGTAGAATTTAACTCAGATAAATAAATGTTTCTAGTGCTAACAGCTGTAGTGATACATTAACAATTTTGGAGATAAGCAGTTTCATTGCTAGCTAATCTATGCAATGTGACTTTTAAACATCTTTAGAAGCTCAGTCTGCAGTCCTTCCCAAAGAAAGATTTTGTGACCTACTTAATACTTTATAAAAAAAATTTTAAAATTTTTTCTGGCTCATAGTGCCTTTAACATCTCAGTATTTATATTTTCACAGTGCCAAGAAGAAATGAAGTTGTAAATTCTATGTTAGTCTGTTCAGACTACCATTAAAAATACCATTAACTGAATGACTTATAAATAGCATAAATTCAATTATCATAACTCTAGAGGATGGATAGTTCAAGACAGTTGACAGAAGATTCAGTCTCTGATGATGATAATTTTTTGTTGTGTCTTCATATGGTAGAAGAGACAAAGTTGCTCTAGGTGGCCTCTTTTATAGGGCCCCTAATCTCATTCGTGAAAACTCTGCCCTTGTGACTTAATCATATTCCCAAAGGCTAACACTTAATACTATCACTTTGGCATTTAGGGGGTTAGGATTTTGACATATGGATTGGCAGTGGATAGACACAAATATTTCATCCGAGGCACCATGTAATGATTCTGCAGTGTAATCTTCAATATGTGTATCATGCAATTTTTTTTTTTTTTTTTTTTTTTTTGGTACCAGGGGTTTAAGCCAGGGGTGCCTTACGACTAACATCCCCAACCACTTTTATTATTGTTTTTTATTTTTGAGATAGGATCTTGCTAAGTTGCTTGGGGCCTCACTAAGTTACTGAGTCTGACCTACAACTTTTAATCCTCCAGCCTCAGCCTCTCATGTCACTGCCATTAGAGGCTTGAGAGGCCATGACCAGCTGTACCCTATTTTATAAAATAGGTCAATATAACATAATGGTAGTAGATTCCATGGAGTCCAAAATGTCATTGTATTTATCTCAAGAATTTAGGCTAAGATAGTAGCATCTAGGCTTCACCATGGACTGTGGTTCCATGGTAGATTACTTCCTCTTCAAAGAAGGGTAGAGTCTGTTCTTCAGCCTTTCCAATGATTCTAAAAACTCTTTAGCTTAAATTATTTTTATTGAACCTCCTTAGAATAGCTTCTGCACATGCAACTGGATTTGAACTGATACTCGGGGCACTTACCAATCACATCTTTAAACAGATGAGGAAAGTGTATTTTGTTAAATAACCTATAGGTGGCAGAAGGCATGTAATATTCCTCCATTGTATTCTATAACCAGATACTTGAAAGAAAAGTTCAACTCAGTGAAATTCTTTAGTGGAATCAAAGTCACCCAGATTTGCAGTAGTGACTATAAATTTTGAAATCAGGTGTGTCTAATTATAAAACTGAACATTCTATAATGACTATTCCCTATCAATTATTTAGTGACAATAGAGCAAAGTCTTTCAATGTAAGAGTCATTAACACGCAAGTATCCTCCTGTGCTTACTGTGTAAGGAAACCATACGTGACCTACATGATTTAGTAATACTTTTGAGCTCTGATTAAGCCCAATTCAAGCAAAAGGGATTCCTGGACTTTTTAAAATTTAATTTAATTTTTTTTTTAATATAATGCCATTGAAGTAAACAATTTAGTTTTGTATCAACTGTACTTGCTTACTTTTACTTCCAATTTACACATTTAATAGAGTAAACTAGAAAATTATATTTCTAGCTTCTGCTAGAAATGTTCTTGGACACAAAACTCTCCTTGCTTTAAACTATAAAAATACAAAGATTAAATAATAAAAATTTGTTCATGTTTTGAGATTCTTTAGATCTTATTTCCAGAATAACCATTTTAATAGTTTTAAATCTAATTATAGAATATTCCAAGAAAACTCATGTAGTAGATGCTTGCAATATTATTCCAAATTAACTTATCTTCATATGTATCATAAAAATATGCCAGTTTCCCAGTTTTCTTATTTGTGAGCATTCTTTGATCAGAATGTTTCTCTATAAACATTCCTTTATCTATAGAAATTACTAACAAAAACATTGAAGTATTAAAATTTTTCAAATACAAAAGTAGAATGAATTCTCATTATTCATGAATTCTAGTTTCATAAACTTGCCTATCACTAAAATTTATTTTAACTCCCTAATCAATACTTGTGCCACTTTTATGGACAAGAATATAATGTTAAAAATTTTGAGTCACCTGATGCGCAAATCTTAGTTGAAACTGAATAAGACAATATTGGATCTTGTTGCATCAACTCTCATGAAGTACACATTTGTGGTCTAGTTTAAAGCCATGTTTTTTCCATTTTTGTTAGCAATCTTGATATTTTAAATGTCCAATGTGTAGGTAGTGCTGAAGTATTGTCTAGTGTTTCCAAGTAAAAGGTGATTGTGATTGTGTGTTTATGCAGGAACTTATCTCAAGTTCATAATGAATTAAATGTTAATGAATCGACAACATAAAATTTCGTATATTATCTTTATAAATAAACACATAAAACAAGGTTATGCTTTGAATAACTGATGAAAATGTAATCAGATACTCACAGGAAAACAGACCTATATTTCCTCAAGGAGCAATAATTTGATATTCACTAATCCAGGATTTGCAATGAACATTTAAAATTTAATACTGCAATTAACAAGAACCAACTATATTATAAATTAGTTTTTTAACCTAAAGCAGAAATTCTGCTGCTAATATTTACTACATCATAGATGAATCTTTAATATCAAGCCAAATTGTATTCATTGACCACTAAAGTTGTGGACTAAAGTTGTGGAAACTTTGAAATGTTTTTAAAAAATAAATAGCACATGATTATATCAATAGATGCAATTTAAAAAAATCTAACACCCAGCAGAGACATGTTTAAGTAGCCCTAAGATGGCGGCTGGTGTTGAGCCAAGAGGTGGTGCATAATTAGTGTTAATAGGCGCTATCTCTTATGACCTTTTGCCTAATTAATGTGTCCTCTGCACTAGTGGTCAACAGATGTTCCTCATTCTTTCTTGATTGGTACCGTGGCGCATGTTCCAATCGTGCTACTTAATCCTAAACTGATTGGCTGCCATAGTGTATATAAGACATTCTCTTCACCTGGGAGGAGATGGCAGCACGCAGGACTAAGAACGCACTCTAGCACGCATCTCTAGGTCGCAGATCACAGATCGCAGAACACGGAACTAAGAACACACCTCTAGATCACGGATTGCATGTCACAGGACGCACCTCTGATAGCACGCACCTCTAGCACGCACCTTTAGAACGTAGGATGCAGGACACACCTCTAAGAAGCAGCAGACCTCTAAGAAGTAGCCTCTTTGATAAGTGTAGCCTCTCTAAAAGAGTAGCACCTCTAAAATTAAGCAAAGTCTCTCTTCCTCTAAGCAAAGCCTCTCTTCCTCTATAAACTAGCAAACAAGCAAGTAAGCAAGGAAGTAGCCCAGATAAAGAAAATAGAAGTAGTTTATTCCCAGTCAACCTCTGATAAATTCCCGAGGGATTGTTGCTGCGGGCGGCAACAACACCCCTTCATGATTAGAACCCTACAAAACATGATATAGAAGGGTCTTTACTTCAATATAATACAGGATGTGTACAACAAACCCAAAGCTAACATCACATTGGGCAAAAACTGAAACATTTTTGCTAAAACCAGAGCCAAAACACGAAGCCCATACTTACTGCTTTTATTCAGTATAGTATTTGAAATTTTAACAATAGCAATTAGGAAAGAAAAGCAACAAAAAGACTGTAACTATGAAAGAGAAAAGTAAAAGTATCCTTATTTGCAGATACTGTATTTAGAAGACCTTAAGACATTTAAGAAGAATCTTAGAATTTACAAACAAATCACCAAAGAAGGAGGATGCAAGATCAATATACTTAAATCAATAGTTTATGTACTCCAATAATGAACTGCCTGAGAAAAAACTGCCAGTCACATATACCTTGAAAATAATTTGGGAATACATCTAAACAAGAAGTGAAAAACATCTAAAATGAAAATTATAAACTACACTGAAGGAAGAAACTGAAGAAGACCCCTGAAGATAGAAAGAACTCTATTATCAGGGATTGGCAGACTTAATATTATTAAATATAAACAGAATCAATGAAATACCAATGACATTCTTCACAGAACTGCAAAAATTTCTAAATTCACATGGAAAAGCAAAAGACCCAGAATGCCTGAAATAATCCTAAGCAAAAAGAACAATGCTAGAAGTATAACAATACCTTATTTCAAAATATACTACAAAGTAATAGCAACAAAAACAGGTGTAAAACATGTGGCCCATGAAACAGAATAGAGGACACAGAAATAAGCCCATGAACCTATAGCCATCTGATTCTCAACAAAAGTGCTAAAAACATCATTGGAGAGACAGCCTTTGGTGCAAAAGCTGGATATCCATATGTAGAAGATTTAAACGAGAGCCCTAACTCCTACTTACAAAAATCAATCTAAAATGCATAAAAGACATAAGTAGAAGACCTGAAGTTTTGAAATGGCTCAAAGAAAATTTAGGGGGAACCAGTCTAAATATAGGCACAGTTAATGACTTTCTAAATAACCCTTCTATAGCTCAGGAGAAAAAAACAAGAACCAACAAGTGGTATTATATCAAATTAGAAAATTTTAGCTAGGCATGGAGGCTCACGCCTGTAATCCCAGCAACTGGGGAGGCTGAGGTAGGAGGATCACAAATTCAAAGTCAGCCTCAGCAACTTAAAATAAAAAATTCAGAAAGACTGGGGGATGTGACTTAGAGGTTAAACACCCCTGGGTTCAATCCCCAGTATCAAAACAAAACAAAATTAGGCAATTACTGCACAGCAAAGGAAATAATTCACATAATCAAGTGACAGCCTATAAATGGGAAAAAATATTTGTGTCAGTTACTCTTCTGATAAAGCATTAATATTCAGAATATATGAAGCATTCAAAAACTCAACACTAGAAAAGTAAATAAACCAATCAAAAATGGTAAAATGAACTGAATACACATTTCTCAAAAGAAGTACAAATGTCCAATAATTATATGATAATATTTTCTAAATCTTTAGACATCAGGGAAACAAAAGTAAAACTTGTGATTCCATCTTACTCTAGTCAGAATGGCAATCATCAAGAATACCAACAACAACAAATGTTAGCAAGAATGAAGGGGGAGAGGAATTCTTATTTACTCTTAGTACATCCGCTACAGAAAACAGTATGGAGAATCCTCAAAAATCTAAAAATAGCACAATTAAATGATATAGTTATACCACACCTTGGTACACATCCAAACAAGCTAAAGTCAGACTATTATAAATATATCTGCATATCCATGTACAATATTTATCAGCTAAGTTATGGAATCAGCTTAAATGCCTATCAACAGAATCAAAAAATAAATGTGGAAAACACAATAAAGCATTATTTAGACACAAAAAGGACTGAAATAATGTCATTTACAGGACAAAACATGGGTGAAACTGAATATAATCATGTTAAACAAAATAAATATGATGCAGAAAGACAAGTATCATGTTTTCTATCATTTGTGAAATCTCAAAAAACAAAGATTACCCCAGCACCCCCCCCAAAAAAAAAAAAAAACAAAGCTTACATTAAAGAAGTCTCAGAGTATTAGAGAAGAGGACGGAATGGGGGATGAAGGAGGGAAGGAATGGGGGATGAAGGAGGGATGGTAAGGTGGAGTACTGTAGAATGGAAATGATATGTTCTATGCATATATAAAAATATCACAATGAAATCCATTATTCCGTCTAATTAATATGATTCAATCATACGCATATAAGGTGTACCCCAGAAAACTCATGTGTTAGAAGATGAGAATGAAATTATTAGAATATGAGAGCTGTAACCTAATCAGCATGCTAATCCACTTTATGGATGATTAAGTTAAATGACTGCAGACAGGTAGGGCATGACTGGAAGAGGCAGATCGCTGACGGCACGGCCTTGGACTACATCTTGTCGCTGGCTCTTCTCTCGCGCTCTCTGCTACCTGGATGCAGCTTTCCGTTTTCACTACCTTCCAACATGATGTTTGGCCATCCTCAGAGCAATGAAACCAGCTGACCCTGGATTGAACCTCTGAAATCTTGAGCCCAAAATAACTTTTTCCTCTTCTAAGTTGTTTGTCTCAGGTGTTTGGAACACAGAAATGAAAAGTTGACTAATGCATATACTCTAATAAAAAAAAAAATTCTTATTCAACAAGTCTATTCCCTGGACATTAATTATCTTCATATACAAAACTGAAATATAAATATCTAGACAATAAAAGGATGAACCCGAGATGAAAATATATGTGTTGCAGATCTTATTTTTATAAGATGGGCTCAATGGTATAAATCATCTCACATGTTCTTACAATCGGGGTATGAGAGGTGAGATTTACTTCTCTCTCCTGGAGTCTGGATAAGCCTGTGTCCACTGTAGAATTGATACTATGTGACATTATGAAAGGCATCTATTTAGTTTTCTTTGGATCCATGGAACCTAATCAGCATGCTCTGAGGAACCCAGGAACCTCCAAGAAAAGACCATACATAGGTGTTACAGCCACAGTCTCATTCAAAGTCCTAAATGTGAGCCAGCATTGAACACCTAAATACCAGACAGGTGAACAATACAGCTTTTATGGGATTCCATCAGCCACCTCTGAGCTCCCTCAGCTAGTTCTAAGTAGAGCAAAGACAAGATATTCTCAATGATCCCTGCCTAAATTTAAGATCTGTGGTCAAAACAAATGTTCTTGTTTTAGGAAAAAGAGAAAAAAAAGAAAGAAAAAATAAAAGTAAAAAGTTGGTAAAACAGAACTACACCATCATAAATTTACAAAAATGATTTGCTCTAGATTTTTTCTCTGTGGCTTCCTGCAGACATAACAAAAGATTTTGGAAGATACAGAAGAAAAAAAATTCAAATTTCAATATGCTTGATACTCTTGAAGTCACAGCAAACTCAAAATAAGTATCAACTTATTTGACTTTATAAAATATATGTTTAACTTACTTTGGAGTTCTTTAAGTCTATGACCTTTATAAAAATTAAATAGTAAAATTTTTAATACATACTCTTATCAAGTATGATAAATTTAAATATTTATTTATATTTCAACATTTAGAAATATGCTATGACATTTTGTGTGAAGTAAAATTTTATAATTTTAGTTGTTGAAAAGCATATGTAATTGTATTCTTCAGTATTCTTCACAGAAGTAAAATCAATATGTCACTCTAATAAACTAAAAAATTTTACATATATAATATATACATTTTTATATATGTACATTTTATATATTTTGTAAACACATTTGTTAGAAGGAATTGATTCGTGTGATTATGGAGTCACATAAATCCCAACATATGTATTCAGAACCTTGTAGAGAAGATGGTATATTATGACTTAGGTCTTAAATGTCCCCCAAATGCATTGAGTTGAAGGCTAGGTCACCAGCTGATGGTGCAATTGGGAGGTGGTGGAAATTTTATGAGGTATGAAAAAGTTAAGTCACTGGGGATATAACCTTAAAGAGGACATTGTGATTCTAGTCCCTCCCACTCACTCTGCTTTCTGGTCACCATTAGGTAAGCAGCTTTACACCACAAGCCATATCCTCTCACCATTCCCTGCATCCAGTCATGATGTTCTGCTTACCACAGGCCCAGAGAGATGCAAGGAAGCAACCATGAAAGCTATTTACTCACAGCCAAGGAAAGACGACATGGGGTCATCCTAACACAAAAGTCAACTGGCTTTGGACCTGGGAAGAGTTGATGCTAAATTCAAATTCAAAGGCAGGAAAATGCAGATGTCTGAGCTGACATGCAATCTCACAGGCAGTTAGGCAAGCATCTCATTCAGGGGAGAGTCATCTTTTTTCCTACCCAGCCACATAAAGGAGTATAATTTGCTTTACATAGTCTGTTAATTTAATATTAAACTCAACTCAAAACATTCCTACAAATATCTAAAATATATTTGGACAAATATTTGGATACACAAAGATATTATCCCCCAAATCAAGACATACTGAGGTCGCTGTGTCTTGCACAACGAGAGATCAGATAACCTCAAGGAGGTGTGAACCAGCTGAGAAATTAAAAATCTGAAATAATTAATAAGAAATAAAAGACAAAAGACACAGAAAAATAGTTTCACAGTAAGGATCTGGTGGGTGGAGATGTGACCTGATGGGTCTGAGCCCTAACAAAGAGTGAGGTTCTGCATGTTTTATTTATAGGGAGCACATCAAAGGGATTTATTGTGAGGAAAAGCTTTTCAAGGTAAACAAGAAGTGAGAGGTGGTGGGGAAGTTGGCCTGGTTGGAGCCTTATCACTTGCACAGTTATTCTCCTTCAGGCATCTGACACCTCAAGGCTATTTGGGTGCCCTGGTGTCTTTTTCACCTCAGGGCAGCAGGCATCTGAATTCAAAGCTATCAAACCCATCAATTCCACACCAGGCATGGAATCTGCCCCATTAACAGCAGCCACCTGCAAATGGGCATGTCCTTCAGAACCCTTGTACTGAGAGAAACCCAAAAGGGCAGTCTCTGTCTAAAGTTAGAGTTCAAAGCAATGATTCATTTGTCATTCCTGACACTGAGAGGCAATTCCAATATAATTTGTTTATTCAGTAAGCACTTGTATTCATAAACTTCAAGAAATTTACAGAGAAGATAGAGCAAGACTGTTTCTGATTAAGATTCTCTGCTGTTAATCTTCCCACAGGCACACCAAGTTAAACAGCTGTTATATACCAAACTACCTTTGCAAGAACTAAGGAAGTCAGGTGAGAGACCATGGTGTTTTAGTACAATAAAATGAAAAGATATACTGAAGGAGACAGGAAGAAAAGAGTTGCCTACATCACCATACCTCCAACTACAAGCAGTTCAGAATGGAGAGAAGTTTCCTGCTTGGAGGAGAGAGAGAATTATGTCCAGGCCTTGAGTTTGAAATAGTGCCAAGTTGGCCAAAATAAAAAAACAAGTGCTAGGAAAAGCTCCACAAGCCTACCACTATGCCAATACCCTCAGACTGAACCATGAACCTGTCCTACGCAATGCTGCTGATGACCTCCACCACCTCTCCTCTAACTTCAGTTGGCAAAGAGCAATATTCCATCTGTAAGGCGCAGGGCACAAAAATCAGCCCTGAGCTTTTTCTTGGAGGTCAGTGCCACTCCTGTGGTAAAAGTCAGTACCTGGGACAGCTCAAAGACTCTATACTAGTGGGGTGTGGTGCCACACACCTGGAATCCCAGCAACTCTGGAGTCTCAGACAAGAGGATCACAAATTTCAAAGCCAGTCTCAGTCATTTAGTGAGGCCCTAAACAACTTAAAGAGACCCTGTCTCAAAATTTTTTAAAAATTAAAAAAAAGTAAAAGGTCTGGCCCACACTTGCAATTACTTGTATTCTTGATAATTGCCATTTTGACTGAAGTGAGATGAAATCTCAATGTAGTTTTAATTTGCTTTTCTCTAATTGCTAGAAATGGTGAACATTTTTTCATATATTTGTTGACTTTGTATTTCTTCTTTTGAGAAGTGTCTGTTGAGCTCCTTTGCACATTTATTGACTGGGTTATCTGTTTTTTTGATGTTGAGCTTTGTGAGTTCTTTGTATATCCTGGAAAATAAAACCTTATCTGAGGTACAGGTGGCAAAGATTTTCTTCTGATCTGTAAGCTCTCTCTTCATGCTTTTGATTGTTTCCTTTGCTGTGAAGAAGCATTTTGGTTTGATACTATTCCATTTATTGATTTTTGATTTTACAAGTAACAACAAATGTTGTCAAGGACGTGAGGAAAAAGGTAGACTCATACATTACTGGAGAGACTACACATTGGTGTAACCACTCTGGAAAGCAGTATGAAAATTCCTTAAAATAACTAGGAATGGAACCACCATGTGACCCATTTATCCCAATCCTCAGTATATACCCAAAGGACTTAAAATCAGCACACTACAGTGATGCAGCCACATTAAGGTTTATAGAAACTCAATTCACAATAGCTAAGCTATGCAACCAACATAGGTGCCCATCAACAGATGAATGGATAAAGAAAATGTGATATATATACACAATGGAAGATTACTCATTCATAAAGAATGGCTTTATGAAACTTGCCAGTAAATGGATGGATATAAAGACTATCATGTTAAGTGAAATAAGCCAATCCCCCAAAACCAAAGACCAAATGTTCCCTCTGAAATGTGGATGCTAGCACACAACAAGTCGGGGGAGGGGAAAGAAGTTTAGTGGATTGGACAAAGGGGAATGAAGGGAAGAGAGGGGAATAGAAATTGGAAACACAGTGGAATGAATCTGACATAATGAATACGCCACAGGGAATCTCAATATTGTGTACATGGGAATCCTAATTAGAATAAGATATATTGATGGCTGTAGTGTCATGAATAACTAAAGAGAACTAAAAGAATACAAATAAAAATAAAACAAAAGGGCTGGGGATGTGGTTCGTTGGTTAAGTGCCCCATGGTTCAATCCCCTGTACTCCTGACCACCAAAAAGAAAATTAAAAATGACTCTATACTGGCCCCCGGTGCAAGCAATTTGTATCACAATGAGACAGACTTAAGTTTGGGCCTATAATATTTTTGGACTTGGAATGAACCTGGGGTGTATTTGCTGTTCTCCACAGATTTTTGTGGATCTCTTCAACTAAAAAGGTCATGCACAAAAAAGATCAGCATTGGCCTTGTGAAAAAGCTTAGTGACTAAGGAAACATCTACATCACTTGACCCCCAACCTCAGGCAGCATAGTTATTGCCAGAACCATGCTCACAGATAGGGCTCTAGCACTTCCTTTGTACCAGGAAGAAACACAATGGGAATGAAATCATAATTTGGTCTGCAAATTTGCCAGCTGAGGTGTGGGTTTTCTGCACCCTAGCTACTCTTCATGACCTTGCAGATGTAAGAACCAGGTATGATCTAGCTTAGTGTCAGCCTAAGTGACCAAGAGACTTCTTCAATACTACCCCAATGTTTGGCAACAAAGTATGCTGCAAGACCCTATGTAGATTTTTGTCCTGGAACTTAGTATGGGGCTGGCATAACTTAACACTGAGCAGATTTAAATGGCCGCCATCCTAAGTCCTTCTTTGCATGAAGTCTCTGGAATAGTACCAGCATCAGGGAAAGACACATAGTCCCAAATGTTCAGACTTACATTCCAGTTAGCATCACCTGTGACTGGTTGCAGCAGTCTGGGGACACAAATGCACCTCAGTAGTAACTTGTAGCATTATGGATCATGGTTGTACCTGAATGTTCTATAACAGAAGACTGCAATCTCAAGGTGTGATACAACTTAGCCACACTGGTGTCCACAGATTACATAGGAACCTAAGGTTATTTCCTCTGTGATGACTCTGCCAAAAGCCAGAAAGAATCTGGCAGTGACCAATCAGATTCCAGTAAGTATGGATGAGGTTATCTGTTGGGGGCTGTGCCATGTGGGCTGCGCTGGGATGGTGCCTGGCGGCCAGCCGGAGGTTGCTTTGATCACATATGCAGTGAGGAGGTTAATTAACATAAGCACACTCAAGTGGTTTATCATTGGCCGTATTCAATTACGTCCATGCACACAACGCGTGCACAGGTGTTCCCAAATGCTCCTGCTCATGCCTGCTCGCTTTAACCTTTGCCATGATAGGGCAGCTGGCTTCTCGCCTGATCTCAACTAGCGTGGCCCTGCCCTCCACCCCCTGGAGGGAAAATAAGTGGGCAGTAGGCAGAAAGTAAGGAGCAGCAGCAAGCAGAGAAAAGCGGCAAGCAGAAAGAGAAGCAGCGAGTAGGGGCAGCGGCAAGCAGAGAGAAGCAGCGCACCTTTAGCACATACTCCTAGCACGCACCTTTAGTTTACAGGATGCAGGATGCACCTTCAAGAAGAAGAAACAGAAGTTTAAGAAGAAATAGATCTCTGATAAGCGTAGAAGCCTTTCTTTCTCTATCTTTCTCTCAGTCTCTCTCCCCTCAAAGATTCTTTCTTATGCAAAGCCTCTCTCTCTCTCCCTAAGAAAAGTCTTTCTTCCTCTATAGCCCAGGGAACAAGCAAATAAGCAAGAAAGCAGCCCACTAAAGAAAGATAGTAAAGTAGTTCGTTTCCAGTCCACCACCCATAAAGACCTGTGCAAATTGTTGCTGCAGGTGGTGACAAATATCAATGGATTTGGTACCGCAAAGAGTCAGCAACAGTTATCTGTGTTGAATCTGGTTCCAGAAAAATCTTGCAGAGACATACTACATTTTCTATGTACTATTTTTTTCATACTGAATAATACACCAACATTCTATTTTAGAAAAATCTGGGTTTGTGTTGTCCTCTAATACTGGAACAGTGGCAAAACATCAAAATAGTCCAAGAAACCTGTATTTTAATAATGGAAGTGCTTTAATAATGAAAGTGACTTTAGACTTAGGAAAAATAATAAAATCTCTGGAAAGACAGGCACAAAGTGAGATTAGGAAAATTGGAACGAATACCTAATCATTCAATACCAATACAATATAACATGCGTATAAGAAATAAAAGCTTTCAGAAAACCTTAACCTCACCTAATTCTCAAAATAAGTTCAAGATACTGACCAAATAATAATCAGTATTAAAGAATACTCTGAAAATTAACAGTTTTTTTTTAAGGATACTCAATGAGCTTGAATAAAACTTGATAATTCAATACTCTGACAGAGGAATTTTCAAAGGACAGAAACAATCTTTAAAGTTAAACAAATCCTTGCGTTAAATAGCACACTTAGTGAAATAAATAAAAATACAATAGAAGGTATTAATGTCAGGAGAGATAAAACAGAAGAAAGAATTAGTTGACTCAAAAACATACTGTTTGAAAATATATAACTAGGGCAGAAAAAAATAATTGTAAGGAAAAAAAATACAGTTGTAGGAGCTGGGCACAGTGACACACACCTGTAATCCCAGCAGCTCTGGAGATTAAGGCAGGAGGATCCTAAATTCAAAGCCAGCCTCAGCAATGTAAGGTGCTAAGCAACTTAGTAAGACCCTGTCCTGTCTCTAAATAAAATACATAGTAGGGCTGGGGATGTGGCTTGGTGGACGAGTGCCTCTGAGTTCAATCCCCAATAGGATCATTGGAGCAGTATTAAAATAGCAAGTATTCATGTTTTTGGAGTTCAAAAAGGCCTTGGGAAGTCATCGAAAGCTGATTCACAGAATAACAGAAAACTTCCCAAGCCCAAGAAAGATACAACTATCCAGGTCAAAAAAGTTCAAAGGTCACCAGAGAGATGGAACTAAACCAAGTCTAGCTAAAGATAGCTTATAATCAAACGTTCACAAGTCAAAGATAGAAGATTGTTAAGACTGTACAAGAAATAAACAAGTACCAGTGCCCCAGTTCACCTGTCAGCATATTTCTCAGCAGAAACCTTACAGGCTGGGACAGAATGTCATGACATTTTCACAATACTGAAGGAATAAAACTGTCAATGAAGAATATCGTATCCAGCAAAGTTACACTTTAGAAATGAAGGAGAGAACCAGTGTGTTGACTCATGCCTGTAATCTCAGCAACTCAGGACGCAGAGGCAGGAGGATCGTGAGTTCAAAGCAAGCCTCAGAAACTTAGTGAGGCACTGAGCAACTCAGTGAGACACTGTCTGTAAATAAAATACAAAAAAAGAGCTGGTAATGTGGTTCAATGGTTAAGCACCCCTGCGTTCAATCCCCAGTACCAAAAGAAAAGGAAATGAAAAAGGGACAAAATCTTTCCCAGACAAATAAGAACTGACAAAAATATATCTCCATCAGGCCTCTTCTGTAAGAAATTCTAAATAAGTTCTTCAAACAAAAAGAAACAATGCTAGTGTGTGTGACAAAAATATGGGAGTTATAAAACTCACTGGTATAAATAATTACACACACATATTCAGAATGTTCTAGTATTATAAGCATGGTGCAAAAATCATTCATGTCTTTACTATGAAGACAAAAACAGAAAATTTCAGAGTAATAATAATTATATGAATGTCGGGGTCTTAAGCACACTTGCTCTTCTTGACCAGTGACAAGGGAAGGGAGCACTCCCCAACAAGGCCAGACTGGGATGGGTAGGGCCCACTGACCGCCCATACACAGCCCTCTGGGTGGAGGACAATCAGATGTGTCAGGGAGACCAGTCACAGCAGGAACTCATTTATTGAGGAAGTCCCACAGCTTTAATGTAGGGTGGAGGATAGGCAAGAACCAATCAGCTTAAAGGTCAGCAAGGCACAGGGGGTTCACGCAGGCCAGAGTCCCATAGGACTATATGGAAAGCACGAGCTGATCACGTTTGTGGAACTGTTGTTAACCAATCCCTGACGGTGGTCCGATTTATCGTCATTAACTATTGAAGCTGCCTTTGAGGCCTTAATCTTGCTCACTTGCCAGGGAGTAAGGAGTCAGCCTGAGGTAGTTAATGTGTCATTAGTCCCAACATATGAACATGTGAAGAGACAGGCAATATATAAAAAGATGTAAAATGGGATATCCTAAAATTCATAATACGAGGATGAACAGAATTCAAGGATAGAGTTTTCTTTTTCTTGTTCCTTTTTCCTTTCTTTCTGTCCTTGATCAGTTTCTATCTTGATCTGTATTAGTTACTATTTAAAAATAGCTTATTTTAATCTAAAATTGTTTTTTATAAGCTTAATGGTAACCAGAAAGTAAAACTCTACAATTGATAAACAAAATTGTAAGGAGCAAATCAAAACACCCTACCTGAGTAAATCACTTAAGTACAACAGAAAACTATAAGAGAGAAAGAAAGAAAGAAAGAGCTATAATAAAAATAAAAACTAAGTTAAAAATGGCTATAGCAAGACAGCCTTTCATTAATTACTTTGTAAATGGAGTAAATTCTCTAATTAAAGGCATAGAGTGATGGAATGTATTAAAACCAAATATTTCCTATAAGAAACTCATTTTACCTCTAATGACACACATAAACTGAAAGAAATGGGATTAGATATTCCAGGCAAATGGCACTTGAAAGTTGTAGTAGCCATACTTACATCAGGTAAAATATGCTTTAAATGAATAGCACTAAAAAAAGACAACAAAGGTCATTATAAAAGGGGGTCAATTCAGGAAGAGAAAATAACAATTCTTAATATATATGCACCAAATATTGGAGCAATTAAATATATAAAGCAAATATTAATAGGTTTAAAGAGAGAGAGTGACTTCATTGCAATAGTAATTTTATATTCCATAAAACCACAACTTTAAACCATGGGTAGATCATCCATAAAGAAAATAAACAAAGAACAGCAGAATTAAATTATACCGTAGATCCAAAGGACCTGATAGACATCTACGAAATATTCCAACTAACAGCTGCTAAATACACATTATTCTCATTACCACATGAAATATTCTTCTCAATACGTCATATGACAGGTCACAAAACAAGTCTCAAAAAATCTTAAAAAAAATTAAATAAGATTTTTTTTTTCTGACCACAGTTAATGAAAACTAGAATTCAATAAAAAGAAGAAAATTTTGCAAATTGTGCAAATACACAGAAATGAAACAAATTTTGTTTGATTAACCAGTGAATCAAGGAGTAAATAAAGATGTAAATTAAAACTTTCTTGAAACAAATGAAAATGGAGACATAGTACATCAAAACTTATGTGATAACAACAAAAATGTTTTTGAGGAAAGTTTATATTATCATTCCTGACATCAAAAAAAAGGGAAAAAAATTCCTCCCCCCAACAGCAACCCATTGCTACATCACAAAGAACTAGAAAAATAAAAATAAAAACAAACAAACCTAATACGATATTCCCAGAAGGAAATAAACAATAAAGATGAGAGCAGAAATAAATTAAATGGACAGTGCAATGGTTAATTTGAATTGTCAACTTGATTGGATTAAGGGATGCCTATGATTAAGGGGCTTCTGGGCGTGTCAATGATGGAATGATTGGAATGTGGGATAGTGAACTGAAGTAGAGATCCTCCCTAAGCCTGGGTAGAACCATGCTTAGCACTGTTGATCTGTCTTGTTTTGGAGCTTCTGCCTCTTGGACTGTGCAGCTTCTGGTTCTTCCATACTCTGTCTCTCTAGTATGCAGATGGCCATTGTGGACTATCCACCTTCTGGTCTTAGAAGCCAACCTAATAAACCCCTTTTTTATAATCATACTTCCTGTTCATTCTGTTCCTCTAGAGAACCCTGACTAATATAGAGAATAAAAAAGTTACACAAAAGATAAACAAAAAAAAGAACTATTTCTTGGAAAAGAAAAAAATAAATAAAAGCACACAAATCCTTAGCCAAACTAAGAAAAAAAGAGAGAACACTCATATAAATAAAATCTGAGATAAAAATAGAGGCATTGAAAGTGACCCCACAGAAATCCAAAGGGAATTCCAAGATTATTATAAACATAGTAAGACAAGAAATGTGATAACCCAGGAGAAATGGACAAATTCCTAAACAAATACACCTTACCAAGACTAAAATATGAAGAAGCAGGAAACCTGAGCAAAGCAATAATAAGTAGTGAGATTAATCAACCAAAAAAAAAAAAAATTCATCAAAGAAAAGTCCAGGAATATATGTTTTCACTGCTGAGTCTACCCAACATTTAAAGATGAACTAATAATCCACAAGTGATTTCAAAAAGTAGAAAAGATTTCTTCAATATTTGACCAACATTAATTCATATCAAAACTGAACAAAAATACAATAAAAAAGAAAATCAACTGGGCGCTGTGGTGCATGCCTGTCATCCCAGTGGCTCAGGAGGCTGAGGCAGATCATGAGTTTAAAGCCAATCTCATCAAAAGCAAGGTGCTAAGCAACTTGTGAGACTCTGTCTCTAAATAAAATACAAAAAAGGACTGGGGATATGGGTCAGTGGTCAAGTGTCCCTTAGTTCAATCCCTGGAACCAAAGAAAAGAAAGAAAGAAGAAAAGAAAAAGAAAATTACGAGATAATTGTTCAACAAAATTCTAGCAAATGAAATTCATCAGCACCACAAAAGGTTATACACTATGATAAATTATTCACTATGATTCATCTCAGGGATGCGATGATGGCTAAATACATGCAAATATATGAAAAGAAATAAAAATATACCTCATTATCAAAATATAGCTCAAAAACACAATCATCTCAATAAATGCAGAAAGACATTTAATGAAATCCCACATGTCTCATTAAAAATGCTGAACAAATTAGTTATAAGAGGAATCTATTTGAACATAGTGAAGGTCAATGGCTAATATTGTACTAAACCAACAACTAATATTATGTTAAATGTAGAAAACTGAAAAACATCTAAGATCTGTAACAAAAAGGATCTTCACTTTCACTTTTAATCACTGTAGTGTTGCAATTCCTAGACAGGGCAATCAAGCAAAAGAAAGAAAAGAAATCCAAATTGGAAAAGAATTCCAACTGTCATAGCTTGCCGACAATATGATCTTATTTATATACATAAAAATCCAAAAACTCCACTGAATATCTATTAAAATTAATTTTAAGCCAGCAAATTTGCAAGGTACAAATCCACATACAGTAATCAGTAACACTGCTGTATGTAAACAGCAAATTATCTAAAATGGAAATCAAGAAAGCAACTCCATTTATAATAACTACAAAAAAAAGGAATAAATTTAACTGAAGAGGTGAAACAGCTATATAGAGAAAACTATAAAACTCCAGTGAAGCAAATTGAAGAAGAAAAAAAAAAAAAAAGAAAAGGAAAATGTACATTGTGTCCATTGATTGGAAGAATCAATATTTTTAAAACATACATACTACCCAAAGACTTTTATAAATTCTTTATAACCACTATCACAATATCAATGGCTTTGGAGAAATGATTGTCTTTTCAACAAACAGTGGAGGGAAAACTGAAAATTCTTCGGCAGGAAAATGAAACCAAATCAACTATGCAGCAAGGAAAACAAATCAAAAGAGTGCAAATACAAACAAAAGAATGGAAGAAAATATTTGCCAACTATATATATGACAAGGTATGATGTATAAGGTGTCCTAAAACTCAACAGCAGTAAATAAATAAATAACCCAATTAAAAATGAGCAATGAATCTAAATAGATTTTTCTCAAAAGTACATATACAAGTTGACAACAGGTATCTGAAAAAGTGCTCAGCATCACTACTCTTTAAGAAAATGCAAATTAATCAAATCCACAATTAGATATCATGTTACTCCAGCAAGTATGACTATCATCAAAAAAGAAAAAAAAAAAGAGAAGACAATAAGCATTTGCAATGACTTTTAGAAAACAGAACGCTTTCAGACTGTTGGTGGGAATTTAAATTAGTACAGCCATTAGAGAAAATAGTCTGGAATTTCTTTAAAATGTTAAAAAAAGAACTAACCTAAAATTTAGCTATCCCACTCCTGGATATATATCCAAAGGAATTGAAATCAATACCTCAGAGAGACATCTGTATTGCTATAATAGCCAAGAAATTGGAACAATTTAAGAGTCCCACAACCTATGAGTACATAAAGAATATGTGGTGCCCATACACAATGTGATACTTGCCAACCATCAAAAAGACTGCAACTCTGTCATTTGCAACAGGGTTGGAACTCGACATCATTATGTTAAGTGGACACCAAGCACAAAAAGATCAGTACCACATTATCACACACTCCTGGGATCTACATAAGTTGATGTTATAGAAGTTGAGAGTGGAATGATGGATACTAGAGGTCAGAGAGAGTAGAGGATGAGCAGGTACTGGGAAAGGCTGATAATGGGTCCTGCATTGCAGTGAGATGGGAATAGGAATTTCTGGTATGTTATTTAACAGTAGGGTGACTACAGATAACAAAAATGCTTTGGGCATCTCATAAAGCTAGAAGAAATGATGATTTTTAAAGTTTTCACTATACAGGAGTGATGTTTGAGGATATATGTGTCACCTGATTTAAACATTACATAATGAATACATGTATGAAATCATTGTACATCAAATGTACAATTTTTGTGTTCTTACGTATCAGTGAAAATACACTTTAAAAATAAATTTACAAATATTTTCTCAATTAAATCATACCTATACCATGAATGAATTTAACCAAATTACTACTTTGTCTATGATGATGCAGCTAGAAAGATTTAGAGGTAGATAAAAGTCTATAACATAATATCAAGGCACTAGATTATGCCATTTTGGCATGTCGCTGAATGTTCTCATGTCTAAATCATTTTATCCCTATGCTAACATCATGCAATAACTATTTTAGCTCTACTTTATATATGGAAAACTAAGTTTCAGAATAATTATTCAGGTCTAGAAAATGGGAAATGTAGGTACCAGAACTAAATTCCATTTTTCAATCACTAAATTATTTATAATTATAAAATAGAAAAATCAAAATAATTTTTTGGTTGAGTCATTATTGTACAACCTCCTTAATGGTATATGCAATGCACTTAAAAATAATCACGTGGAAACAGGATTTTTAAAATGCTTCACTTCTGCCTGCTTTGGCATTATTGAGTTAATAAATCAACAGGACACACTTGCTCTAATTATGTAACAGTATGATTCATCATCACAAATACACTATCACACTGATAATGTATTACTCGATAAAATCAGAACAGCTGGCAAGCACGACCACAAAATTAGGCAGTGTATAAATTTAATGCATTTTATTATTTAATTTATTCATTTTTGAACAAGAGAAGACAACATATTTGAGAAACCTCAAGAGAAAACATAAATTTTCCAAATTAGCCTTTCTACTATTATTTCCATAAGGGAAAATGTAAAGCCAAAAACTGAATTTATTTCAAGCCTTAGAATTGCTTGTGTTTTTTATCAATCATGAGAAAATTGCTATGACATGACCTATTTCAATAACTTCAGGGTATTTGAAGTGTCTAGTTTTTTTTGATATCCGAAATAAAGTTTTATTTCCACTTTATAAATAGAGGCTGATAGCAAAAGAGGTTTAAATGATCTTTATATTCCTTGATATTATTATTATGTGTAAATAAGTATATGCCAACTTATAGCAAAGGTTATAGCCTACAGAATTGATTTCTTATATAAATCTGTGAAAATTTTAAGTGGCCCAGTTTTCTTATGATTTCAAAAGTGGACATCAGATGTACCGAAATAATAATTTTGTATAAAAGTAAGAACATTTTTGTTTGATTTTACAGATATCATATATGTAATAGTAAACTCTGAAGTAGTAAACAATAAGACTCTTCACCTGTACACTGGCTTTATTTTTCTTCCTAAAATAATGTTTAAATAATAAAATCTCCATCCACATACTTTTCATACTGACCTTACTGATGGGAGATTAATAAGAACTCTTTATTTTTATCTTCTTTGTGGTCCTCTGTCTGTCACCCAGATTTGAAATCTCTTTTTGACTCTTTGTTCCATAACCAACTTAACTGACAATAAAACTTACTTTGGAAATGTATCTAAAATCTTAGTCATAATACTGTTTGAGTCTTTCTAGAGTACTACCTTCACCAAAGAGGAGTCACTTGAGTCACGCCCAGACTTGGAGTTAGGGCAAATCTTTGGTGTCCAGGATCATGCATTTACTCCCTACATGCTCAGAGTCTTAGTTTCCTCAAATGACATCTTGTTCACCATCAACTTCATCTGTTTTATGGAGTTCAATAGCAAAAAAATTTAGAAATCCCTTTACATTGGAACTTAATAGAAGAATATAAGAGATTGTTTGGAAATGGTGTGTGATATGTTGGAAATAAAAGTGACTTTGACTCAAACAGCACCTGGCTTCAATATTGAATCTACTTAAAATGAACATGTGCACAACTTTTCTGATATCCCTTTAAAATAGAATCCATTAATACACTGCTATTCACTCTTCGCCTAAATAGCCAACTTGAATTGATCCAATGCAGTGTTTCTGGGTTTGGGGCCACATGGGGAATGAGTCTATAAACCCAGGGAACACTGTTTGACAAAGGGCCCCAGCTGCTGCACTCTAAAATCGATCAATGTCAGGGATACTTAAGTCAGTCCTGTTCCTAGAATTCCTGAAAGTCCTCTGAGTTTGATTCTTAAAATGCCAGACTTATTTGAGCATTGATTAGACATTAAGGTAGTCTATCTTCATCTCTTGGGATCAGGTTTGCATAGAGTCTGATGATTCTATCAGCCTTCATCCAAGTTCACATATAGTGTCTTATTCTGTTTATGATGCTCTAACAAAAATACCATAACTTTTGTGGTTTATAGGCAACAAACATTTACTTATTTTACATTTCTGGAAGATGGATAAGTACATAATCACAATTTCAGCAGCCTAGGAATATATAGGGGCTTATTTCTAAGAAATTTCTGCAGAATTCTCTTGGGGTGTAAGAGGCAAACAAGTCCCTTCAGCCTCTTTTATGAAAATGCTAATCCTATTTATGATACTCAGACCTTCTGATCTAGTCACCTCCAAAAGGCTGAAACTCTTAATACCATTTTATTGGGGATTAGGTTTCAATATCTGAATTTTGGAGGGATGTAAACATTCAGGCCACAGTCTGTTTCTCTTACTAAAATATCTTCATATTTAATCCTCTGTTGGCTCTGCTTCTCATATTAACACAAGATGTGATCTGGAACAACCCAAAGGAACTTCACCAGTTGCCCTCTGGAAAAATCATCATAAACAAATAAAAATGATCTATTATCATCATCATTATCATTAAAATGATGCTACCAAGTTCCTAAGACATAAAAAAGCCTCAGATGTACTATTTTAAACTCTTGACTTAGCAAATATGATAAAATTTTTATCATTTTGCAAAAACATACAAGGACTTAGAGGCATTAAGTGAATAGAAATATGCAAAACAACTAGTAGATGGAAAAGGAAGAATCTAACCCTGACCAGCCTGATTCAAAAGCAGAGCTTCTGAGAACTATGACATCATCTAACCATTCCGACATGTCTCAAAATCCAACTTAAACCTTATTTTCAACTTTATCACTATCTCCCCACCTCTACCATTTCTCTGCCTTATTCTGATTGTGTTCTAAATATTGCCAAATACTTCAAAATGAACCAACATGTATAATATAATGGACAAGATGTTTTTTTAACAAAAATTATACTGAGACTTTTATATTCTATACTTAAATACTCAGACTAAATGTTTATGACAAGAATTTTTTTACTTAAACAATTGGCAAATATTTCTCAGTTTTGATGTTAGTAGAAAGAAGTTTATGATAAGAAACAAACTGAATTCCTGAAGTATATTTTTTAGAAAAAAAATTAACTTGTATGAATAAAAAACATGTCAATCTTATAAATGTGTTTCTTCCAGATTTATGAATGTTATTTTGTTTATTGTTGTGGAAATTATTGCTTGGCAAATTGCATCCCCATGGTGTGAATGAATCAGAGAAATACAAATGTGTTCAAAGCTGTCATATTTAGCACAAGAAAACCTAGAGCTTGAAATCATTATTCGAATGACAATCTGAATACACTGTTTATTATGCCAGAAACATGCTATTAAGTATGAGGCTTACACATTGAAAAGAAAGGTTAATGGATTTTCTCACTTTAAAGAAGGTAAAACATGGTTTACTAAACATAATGTCCATCTAAACTGAAACTAAACTTACCAATGTGATAACCTGAAATCATTGTATTACATTTATTTCATTCTTTCCACTAATTTTTATTCTGCATTAATTATTCTTCATAAAAATAATCTACATTTAAGCACTAGTGCCATTTCTATAGACAATTTACAATGTTATTTTCCATAAAATTTACTTATTAATTTAATATCCTAGTTTAAAAAATCTAAAAAATTTAAAATCTTGTGTCTTCTGAGCAATATATTTATATCTGAAAATTACAAATAAATAATTAGAAAAATTTGATAAACACTATGACTTTTAATAATGTTGGTTGATTTCCTATAGATTAATGGTAATGACCTGAAAATATACTGACAATTTTCAGAAATACAGTGGAAAAATAACATTGTAATAAATAATTTTATCAAGGAATAAACATATTCCTTGTTAAAAGCATATGAATTAAGATGTTTAAATATGATTAAGTAAAAGAAAAGGAACATGCATAAATGGAAGAATACTTATCAATATAAGTAAATTAACATCAGGAACTTAACATTATGAATCTGACAATATTTATAAGATTGATGCTTTGTTTCTTTGCCCTGCCTTTCATAATCACAAGAAATACTTTTAATTGACAAAAAAAATTCTAAAATATCTTTCAATATCTCTAGTTTAGGATGGAAAATTCAGTACTCATGAATATTACCCCTGTAGTTGAATTCTACTCAATTGTAACAAAAGGTAGCCTCTCAGTTTTAGTCAAGGAAAAAACAAAGGTGCCAACATCTTCATCTTTGTAGTAGAGTAGGAGGACCCTCACTGACTGAATTGTATTTAAGCATATGAATTACCCTTACATTATTTTCCAGATCCAACATTTTCCTTTATAATTTGTTCCCCCTGAACTGAGAACTCTCCTGGTTCTCATAAATAATTATGTTTTATGACATGCAGACTCAAAGATGACCTCCAGTAAACTTCACATTCTACACTCTGTGCAATCCACATCTTTTTTTTTTGGAAAACACACAAAAACTTGTTTATTAATACTTAATCAGAATTATTTATAATGGCCAAAAAGTAGAACCAACCCAAACATTCTCAACTTTGGAATGGATAAATACAATGGGGTGTATTCACACAATGGAGTACCAATATATTCCAATATATATATTCAATATATTCAACCAATATATTCTTATCTAGGATCTGAGGCCCTTGGTCAAACAGCCTGAAGGTAATTGAATCCTGCCAGCAGTTGCGTAAACATAGAAGTATTCTTCTCAGTTGAGCCTTTAGAAGGATCCAAGCCCTTCCTACAATGTACAAAATACAAAGTTGTATAGAACACAGTGCCTGATTCTACTATAAGAATACATACTGTTTCATACTTAGTCACTTTCATACTTGGTCAACGTTCAGGTCTGGAGACTTTAGAGTTACTGCAGGCATAGGTTTTGGGAGGGAATGCCAGGAAGACTATTGTATAAGTCAACCAACCATGGGTGATCAGGAAAGAATGACTTACTCAATTCCTAGAAAGATAACCAATGAATGACGGTAACTTACAAATACAATTACACAGAACATGATAAAGAATGCACCCTAAGTATCGAATAAATAAAAAACAACCTATTAATAGAATGTTTGATTTTGAATTATCAGGATTGATTTTTAGATAATGTTTGCTCATTTCTTATTTGCTCTTAAACTAAAATGTAAAGAAAAAATAGATAACATTTATTATCTACCAAAGAAAAAATCTGAGATACTCATTTGGTTCTAACAAATTTAATCTATTGCTTAGTTTTTTCTTATTTGAATATAATTACTCCAGTTTCAATTAAACTTTGCTATTTTAAAGAAAGATAAAATATTTGTAACAATGTTTTCTCAGATAATTCAGCCTTTAAATGAAAATCAGAAAGCTATCTATTCTCTATCCTCTCCTATGTACCTGACTGCACCCCCACCTCCAAACTTTTCCTCCTTCTTTTCACTCTTTACCTTGTCTCAATTTTCTTCCTTTATCCAAAACCTCAGATCATTACATGAATAATCTAATGGATACTAAATTTGGAAACCAAATTTGAAGTCTAGAGAAATTACAGAGATGACTAATATGTGTTAGCATTACTTTCCATTAAAGAGAATTATGTACAGTAATATTTAATCATGCATTTTGAAAAAAAAGATGTGTATTCAGGTATTAATATTTAAATAGAATATCTGAAATAAAGCAGATTTTGGTGTTGTAAATATGACTTAGTGCTTTAGTAGATACACTACTTGTTTTGTACTTTAAAAATCTGGTTTCTGGAAATGACGATGCATTAGGAAGAATGTACAATTTGAAGTTACCTCCTTCTTCAGATAGTGTATTTTTGAGAAATGGTGAAATTTATAGATTAAAGATTTGCTGTACACTTCATTTCATAAGTAAACAAAACCAACCTGAGTGTATTTAGGGAAAGTTATCTTTATTATTTTTTTAATTTTTAAAATAAGATTTATTATCCTGGCACATAAACAATGAAAATTTTACCTATTAATGGGATTCTGTGTCATATTTTAAAATGATGTACATAGATAGTTTTCTGTTATAAAATCGATCACTTGATTGGTTAAATCTATTATAAATGCTTTCTGAAACTGAGTGTTATAAAGTTAAATATATATTTAAGAAATACAATATTGCATAACATGTAATACACATCATATCTCAAGTAGATACATAGCAAATACATTGGGAGTTTTACAATAGATGAGGAAAAGTCAGAGAACTTGGATAGGGTAAGAGATTCACTACTTGGGCCTTTTACTTTTCATTTATCTCTAGACAGGCACATACCAACTGTAAAATGTAACTGGCCTAAGATATAAGATTCTAAGGCTCTAAAACTTTAGCAATGTAATATTGGATTTCTTTCTATTTATTATTAATAGCAAAATGCAGTCTCTGTACTCAGTTAAAAATTCCTTTTATGTCTCTCTGAACTAATTATTTATAATTTGCCTCCTTGGTTTGAGTCACAGCCTTTCTCTCTCCCTCTCCCCATTTCTCAGGCTTACAAAATTTTCTCTACTTTTCTAAGACATATCTTCCAATTTGAATCAGATCCTCATCCTATTGTTCAGGTAAGTCATCAGACTGGCCTCTCTGAATGCTTACAAAATGGGTAAATTGTTGAGAACCCTTAAATCCAAACTCTGGTTTTCCTAGCAACAGTACAGTATTTTCTCCTTATCCATGGTTTTGCTTTCAGTTTCTGTCAACCCTACTCTTACAATGTTAAATGAAAAATTTTCATAAATAAACAACTGATAAATTTTATATTGTGTGTAGTCTGATAAAATTTCCCAATGCCCACTTCATTCTGTTCATTTTGTTCAGTATATCCATAGTGTACCCTCTGCTTACCCATTAGTCACTTAATGACCATCTTGGTCATTTGATCAACTGTTTGATAATATAGTGGCTGTACTCAAGTAAACTTTATTTTACTTAATATTGGTCCAAAAGTTCAAGAGGGGTAAGAGAACTCATTTTTCAAAATTTCTTTACTCTATGTCAAAACAATATATGAAATGGTAATTAAAATTAATTTCAAGAATTTCGTAAGTCTTTATTATTATATAAAATTTTGAAATTTTGTTCTTCAATATTTTATGTTAAGATACTGCTGAAAGTCAAAATATTTAGAAATGTTAACCTAATGTCTATTAGTCTATGCACATTATGTGTGTGTGTATGTGTATATATATATGTCTATATATGTATACTTATAAATGTATATTTGATTTGTGAAGATATACATATATATCTTCATATGTCCTTGATTGAAACTAAAAATTTTAAATACAATAGAAAATACAATAAATTTACCACACCTTAACATTCTGAAATTTAATAATATCTGCTGAAACTTGAATTTTGATGTCAAATTTTTTAATCATTCATTTAAAATAATTATGGGCCAAGTTGCTCAAACAAGATTAAATTTGACTCTCTTTTTTTTTACATTTCATGTAAATTCAAAATTAATGTCTATTGAAAACAAACTATTCCAAAATATTAATAACAATTTGATGTACTCCTTGTTAAGAATGAAAAGTCATGAATAATTTTAGCATAGTTTTGTTTTCTGATTATTGGGTTGAATATTTTCAGAAAAATTAAAGATGAAGCTACTTTATCAAGAATTGAGTCACTAATAATGTGAAGAAGAAGCTCATTGAAGAATGCACCTGTAATCCCAACTGGGGAGCCTGAATCAGGAGGATTGCAAGTTCAAGGCCAGTCTTGGCAATTTAGCATGACCCTGCCTCAAAATAAAAATTAAAAGGTGTTAAGGAGGTGTCTCAAGATCAATGGTAGAGTCCCCCCTAAGTGCAATCTTCAGTATGAAAATAAATAAAGGAGTAAAGAAATAAACCAACTCAATGGTATTCCTTTCTCCTTTTTCTGCTTTACTTATTATTCATCACTGCATCAAGATTTTCATAACTACCAGAATTTGCTCTTTTAATTACATAAAATCTATTATACCAGCCCTAAAAAATAAAGCAAAAAGAGTGCTTGTCCAGAAATGAAAAAATAAACCTGAATTAATAATGATATTTATAGGAGTAAGTTATTGTTTTGAGTAGAGGTGCAACAGAGCAATAGGTCATGGAGTGAAATTGCCAATCAGTACTATAACTATAAAGAGGAGTAACTGGGGAGACTAACATTCCAAATTGATAGAAAATTCTTAAATTCTAGATAGACTCCCTAGGTTGGAAATATTCAGGAAGCCAGATATTTCCATAAATAGTTATAGAGGTAAAGATAGAGTTACTTGCATAGAATGAGAGCTACTTTAAGCCTTTTACTGGAAACTAGAAAATAGTGGGAGAAACTCCAAATAGGTTATTATGAATGTGAGGAGGAAACTTGCATTCACACAAATACCTCAATAGCTGATACAATAATTATTACATAACTAAATTTTAAAATAATTTTTGTAAAGTTTTGGAAGAAAAGATATATTAGATAACCCAAGTCCTGGTCAATAAAATAGTGAAAGTGAAATAAATATAAATTTACTATTATAAATTTACTTAATTAAAATGATTTAAATATTTACAATTTTTTTCAATCTACAGACATTATCCAGGAATATAAAAATAGTACAAGTATAATTTTTTGCAAAATAAGAGAGTTTAGTTAACTTCTTAGTAGTCTCCTTCTAATCAAATATATGAGTTAAGCCTATATAACACAGTTTTGTTACTGAAAAAAATGAATTTGTTACTGAGTAATCTTCTGAGCTTTTCTATTAGAATACTTGACAGAGTAGTCCAGTGGCCAAATATATGGGCATTTTTCTATTACTTTCAATGTGTTTTTCATCAAGTGACATATCAATATCTTTGTTGTCAAAACTCTGAAAGTCAGGTTCATATGCATCCAAATCAAGGTTCTCACACTTGTTTCTTAGTTAAGATTCTTTTAGTTGTAAAGAAACAGAATCTTTTTGGTTGTTTTGTGTTATAAAACTCAGTTCAAACAAGTCAATTGCATACTGCCTGAGAAGAGGGGGCATGTCACACACTTGATACTACAACGACTACCTGTCGCATGTGGTTGTTCACTGTGTTTTACATTACACATTTTCTTCTTACCCTCTGGTTATATTAGCTAACCAAGTATCTCCAAGCTATCTGTCCAGCACTGGATATCATATATTCAGTGAATCATCACTCTAAGGGGATAATTCCTCCCACACGATAAAGTGAAAAAGAGGTGATTTAAATAATGATTAACAGTGACTCAATAAATATTTTAAAATACAGTTCGAGGAGGATGCAAAACATTGCTGAAAGAAGTTAAAGAGTATAAAAATAAACAGAATAGATGTCGTGTTAATGGATGGTAAGACAATATTGTTAGACTTCCAACACTTCACAATGCGATCTATAGATGCAATGACATTTCTATCAAAATTTTAATAACATTTTATTGTAAAAATAGGAAAACCCATCCTAAATTTCAGATGGAAACTCAAACACCCTTAAAGCCAAAATAATTTTGAGAAAAGAAAAAAGTCCTTTAGGAATCATACTTCCTGATCTCAATAGTTACTACAAAACTAATGGCAGTGGGCTGGGAATAAAGCTCAGTTGGTAGAGTCCTTGCCTTGCAAGCTTAATGCCCTGGGTTCAATCCCCAAAAAGAAAAAAAAAAAAAAAAACACATTATGGCATTGGCATAAAGACAGATGTATAGACCAAGGGAATAAATAAAATAAGAGTCTAGAAAGAAACCCTCACATAATGGGAAAATGATTTTTGGCAAGAAAGCCAAGGCCATTCAACGAAGAAATGAGTCATTCAACAAATGGTGCTAGAAAAACCACATATTCATGTGGAAATGATTGAAGCTGAATCCTTCCCTGTTCCCCTATTAACATCTAACATTGAAAAATTACTCAAAAGCTATCAGACTTCAATGCAAACCTAAATCTACAAAGCTCTTAGATAATATAGGGCAAAGGCTTTATGACATTGTATCTGGCTATGATCTCTTGGATACAACATAAAAGGCATAGCAACAAAAGGAAAAGAAAAGATCAGTTGGATTTCATGAAAATTTTAAAATTTTGTGCCTCAACAACTACTATCAAGCTATGCACAAATGTGCATGCCTATAAATCTCAGTGGCGAAGGAGACTATGGAAGGAGGATCACAAAATTCAAAGCCAGTTTCAGCGATTTAACAAGGCCCTAAGTAACTTAGCAAGACCCTGTCTCAAAATAAAATATAAAAAAGGGTTGGGGATGTGGCTCAGTGGTAAAGCACCTCTGGGTTCAATCCCTGGTACCAAACAACAAAGCAAAACAAAAAAACAAAACATTATCAATGGAATAAACAGGTAACCAAGAGAATGGGAGACAATATTTATAAATCATATATCTGAATCACATCTAAATATCCAGAATATGTAAAGAACTGCTAAAATTCAAAAACAATTAAGAATGTTTACAAATTTAATAGATATTTCTGTTATGAACCTACTTTTAAAAAATGGCCAAGAAGCACTTGAAAAAATATTCAATATGATTAATCATTGAGGAAATACAAATCAAAACTGCAATGAGATACTACTTCACACTCATCAGGGTGAACACTATCAAAACACAGAAAGTGGTGCTGGGGTAGGGGTTGGGGTTCAGTGGTAGAGCACTTGCCTATCAAATGTGAAGCCCTGGGTTCCATCCTCATCACCACATAAAAATCAATAAATAAAATAAGGTGTTGTGTCTACTTACAACTAAAAGAAATATAAAAAATAAAACACAGAAAGTAGCAAGTATTAGCAAAGATTGTGGAGAAACTAGAAAATTTGTCCTTGTGCACTACTGATGAGAAGGTACAATGGTACAGTTACTGAGGAGAAGAGTATGGCACTTCATCAAAAACTTAAAATGGAATTACCATACTATGTAGCAGTACCACATATGGACATAATGTTCAAAGGAATTAAGTGTAGTGTCTTAAAGAGATATTTGCATGCCCATGTTCATAGAAGCCTTATTCACAATAGTTAAGATATGGAGAGAATCCAAGGATACACTGATGGATAAATTATTAAGCAAAATGCAGTATATACACATAGTGGAAAATCATTTCTCCTTATTGTGGTTTGGGTATGATGTGTCATATGTTAATGCAGAAACGTTCACAGGCGATTTTGACAGCAGCAAACTAATCAGCATATTAATTAATTCTGTAGGCAGGTGAGACATGGCAACAGAGAGTAGGTTCCTGGGGCATGTCCTTCAAAACTATATTTTATTCCTGTTTCCTCACTCTCAGTCTTTCTTCTTCTTGGATGCCGGGAGCTGAGAGCTTACCTCTGCCATGTCCTTCTCTCCATGATATTCTACCTTATCTGGGGCCTAGAGCAATGGAGTCAGCCAACCATAAATTAGACCTATAAAACGGTGAGCTCAAATACACTTTTCCTCCTTGAAGTGGTTCTTGTCAGGTATTTTGGTCACAGCGACAAAAAAACGGACTAACATACTTACAGAGAAAGGAAATGCTAATATAAGGCTATAAAGTAGATGAACCTTGAGGGCTTTATGCTAAGTGAAGTAAGCCAGTCACAAAAAGACCTATACTGTTTGATTTCACTTAAATGAAATACACAGACTAACCAAAAATCAGAAAAACAAAAATGGAATTGTTGTTTTTAGGGGCTGGTCAAATAGGAAATGGCAAATTATTGTTTAATTGGCATTTAGTTTTGGTTTTCCAGGATACAAAGGATTAATTATTATTAATGCATTTAATAACACTGAACTATATGCTTAAAATAATTAAATATTATATGTATTTTACCACAATAATATAATGTAAAAACAAAAAATATAAAGATTTAGTAATTTCACATAGGAAGAAAGAATTTTTTTCATGAATGTTTCAGTACTACAACAATGTTTAAGGACCCTCATGTCCTGAAGAAAACCTTAGGCTTTCAACATTTCTAAACTTTCAATTGATTATGTCAGGACTTCCTAGAGAATTGATTTTACTTTTTGTTTTGACACATTTGCATTCCTTTCTATGATACCTCTGCACCTGGGATGGTTTCCTCCTCATCACTGCTCCTGGCACCATTGTGGATCAAAGGATTGCATTCCATTCTACAATGTAGATGGGCAAGGCGGGAAAGGGACGTTGCTGTTCTGGAGTTTTTTCTTTTGACGGGAAGAAAGAAGAAACAATTGTCTTAGACTCCTCCCATCACTTTCTCTTCCCCAGGGAGTCTGGGAAATGGAATTCCAGAAACAAGGGATGGTAGAAATAAGGACTACTATAGTTAGCTTACCTCTATTCCTGATCCTTGTATAAGTTACATGAGTTTGGCTAGCTATCCAAAATATATATCAAATTTCCTACTCTGTATGAAATTTTTCCTAAAAGATTTACATGTTCATGAATTAATTTGTGTATCTTATGCAATTTCTAATGAATTTGTCTTGCCTTGCCTTCTGAAAGTATCAATCGTTTCAATTTATTTGTTTTCAAAATTGATAGGAGAACAGATATATTTAGTCACTACATATAATATGATCTTATTCTATTTTATAGTAAAATTCAATATATTTCATAACCCAAGTTCCTTCTCCATTAGCAAAATATAAGACTTTCAGTAATGCTAACCAGTTTATATTTTTGCTTGATGTCTTATCTTTTAATTACTAATCTACATGTCAGATTGGTGAAAAGAAGCATATTAATTATTGGTGAATATGCATCCTGAAGCAATGGAATACATTTTAATGCATGCATGTATAAACAGATCTAATTTCATATATTCTAAAAAGCACATTATTCCTTTAAACAGGATTAATTTAATCTCTGAATTAATCACAGGTAAATCTTAATTATCTATAGCTCCCATTTATGCAGCAGAGAGAGTTTGCAAGCCTTGTAACTATGTTGTATTATTTAGTAGATTAAATATATCCATTAGTGAAAAACTGAGAGAGTTAAGCACATAGTCTCCCTTGATGAACGCTAGATTCTACCTTCTAATGAAGGTAGACCAGATGCAGTCGCACAGGCCTGTAATCCCAGTGGTTCAGGAGGCTGAAACAGGAGGATGACAAGTTGAAAACCAGTCTTAGTAAAAGTGAGGTGCTAAGCAACTCAGTGAGACCCTATCTCCAAATAAAATTAAAAAAATAAGGCTGAGGATTTGGCTCAGTGGTCAAGTGCTCCTGAGATCAACCCCTGGTGCCTCCCTGAAATAAAATATAATAAAGGTAGAACATGTTATTATTTAATCAATGCAAAAATCCTATAAATTATGTTTATTTTCTCCATTTTACAAACTAAGAAAGCACAGAAAAGGTAATATCTTCCATACTGAAACACTGGTAAATTAAAATCAATATTCAAACTCAAGCTTATAGGTTTTGGAATGACTTGATCTTTTTGTGAAACAGCAGAATTCCTGAATATATCATACAAAAATTCATGTGTTGAGAAATCTAATACACTTTGCTTGGGTTTGTACAACTATGTAAAATGAAACTCTTTGGACCAAAACGAAAAACTGCTTTCAGTCTCAAAGGCAATATACATCCTTTCAACTTTACTCTCTTGATAAAGAATCTCAAGAAATACTCCAATTACCAAAAATGACAAATATTTGTCTTCTGATCATTTTCTTCCTACTCTCACATTACTTTCTCTAGAACCTATTTCTCTAGAGCTATTTTCTAGGGGACTTCCCTCCATGTCCACATGTCCTTATGTCCAAACCATGGATAACTGAATACAATAACCACAATATGATGAACTTAATCAGAGACTTTTCCTGGAATTTAAATCTGGATACACAATGGAATATTATTCAGCTATAAAGAAGAGTGAAATTATGGCATTTGCAGTTAAATGGATGCAGTTGGAGAATATCATGCTAAGTGAGATAAGCCAATCCCTGAAAAACAAAGCTGAATTATCTCTCTGGTAAGCAGATGATGATACATAACAGGGGGTGGAAGGTGGGCAAGAATGGAGGAAGGATGGATTGTATAGAGGAAAAAGAGGAGTGGGAGGGAGTGGGGGGAAGGAAAAATAACAGAATGAGAAAAACATCATTATGTACATGTATGAGTACACAAATGGTGCGACTCTACTTCGTGTACTACCAGAGAAATAACAGTTGTACCTCATTTGTGTACAATGAATCAAAATTTTTTTAAAAATTCTGGAACTTAATATTTCTTGCCTATATGTATGAAGCCTGTATGTATGAACAATTAAGTCGTGTAATAGGAAATCTGGGCCAGGTCTTTGGAAAGATAGCTGAAACAGAGAAGAATAAAGCAGATAAAATGAAAGCAGCAGAAAAAGAAATCCTGTAACTATAGAGGAAGAGAAATACTGAGGCTCAGAAAAGAGAGGGAAAGAGAGAGAAAAAAGAGGCAGGGAGAATAAGGTTAAGAGTGAGGAAAAGAAAAAGAATAAGAAAGAAAAGAGCTCTTTCCTCCTAGCTTTCACTCTCTCTTTCGTGTACTCTCTTTCTCTCTCTCTCCCCCCTCTCATTTTCTCTCTTACCCTGCAGGGAGACACTCTGCCCGTTTGCCTAATAAACTCTCTTATGTGGAAAAAAAAAAAAAGAAAGAAAGAAAAGACTAATATAATGGTTCCTCATAGACTGTTCTGTCCTGGATTCAACCTCTACAAAAGCAGCCCTGCAATAACGGCTTTGGGTCTCCTGAAATGCAGCTGTACCATTCCAATGAATCTCCTTTCTACATTACACTAACTTGCTGTGTGTAGTTAGTTTTAGGGCTGAAGGAGCTCACATAAGAAACAGAAATACAGTGCAAAATAAATTCAGTTTTGCAAAAGTCAAAACATGAATGGGTTTTATAATTTCGAAATAGTGGTTGTATTTACAATTGCAAATAAATGTACTATATTTTACAACAAATTATACCAGATATATTCTTCTTATCATGCTTATTTTACATTTCCCAATTGACATGGGAAAACATCTATGTAGATCCAGCTTACTTACATGTAATCTGGTAATTATAACACCTTAATACAAAATCTGAACTAAATTACTAAAAGCAATTTCCACAATAATTGGAAAAATGCTCATACATATTTATTACTCTGAGTTCTTCAAAGATGATTCTTTTTACATTTCCCCACTTCTTGGAAACTATGAAAATTGAAGGATATAAAAAGAAAAGCAGTGAGAATGATAAGTGTGTAGGGGTGTTATAAACACTCTCTTTTTCCTAACACTTCATTTTCAATCTATTTCCAAAGAAGCAATCCTCTGACACGTATAATATCCCAATACATTTTGTGCTCTGAAACGTTGGTGTATTTGGCACTCAATTGTGTCAAATGATCATGAGCATCCAAATTTTTAAACACATCACTGACAGACGATTTTCAGGAAGCAGTCCATACACAAAAATTGTGTCCATTTAATAACATAAAATAAACTGGATAGCAGACATTTTGGAAATATTTTCAGATTTATTTTAAGCAATAGGGTTTACTTAATCCTATAATTTCTAACCTAAATAGTAAAAGGGCTAAAAAATGATACAAAAAAAAGTTAAGATATAAGGTTTTCATATTACTTTTAAAAATTAAACATCAACAAACAGAATAAAATAACATATTCTGAGCTGAAATAAATTAAAAATCAGTTTTATTTTAAAAATACAATACTAAAGAGAGCATTTGTTCAAACTAGATGATGGGATCATATTGATCAAAACTTCTTATCTCTCCAGCATCATTGTCTACAGCTGACCATCTGAAACTTTACAGTCCAGCTGTTCAAAACCAGTCAGATTTCTCTCTTTATAGCTCTCTATAGAGTGTGCTGCTTCAAGCCTCTATACCTGGGTTCATACTGATCTCTTCAGGACTTTCAGTCAAAAGCTTTCTTTAACACATCTCCTAACACTCTCCAAACATGTCATTTAATGCACTTTTCTTTATTATCCCATAATGCTCCATACCTATTTTTGTCATTAGAAAATATAAGAATCTTTATGTATATATATATATATGTATATATATATATATATGCCTATTTTTTCCAAATATCTGGTAGTTCTTGGAAGTGGTCTATTTTTGCCCCATATTGTAATTCTATATAAATCTCTGAGATTCTAGTGATTCCCGTTGTGGGGAGTTGGTCAACTATCACATCTGTACTTCTCTGTGACATTCCTGGTAACAGCCTCTACCACCCAAATCTGCTTCTGAATAGAGGAGATGAAAGGAAGGCTAACTTCTTGCCACTTTCACTGACAGCAATCACACTAGATAAATTTCCTTCTTGAGTTTTCTTTCCCCTTGAGAAAATCTCTATCATGACTCACTTAGATGGTGTCTACTTCTGTTCTTGGACCTCTGAAACATTACACAGTGGCCCTCCTGCCAGGAAGTCAAAGCAGCCATTGTAGTCATTGCCCTCACAGTTCAGTCTACTGGTGACTCCATTTGCGATGCTCTTAGTTGCAAATCGTGATGTTCCTTTAGAAGGTAAATTTGCACTGTCAGCAAAACTCATTATTCCATTCTTATTATCTCATGTTAACAAGACAGGAAAGGTGAGAAATTCCTCTATAGTAAGCCAATATTAAGGCTTCTAGAATCAAAATCCTTCTAGAATTATGGAAAAAAACCACATGTCTAGCATTTATCCCTAAGAAAATAAATAAACCAAAGACATCAGCGCTGTGATCATCGTCTGGCACAGCGTGTCTTCATTCTCTGGGCCTACATCATTCGCATGCCACGTCTGACTTAAAATCTTCAACTTACGTGCCCATTCACAAAACTCTCAGGATCTCAACTCCACATCACTTTCCAAATTGACAGATACGACAACTTACACACATAAACACATACTCCTATAGGTTCCATTACCAAGTAGTACAAGATGGATAATAAAGAATGGAGTAAGAAAAAATTACCCTTTTAGCCACTGGTCTGAAGAATTCAGTGCTGGAACTACCAGCTTAGCCCTACTAAGGACTAGTCCATCAGGCAGTTTCCCCCAAGATCTAAATGCATCACTAGAAATAAAATGAAATGGTCCAGTGTAGATATATTTTCCAGATTTTGCATTCCAAAAGTCACACATGGTTTTGGAATTACCACTATGTTGCTTGGGGTGGTCAGTGAAACACCCAATTTCTGGGTGAAAAACAGGGATGCAATGAACTGCAAGATATCTCTCTTGCCAAGTGGATTTTGTGTTTTTGGATAATAGCTGCATACTTGGAATAAGAACAAATAGATGAACATAAATAATGGTCTGCATTCAATGATCACTGGGATAATTTGAATTTGGTAATATTTAACCTAGTTCACATATAAGGAAACTAACCATATATGTAAGAACCTTGCTACGCGTCTCCCTGTATTAAATAAAATAAATGGATCTCAAACTTAGGTTCAGTTAAACTGAGTTCATGTATTACTTCCACTTTACAATTTTTAAACTGATATAAATTAATGTATAGATTATTATAAAACATGTGTCCATTTTATTAGACAAAATGTAATTGTTTACTTCAATATTAATGGTCAACCCAAAGCCTGAATGCCCCATGTGAACGAGAATCACTGCCCAGATGTAAACCTAACTTTACATCCAAACTTATCTTAAATAAAGGAAAAGATCAGAGTAAGAAACAAAACTGAACCAAATACCTATATGATGATGAAGAGTCATATCCCTCTACTCATGAGTCTAGGAAAAGGAAGAGATTCCAACACACTGGTCTTGTGTTTAAGTGGTTATAATCTGCTCATATATAATAGCAGTTTTCAAAGACTAGAGAATTTTTATTGATATTTATGAGAGCCTTGGAATTGCAACTGGGTGTGAGAGCTGGATTTCAAGGTACCTTTCCCTAACTTCCCAGAGGACAAAGTGAGCTAAGTTAAAAGCTACTTTATGTTATTTATAGCAAACTCGATGTAGTTAATAAACTACAATGTAATCCTAAATCACACAAATTTTAGGAGAAATATTTTGCAAATAAACTACTTATATGACTAGAGAAATGTATTTCTCTCTTTCATCAAACACAAATCTTTTCTAATGAAAAAGAATTATAATGTTATTGCAATACACACTAGATTAACTGAAGGATTGCAAGATGCTAGAGTGCTCTCTTGTGAGAGCTCCCTCTATTAGCTTCCCTAATGTTAACACTTCCTTGGAAAATTTATTTTGGTAGATTTATGGAAACTAAGACATGGAAGTGGATGGAATACTTCTAAATAAACTACAGACTCTCATCAAGTATGACTAATTTTCTCACTAATGTTATATTTCTAGCCCTGGATAAAACCGTGGTTATGTCCTTGTTTTTTTTTTTTTTTTTTTTGTCATTTCTCCTTAGTCTCCTCTAATCTTTTTAGTTTTTCTTCATCTTTTATGATCTTGAGAATTCTGAAGAAGGTTCAGTATGTCATCAGATGGCCCTCGTTTTGGACTCTCAGCTATTTTTTTCACTATTAGACTGACATTATGCACTTTGGGGAAGAGTATCTTTCTCATATATCAGGGGATATGTGACATCAGTATGACTTACTGCCAATGATTAAAATTTGATCTTTTATTTAGAGAGATGTCAGTTTTCAAATTTCTCCCATGCTGTACTCTATGTAATTAAAAACTAGTCACTAAGTCAGTTTATGCTTGAGGTAATAAATTGAAGCTCACCTCCTAAAATGAGTACAAGAGATATTCATATAGATATGGATAAATATTAAATCCATACTGTAATTAATAAGTATCAGAAGAAAGATCTTTTTTAAGCTTTGCAATTACTTTGTTTTTCCTTAAACATTTGCACATTAATTTTGGCATTAACTGATGACTTTTACTGGCAACAAGTAGTACTATGCTATATTGGTTACTTTCTATTTCATGCTTTTTTTTTTTTTTTTTTTTTTTTGTGATGCTGGGGATTGAACCCAGGGCCTTGTGCTTATGAGGCAAGCACTTTACCAACTGAGCTATCTCCCCAGCCCTCTATTTCATTCTTTCTACATTAATTGATTGAATTTTTTCTGTAAGGAAGACATCTTCCGAATCCAAATTCTTAAAAATGTATATAATATGGATGCTGACATTTAGTTTTTACATTTTGGTTTCTGAGATGATACCATCACTATTTGTGGATTAGTTCATTTGTTTGTTCAAATAGTTCCTGTTTCTTGGTGTTTTTTGACATATATATGTGGAGTATAACTTCCCATTTTTGTGGTTGTACATATAGAGTTACTCTGGTCATGTATTCATATATGAATATAGGATTCATTCCATTCTTTCCCATTCCCATCCACTCTTCCCCTCCGCACTCCACCCTGTCCAATCTGTTGAACCTCCCCTACTTCCTGCCACCCAAAGCCTATTGCAAATCAGCATCTGCATATCAGGGAGTACATGTGGCCTTTGTTTTTTTTGGAATTGGCTTATTTCACTTAGCATAATAGTCTGTAGTTCCATCCATTTACCAGCAAATGCCATAATTTCATTCTTCTTTATGGCTGAGTAATATTCCATGTGTATATGTACCACATTTTCTTTATCCATTCATCTGTTGAAGAACACCTAGGTTGATTCCATAGCTTAGTTATTATGAATTGAGCTGTTATAAACATCAACATGACTGTGTCCCGATAGTATGCTGATATTAAGTCTCTTACATATATACCAAGGAGTAGAATAACTAGGTAAAATGGTGGTTTCATTCCAAGTTTTCTGAGGACTCTCCATACTGCTTTCCAGAGAGGTTGCACCAATTTGCAGTCCCACCAGCAATGATTCTATATTTAGAACCCAAACAACTCCACTAGGAAAATTCTAGAACTCATAAATGAATTCAGCGCATTAGCAGGATATGAAATTACCCCCATAAATCAATTGCATTCCTATACATCAATGATGAATTAACTGAAAGAAAAACTAGGAAAACTATCCCATTACATTAGCCTTAAAAAAATTGGGGAATCAATTTAACAAAAGAGGTGAAAGATCTCTACAATGAAAACTACAGAACTGTAAAGAAATTGAAGAAGAACTTAGAAGATGGGAAGCTCTCCCATGTTCTTGGTTAGACAGAATTAATATTGTCAAAATGAACATACTGGGCTGGGGATATAGCTCAGTTGGTAAAGTGCTTGCCTCACAAGCACAAGGTCCTGGGTTCAATCCCCAACACCACCAAAAAAAAAAAAAAAAAATGGCCATACTACCCAAAGCACTATATGGATTTAATGCAATTCCTATTGTTTCCAATGACTTTCTTAATAGAAATATAAAAAGCAGTCATGAAATTCACTTAGAAAAATGAGTACCAGAATAGCCAAAGCAATCCTCAATAAATATATTTGAATGAATAGATAGCATACTAATTTTTAAACATTAATGATTTAGAAATTATAAAAGAACATAATGAAGACCCTACACATAATGTGGATGAAAGCATGTAATGAGTGAGATGGTAAAATAGTGAAATGATTTGATCTTCAAGGTGACTGTGAATAGAGTATGAAGATGTTGTCATAAATAGTCTAAGTAGACAAAACTGAACATTTTCTTCCCCTCTCTTATTACATGACAAAGTAAAAGAATATTGGCTCTAGTATAGAGTTCCTGAGGAGTTATTTTTTCCTTTTATCTTCCTACATCACAGTTCTGTCTAAATTATCCCATAGTCCTTTGTAAGACCAATCTCTCATAAGTAGTGACCAGCTTCTACTGGGACCCCTCAAAACTTTATTTTCAGTGCCTATATAACTTAAATTTGTGCTAACTCACAACTGGATTTGATATCATTTTTTCAAGATTCCAGATTAGCATTAAATTAGCTAGATTAAACATCTTTAGGCCTCTCAGATATCATTCAATACCCCACAGTAGACTTTCTCTATTAAGCTAACGATGCACTAAATGGCAAGTTGATGACCTGAAAGAATACATTTGTCTCCTTGAGAATAGGAGACTTCTCCCATAGGGAGGAACTCGGACATCAGGAAAAATGATGGCTCATTAATACCCAACCATCAACTACACAATCGATAATCTAATAACCCAGATGTTCTCTTTATGTAGTAAAGTGATAATATATTATTAATATTCTTGTTAAACATTGATAATGCAAAGCTTATCAGCTAATTAAAGCACTTTATACTAGATAAATATAAAAGAAAGTACATTTCCAGAGTATTTCTGTCAATTGATTACCTTACAAACTGATTTACTAGCAACATATTTAATTAAAGCCCTATTTGCTATTAATGGGAAGAGGTTATTTTGTAAATTTGCTTTCATAATGCCCTTCTCACTTCATCCTTGTTACAAAAAGAAGTAAATTTCTCTAAATTTAAAATATTATATTCATATGCATATATGAATACATATGTATATATACATAATACATATATACACATTTAAAAATTTGTAAATTGTGCAAAACAGTTAAAAAATAAAAAATAAGTATTCCTTACTGAAGTTAATGGTTTTCTGTTTTTAATTTCTCAATTAAGAAGCTAGGTAAACTAATGAAGTTATAGCAAGACTAATAATTGAATATCTCCAAATGACAAGCTTTATATTCAATTTTTATTGTGAAATAATTATAGACACAGTAATTTAAAGAAACAGTGGAAAATCATGTGTATCCTTCACCCAGCTTCCCCCAAAGGTGACACATAACTGCAGTACAATAATAAAACCAAGAAATAGACATTGGCATTTTACTTGTGAACCTGACTACAGACCATATGTGGTTTTGCTGTATATTAAAACTTGCATTCATTTGTGTGTGGCTGCGTGAGTGCATGCATAATCTATAAATGATTTTGTTACTTTCATCACATATGAAGTTTTGTGCAACCACCTTGGCAGTCTCATTTGAGAAGTGTGAGAGATGAGACAGAACCGTCATGCTGAAATAGTATCTAAACGATAGTAATATACCAAAAATAAAGCAATTTGTGTTGAGGAAAACAAATAAATAAATAATGTGATCTTGTAATATCACTAGGTTATATGGAACTGCCTTGAATACATTATGGATAGAATATGTTTGAAAAATGCATCGTAGTTTTTCAAATGTGATTAGAAACAAAAATTAATAGCAAAATCAGATTTGAGTGCAAATCAGAACTTACTTTGGTAGTGATTTTAAACACGTTTAAAATACAAAATTTGTAATGATTTTATAGATACACAATTTTATAAAAAAGCAATTAATGTTCAAATTTCATACAGAAGAAATTAGTGGGTTTTTTGCGTTAAATAATAAAAAGAAGCATTTAGTTTCCCTAGATACTAGTTTAAGAGGGAAAACACATACAGTAAATACCAAAAATTAAGGTGAGAAAGAACATTCAAATTAAAAATAAATAGAGATATGATTCATAGACTGAGAACAGATAGAACTTCTGAACATTGACCAATAAGGAAAAGACAAAGTCTAGAAACTGATCCAAGAAGAAAATATTTTCATGGGTGAAACTAAGAAAAGAGTGTTTTATTAATATTAAAATGGTTTGCAAGTAAGATATTATAAAATAACTGAAACAAGAACAGGGCAATATCTATCACCCAAGTTTCTAAAATTCTCTAATATGGTTTCTTGGGGGGAAAAATAGGGATAGATTTGAGAGCAAAAACTCATAAGCAAGGCTAAAAAGTCAATCAAAATTTTCAAAATTTATGATAGGAAAATTTATGAATACAAACTGTACCTAACTTTTAAAGTTACTAAAGAAATTTCCCTCTCCACTTCTCTCTAATGATCCATATTTGATCTCAACAAAGTATTGAAACAAATTAAAACTATTAAATGTCAAAAGTCTAAAAGTAAAAGTTGAAGCTTTTATCTCTGATAGAAGAATATTGCTTCATAAGGATCGTTGAAATTATAGTATATTATAAAAGAAGTCAATTCATCATGCATTGTAAATCAGATAAACAATAAGATAGACAAATGAGAGGGGTAAGGAAAAAAAAAACAACCAAGATTTCTAGAAAAAGCTCACAACCTTTAGTCTTTACCTCTCAGCCTTCAACACAGATAATATGAATTACTTCTGTTGTTGTATATTCTTTACCTGGCATTACATTTTTTAAAAAATAGGGTTAACATTTAGTTGAGAACTTAAATATAGTGATAAAGAGCATTAAATAGCAAAAGTAAGGAAGTGCATCTAATTCTGGGAAGATTATAATCATTGATTTTTGAGAAAAACCAAGAGATTTGTTTATATTGTGAGGATATAGTTAGGAATGTGCACTTGTGAGTACATCCAATTTGGTAGAACTGTTAAAATAGGAGTGTATTAATTATAGCAAAAGTATGTCACTCAGAAGGAATTGTAACCCATTTAAAAATTCATGATGAATATACACTGTTCTTATATGTGGTTCCTATAGTCATTGGCAGTTCTGATCGAAGCTGGGAAGAAACAGAATTCATGTTATCATTTTATATTGCTGCAGACCGAATTACCACAATCTTTACTTAAAAAATAAGAACTTATTACTTTGCAATTTTCAAGAGTAAAAGACCTGAGTGTGGGTTGGTTGAGTTACCTGTTTGAACCTCATCAGTCTGAAGTCAAGGTGGCAGTCAGGGCCATAGTCTTTTCTGAGGGTCTGGGTCTTCCAGGGTCACTGGTTGTTGACAAATCCCCTTCCCTCAGATTGTATGACCAAAGGTTCATTTTCCCATAGCTGTCCACTAGGACCCACTCTCAAACATTAGAGGCCACTCTGAGTTCTTCAACATGTGACTTCCTTTCAAAATATAAGAGTTTACTTTGTCTTGAGACCCACAGCAGAGCACTTTCAAGATTCACCTTTTACTGGGCTCGTCTGATTTGGTTGGACTCAATCCCTATAATATCCCCTTGATTAAGTCAACTAGTTATTTCACCATATTCATCAACCCTACACACACTCAGTGGGAAGTTATTACACAGAACACTTATGTCATAGGGCAGGAATCTTTGGAGGCATCTTAAATACTTCCTACCAAAACCACAGAGGAAAAGAGCTTATGGCAGTCAAATAATACAAAAATGAAGAAATGGATAACATAAAATGAAATCAGAAGATAGCTCTTTTCCCACAAGAAGCCAAAGTAGCATAAGAAGCACAAAATGAAGTGACTATATATGATACAAAACCATTAAATGACATATCATGAAGCTATTAAAAACATGTTTTCAGGCAATATTTAATGAAACTGAAAATGTACAGGGTATAATACCACATAAAAATATATACTTACATATAATAGGATCTCTGTAAAATCTGAATAGGGTTTACAACTAGTAATTTAAAATTCTGAGTGCATGTACTCTGAGTGACACTCAACATTTTAGAGACACAATAAACAAAAAATTAGTAGTCTAGGATATAAAATTAATTAGTAAATTAGGACAAAAATGTAAACTTGTAAAAGTCATAAACTTATCAAGGAGTTATCAGAATTAATCAAAGAGTTTAGAGTTTTTAGATTTGAACAATGATGCTTAGCAAAATAATAACTATAGGTTTAGATATTGTGATAGAAATTAGATTTTAAAATTATTACATTCAATGGGAAAGAACATTAAGAAGTTTTAGATGAACATATTACTAATAGGTGGGGCTGGGGATATATCTCAGTTGGTAGAGTGCTTGCCTTGCAAGCACAAGGCCCTGGGTTCAAATCACCAACACTGCAAAAAAAAAAAAAAAATCATATTACTAATAGGTGAATAAAATTATTTTTTTCCTTATAAGTGAAGATAGAGTCACTGAATATAGAACAAAATCTTTGAATTACATAAAAATGATGAAGACATTTTTGATTTCTCATAGAACTTCCAGAAAATATCAAAAGACATTAATAAATAATTGTATAAATTTATGTTCAAATTTAAATTCAGACAGACTAAACAAATCTATATGAAGAGTTAAAAGTGTTTAGGAAAATTATTCCATGAAAATTATCAGCTAAAGATGTATTAAAAGTTATATTTCTCAATAATTTATTCTAAAATTTTCCAGTATTTTCAGAGCCTTTACAGTACTCCCAAGGGTTCTAGTGGAAGTTGCACCAATGGAAAAAATTCTTCTAAATATTAAAATTCATCAAAAATTAGTTGCAGTATTATATTTATTTACCCAGACTGTTGATGTTGCTTTAGATCATACAATTGAAAATTAAGTTTATAAAATGACAATTTTGAGGAAATAATATATTGATTTTTAGTGAAATGAGTCTAAAAACCCTTATCAAGATATCATCTTAAGACAGTTTTCTTATTTATTATTAAAATCATTATACCATAATAATTTTTATGATTTATGAGTTTGTTATTAAATATTACCAATTTATAATCATATTATTATGTTTACAAGTAATAAAATATTTTTATGGTCAAAGCTTTATATTTTAGTGTTTCTAAATGGCACTTGCTATTTGTTTGGGGAATTACAGGATTGCTGACTTTATGGTAGCACTACTATATGTACATTAAAATCCCTTAATAATATTATTTATTTTACAGCTAAAATTGTCCAGGATGAGGTCAGTAGAACACTTATCAAGCAGACTTCTCTGTTCTTTGACACATCTACAACACACAGATACACAGAACAAAAAAAAAAAGATTGGTTCAAGCCTAGGACTGGTGATGAAGGAGAGAATGTGAATGGGAATAACCCCTAATGGCTATGGGGTTTCTTTTGGGGTTGATGAAAATATTTTGCAAGTAGAGACTTGCAATTGTTGCACAACTTTGTAAATGTACTAACATTCATTGCATTCTTACACTTTAAAAAGGTGGATTACATGACATGATTTATATCTTAAGGTTGTGAAATTAACTGCATCTGGAAACCTTGCTCATTAATCAAATATATGCTTAATTTTAATACTCCACTGGGTGGGCCTCTGTCATACATGTTCCCCTTACTCCACTGTGTCTCTGATGTCTTGCTCTGACTCACTGTAAAAACAAATTTTATACCCTCTATTTCTATTGTTATAGTTCGGATCTTTAATATCCCCTGAAAAGTTCATGTTAGGTAAGGGAGGAATGTTAAGAAGTGAAATGATTAGATTATAGCTCTGTAAACTTTGTAATGGATTATATTAAATAGATTATCAATCTATGAAACTATGATGTGTGCCAGGAATTCCAACATATCACCTCAATAATCATAGTATTATCCTATATTTTAGCCTTGTCTAAGACCCTAAACCCCTTCTGTGCACTATAGGAAATTGAATTCATGATAGGAAATTAATGAATATGCATATATATTGAGGAAACTGGGATTCCAATTCGTTGCGTCAAGGGATGGGAGTGAACGGAATAAAAATGACAAAAACTAGAACAATGCCAAGGTATTAATTTCTTTGTATACAGTAGTCACAAAGGGCCTCTGAACACACTGTATACATGCTGCCTTAACCACATTGTGCTTTGACATCCTGGTCTTGGTTACCAGGCATGCCAACTCCTCAGGTATAATCTTCTCACCCTATGTTGAAGTTCACACCTACTAAATTGCATCATCACAGACATGCCCTTCCTAGTATACCAAGACTCTAATTTTGTGTGCTAGCCTGCTGTTTTCCCTGGACTATTCATTATTCTCACTCCATTCAGGTTCCAGCATCATACAAGATACTCTGTCTCTTCCCTCACCCAACTAAATGGCCCATTGTGGTTTTAGAACCTACTTACAGTTTGTACCCATTACTTTCTAGTGAAAGTAATTGGGAAAGCTTTGTAATTTTTTATCCAGTAATGTTTAACTTTATAGATGTAGACAAAGAGAAATTATTTATTTGGATTTGCATACTACTTATTTATATTTTTTCCATGCAGATGTATTGATTTAAAAGATTAGAAAAAAAGAGAAAAGAAATATTTTCAATTCATATTGAACCATGCGCTTGATTTACTTTAGTGTGAGGAACATGAAAATAGAACACACCAAAATAATGGAGTTTTGATTGTGGGTCTCAATTCATAAATAAGATGGAAGGATCACAAGTTGTCATTGGGTGAATTAATTCATGTGTTTTTAAGTTGCACAATTGTGCTAGTGATGATAAAATTATATGAGCATGAATATTGTCACTAGAAAATTGATATTATCAGTGACAAAGTTATTTAAAAAGCAGGTATATGAATTTTCAAAGACCATGTCAGAGAAATATAGAAAAAGTTACCAACAATATCAATTGTCTATAAAAGCTTATTTGTAAATATTTTGACCATCAAACTCAAGTTTCTTATATCATCATATACATTTTAGGTAAAATGTTTAATTTTGTCTCAATTTCTAAAATATTCTTCTCTATTAAAGAATTTCTAAAATGTACCTTTTACGTTAATTAATCATATAGTCCCCAAACACAATTACACTATGCAATATAAGATCTCAAGAATAGATTAATCAACATGCAATTTATAATGGTTGATTGGTTACTCTTCAAAATGTAATTCAAATACAATAAAAATGAGACACATAAAAACCAATTCTAGAAGAATGTTAGTTTGAAATTGTAGCTTTTAATGGTTGAGTCCACACTGATAATAAATAATATCATGCTGTTTAATTACTTGCAGGAAGCCTAACTATTTAAAATAGATATTTCATGACACCAATAATTACAAAAGAACAAATAGATTTGGGGATAATTTAATTTAGTCATTTATTTAGAAAATGAGAATAAATTATGTTTATATGTACAGTGGATAGAGATAAAGTCATAGCTCTGGCAGTCACTGTGGCTGTACTTATAGAGGTAGATATAAATACAGTGAAACTTAGGAATAATTGATTCTAGACCTCTCTAGTGAATATTTAAATAATTTTTTACAAGATATTTTTCAAAAATTAATTCCAAATAATTGGATACATTTTAGCAAAGAACATAGACATTTACATTTCACTGAGTTGAAAACATGCAGAGATACTAATTTAGCCTGTTTTAAAAAAATATATAAATGAAATAATTCAATATAGGAGTCTTGCAAGTATTTTTTTACGTTTATCTTTTATACTTAATATTGTGATGCTCCTGGAAATAGTGTGTTGAAAATAATTATTTTCAGTTTTTCATTAATAGTACCAGAAGTGCAATGTGCTTTTGTATATTGATTTCTATACTTTAATATTACAAAATCCATGTGTAAATTCTACTTATCAGTCACTGTTTGCTAATAATCAAGATTTTGTACACAAAATTTTTGTATTTCAACTCTCTAAACTTTATATTTATATTTAACTTATATTTATTTTTAACAAAAATATTTAACTTATATTTATATTTAATTTATATTTCAACTCTCTAAATTTTTATTTCTTATTATTTTCCTATTGTACCGGCTTGGAAATTTTGTGGTATGCTGAACAAAATGGTCAAAACAGAAGTTCTTGACTGGTCCCAAAATTTCAGAGAAAAAAATATTTCAATTTTTATTCCATGTATGATGCTTGCTGAATTTGCTTTTTAAAATGTCTAAATCACAGAAAATTTTGCTTTTACTTTTTTTCAAGTTTGGTAATGAATCAGTGTTGTATTTTGCCAAAGCTTTCTATGACCATGAAATGATTACATAAATTTCTCTTTTTTTAAAAAAATGTGGTGAATTATACATATTATTTTTAAAATTTAAATATGCTGCTATGTATTGATTAGATATCAACACTTTTATTGCTGGATTTGTTTAATAAAACCATGCCACTGAGTAGATTTTAATGCTTACAAATTATGCACTATTTTTTAAAAGTAAGGGGAAAATACAATATTGGGAAAAAAATCATGTACAACCACAAGAATGGGACCCTAATTAGAATAAGTTATACTCCATGTATGTATAATGTGTCAAAATACACTATACTGTCAAATAAAAAAAATTACAAAAAGACTAAAAGCATGATAACAATATTTGTCTTAGTTTCTCTATGGAGGCTGTTCTGAGGACTGAATGAAAAATAGGTATGGAAATTATCTGAAAATTCTATCATGTCTATACAAAGCATCAAATAAATTTTAGGTTTTGAAAAAATAAAAAACAATCACATATATGTCTTATTCAAGAAATAAATGCCATGAATGCAAAAATTAAACCAGAATAGCAGATAAAACTATTAAACTTATTAGTATTTTGTTGTTGTTCTTGTTGTTTGGTACCAGGAATCAAACCCAGGGGCAAAACAATAAGCCATATCCCCAATCTTTTTTATTTATTATTATTATTTTTTTTTTATTTTGAGACAGAGCCTGACTAAATTGCAGAGGCTGGCTTTGAATTTGTCATCCTTCAGCCTCAGCCTCAGGAGCTGCTGGGATTAAGTGTGCACTACCACACCCAGCTAAAACAAGTCGTATTTAAAGAAGACTTTAAATCATTTTAGCATAGTATATTTGGAGAAGACAATGAGTAGTGAAGAGCAGAGCAGAAATAGGTTAATGCCCCAATCAGCAACGACAATAAAAAGAAACGAAAAGAAAAAAACTGACACTAAACAGGTTTATCTGAAGTAGAAAATGTCTTTAGACAGATAAGAGATTTGACAGAAAAGTTAACTAACAACCAGAATTTGAAGTTTGTTTAGTGACTTAGTACCACATTTGAGCTTATCCTTTATATATTTGGTAAATAATTTGGTATTATATTTAAATGATCAAAAAAAAGGTAAAAAATTATTAATTTGAAAGTGAAAACAAGAAGTGTCAGAAAAATGTAGGATGGAGAAGATTACTGGAAGATCCTTGAGAAAACCTCAGAAAGACAGTAATGCATGCAAGACATGTTACAGGCAACAAGACATGATGTTGTAACTAAATTTCAAAGACTAGGAAGAAGTAGAGGTACCTACCCTACGATTGTTTCAAAATTTTAAAACTAGTTCATGAGGAAAATACAAATGCTATTTTTAAAGAAAAAATAGTAGACAAATGACTTGTAATTCAGGAGAAATAAAAAAACTAAAGTGTTAAAATGAATTTAAGATTGATACATTAGACAAAATGATTTACTAGTCAATGCAAAAAGGTATTAGGGTATGGATTATACCTAGAAATAAAAGATCATCAAGTAAATGAGGCTGAAAAACTCCCAAATATATTGAAAATTATAACAGTGTTCAAATTTCATTTACTCCAGTCAAATAAAATGATATGAAGGCCTCCTTTCAACATGAAATTCACAGAAAAATAAAAATAAGTGGTCCATAAAAATATGAAAAGAAGCCGTCATTCTAGTTATGCAGGTAATCAGAAAAATATAAGCCAACCACCACTTTTCATTATGAAATTTCAAATGTACCATGTGTACAAAAAATATCACCTGATGGCACAAAATGTTTTTAAGGGTGTGGGGCAAGAGGTAGTGTGTATGAATTTCTGGGACAAATGTATGTTGTTACAACCATGGAAAGCGATTTCCTGTGTAAGTTTTTATCCTAGAAATATTCTAGTAAATGAAAAAAGTCTATGCAGTTGAGGAGGGTCACCATTTTATTATTTATAAGGTGAAAAATAAAAAGAAACTTATTTTTATAATAAATTATATTTCATTCAAATGATGTAATACTTTTCATCAATAACAAAATGTTATGGGTACATACATGAATACAACCAAAAAAATAGCCTAATTCAAAAATAAATGACAGCTTCAGGTTTGTTTATGGTATGAAATTATACAAATAGAATGCAAAAATGCGATGTATTATATGAATGCCCAAGTATGAGTCAAATATTTTAAAAATACATAGCACTAATGCACACAAACTTCAAATTTCAATATGGTGGTTATTTTAGGAAAGGAGATTAGGATAGGGCATTAGTAATATGTAAAATGTACATTTTTCTTAAGAAAAATGTAGAGTAAATAAGATGGCTAATGCTATTTTTAGTTTGTTTAGTGTCAATAGCAAATACTTAAAGTAGCTATTATGTTAATTCTTGTGAATTTAAACAATTCAAAATTAATCATTTCAAAATAAATAGTAAAGATGAACGGAACATGTCTTTTTCCCAACATAGAGTGACCTGGATTTAAATATCTCCCTAAAATGTTTTTTCTTTTCTTTAGGGACATTCAAAACAGCCTGAATTCTTTGTGAATCCAAGGCATGACTAGGTTTTCTGTATGCAAAACAAGAGAAACTTCCCTGATTAAAACTAATAAAGTCTCTGAAGAGCAACTACATATAAAATTTTCTTTTGATTTTTCTTTGGCCCAATTAAAATGGGCTATATTAAAATTTAAGTATGGCTTCTAAGGCATACACATACCATTAAATTTGCAGGAATAATGAAGCCAACCAATTTTATTCCTCTTTAATAATGCATTCTTATATTTGCTCTTAAGGTAAGGTTAGCATTTATTTATTGATCATGATGCATTATCTACACAGTGGAAACTACTAAGCAGTTTTCATCTCCTGTGATATTTCTAAATAATTCAGAAACTAATTTCTATTTTCTTTCTCTCATTAAAGTTTGTCTCTTTTAAACATACAAAATTTAAGTGACCTACAGCTTAGTTTGTTTCTATATTGCCCAGATTGCACAAATGATATAAAGTAGCCAGATAGAATTTGTAGACATAAGTATCCCCTATAGTTTCATAATTCTCTGTATTAGCATCTTTCCTCTACAAGTATTTAGGGAAAAAAAACACAAAATAATAAAAGAATGTACATTTTTAAATTACTCTCCATCTAAATCCTGCAGTCTCCCTTATGCTATTCACAGAGCCATGTACTTTGAGATGTCTTTATTTTCTCACTTCCCAAAAACTCCTAAATGTTGGAAATCTGACTTTGACCTCCATTTAAAATCCAAGCAAATTGATCTGTTAATGCTAACAGTTACTTGTTAGTGTCTTATTTGACCATTCTTTAGAGGATGATAATATGGAACATTCTCACTTCTCCATGGAAATGATATATGAGGGTGAATTATGGTCTCAAAAGATGACATTAAAATATACCTTGAAGTGGAAAAATAACAGCAATTCAAAACCAGTTAAAAAAAAGAACATTGAATTTGCTGCCTTAATTCTATACTTCACAAGTCATATTGTGTAAAATCCTTTTTTTGTTGAGTTTTGCTTTCTTTGCAGTCATTTCCTGAATCTACTCTATTTCCATTTTAACTCATGCTGTGTTTTTCTCTCTGTCTCTCTCTCTCTCTCTCTCTCTCTCTCTCTCTCTCTCTGTGTCTGTGTGTGTGTGTGTGTGTGTCTGTGTGTTTTGTTTTGCTTTTTGTTTGTTTACCAAAGTTCATGTCATTGAATTTGCCATTGACTAAGCTAAAATAAATTTTTGATGAGTCACTTTATGTCTCATGCCCCAGTGTCCTGAACTATAACATCAGGATACTAACAACTATCTGTGAAATAGTTAAAGCACAGGGCACAGATAGAGAAACTGACCAATGGAACAAAATAGAGACCCTAGAAATAGTCTAATGCACACATTATCAACTTAATTTTTAGTCATGTGCCAAAATCTATTCAACAAATGTTATAGGCAGTTGAATAATCATGTCTAAAACCATTACTGTAAAACAATTCTAAATGTATCACATTTGATCTAGGTTCAAAAAGAATAATAATAATAACACTTTCAAAAGAACACATGGGAGAGCATCCTGTGGCTCCAGAATATTCAGGTTTCCTTAAAATACACACACACAGAGTACACAAAGAAAACAAAAATTTAATTAAGTTGACTAAGATTTACAAATTCAGATCATGAAAAGTAGTCAGTAAGAGAGTGCCTACAGAGTGAAAAAAGATACTCATAACATACAGCAAGTAGAGGAAAACTAGTATCCACTATTTATAAAGGTTTCATACAAATTCTTGAGATGGATAACCCAATAGAAAAAAAGTGGACAAAAAAATCGAACATACACATTACAAAGATTATATTTAAATAAAGACTTGTGAAACTAATTTACACTGTTGGTTATCTTGATGAGGTTGTAGATGGGATAAAAATGTAATAGAAAGAAAGAACAGGCACTCCGGCGGTGGGCCCCGCCCACACAGCCAGCTTCTCCAGGTTCTCGGAACGGAACTGGCCCGCTAGTGAGAGCCTGTCTGAACAGAGCACGCTCCGAGTCCCGGAGCCCCTGCAGTGCAGTGTACTCCTGCAAAGAACCAGCGGAGAGCCTCGATCTGCAGTCAGCCTCAGGGATAAGGGCAGGGCAGCAGGAGACCTCTTCAGGCGGCACTGCCCACTCCGGCTGCGGGCTCTCTTCACGGGGCGATCCAAGATGGCGGCCTAGAGGGAGACTGCACCCCCGGTCGCTCCAGAACCCAGGAGTTAAGAAGGGGAGGCATTGAGAGACTCGGACTGAAGTGGAGCCACGGGTGAGTCTGCCCACTGGGTAAAGCTCGGCCCGGGTGGCAGGCCCAGATAGAGGTGGCTTATCGGAGCCGGGCAGGGCAGCTAGAGTCATCCACAGGCAGTCCTGCGCACTCCGGCGGTGGGCCCCGCCCACACAGCCAGCTTCTCCAGGTTCTCGGAACGGAACTGGCCCGCTAGTGAGAGCCTGTCTGAACAGAGCACGCTCCGAGTCCCGGAGCTGCTGCAGTGCAGTGTACTCCTGCAAAGAACCAGCGGAGAGCCTCGTTCTGCAATCAGCCTCAGGGATAAGGACAGGGCAGCCGGAGACCTCTTCAGGCGGCTCTGCCCACTCCGGCTGCGGGCTCTCTTCACGGGGCGATCCAAGATGGCGGCCTAGAGGGAGACTGCACCCCCGGTCGCTCCAGAACCCAGGAGTTAAGAAGGGGAGGCATTGAGAGACTCGGACTGAAGTGGAGCCACGGGTGAGTCTGCCCACTGGGTAAAGCTCAACCCGGGTGGCAGGCCCAGATAGAGGTGGCTTAGCAGAGCCGGGCAGGGCAGCTTGAGTCTTCCCAAGGTAGTCTTCCACACTCCGGCAGTGGGCTCTTCCCACACGGCCAGCTGCACGGTGCAGGCCCACAGTGAGAGCATTTCCGCACAGAGCCAGTTCCAAAACGTGGAACCAGTAGGGGGCTAGGGGCAGTATTCTTCGAATGAGCTGCTTTATCAGATTCCTCCAAGACATCAGGCTACTGAAGGCTGGGAGGTGATACACTGGAAATCTACTGGGACACTATAAGCCAATAGTGGAAAACTGCAATATCTCAGGGTCCCACTGACAACTGACCATTATGAGAAAACAAGGGAAGAAAATGTCCCAAACAAACCTAGATACTACATCAATAAAACCCAATGACAGCAGAGCAGAAGAAATGTCAGAAAGGGAGTTCAGAATGTACGTAATTAAAACGATCAGGGAAGCTAATGAGGAGATGAAAGAGCAAATGCAGGCATTGAAGGAGGAGATGAAAGAGCAAATGCAGGCATTAAATGATCGCACCAATCAACAGTTAAAAGACCAAATACGGGAAGCAAGAGATCATTTCAATAAAGAGTTAGAGATACTGAAAAAAAAACCAAACTGAAATCCTTGAAATGAAGGAAACAATAAACCAAGTTAAAAACTCCATAGAAAGCATAACCAATAGGATAGAACACCTGGAAGACAGAACCTCAGACATTGAAGACAAAATATTTAACCTTGAAAACAAAGTGGAACAAACAGAGAAGATGGTAAGAAATCATGAACAGAATCTCCAAGAACTATGGGATATCATGAAAAGGCCAAATTTGAGAATTATTGGGATTGAGGAAGGCTTAGAGAAACAAACCAAAGGAATGAACAATCTATTCAATGAAATAATAACAGAAAATTTCCCAAATCTGAAGAACGAAATGGAAAACCAAGTACAAGAGGCTTATAGAACTCCAAACATACAAAATTACAACAGACCCACACCAAGGCACATTATTATGAAAATACCTAACATACAAAATAAAGACAGAATTTTAAAGGCCGCGAGAGAAAAGAATCAAATTACATTCAGAGGGAAACCAATAAGAATATCAGCAGATTTTTCAATCCAGACCCTAAAAGCTAGAAGGGCCTGGAACAACATATACCAAGCCCTGAAAGAAAATGGATGCCAACCAAGAATCTTATACCCAGCAAAACTTACCTTCAAATTTGACGATGAAATAAGATCCTTCCATGATAAACAAAAGCTAAAGGAATTTACAAAAAGAAAGCCAGCATTACAGAACATTCTCAGCAAAATATTCCATGAGGAAGAGATGAAAAACAACGATGCAAATCAGCAACAGGAGGCGCTAGCCTAAAGGAATAGCCAAATAAAGGAGAAACCAAATCATGTCAAAAACAAATATGAGTCAATTGACTGGGAATACAAATCATATCACAATAATAACCCTGAATGTTAATGGCCTGAATTCATCAATCAAAAGACACAGACTGGCAGATTGGATTAAAAAGAAAAATCCAACAATATGCTGCCTGCAAGAGACACATCTCATAGAAAGAGACACCCATAGACTAAAGGTGAAAGGATGGGGAAAAACATACCATGCACACGGACACAGCAAAAAAGCTGGAGTATCCATCCTCATCTCAGATAATGTGGACTTCAAACAAAACTAGTCAGAAGGGATAAAGAAGGACATTACATGCTGCTTAAGGGAAGCATAAATCAGCAAGACATAACAATCATAAATATCTATGCCCCGAACATTGGCTCATCCACGTACGTCAAACAAATCCTTCTCAATTCCAGAAATCAAATAGACCACAACACAATAATACTAGGCGATTTTAACACACCTCTCTCACCACTGGATAGATCGTCCAAACAAAAATTGAATAAAGAAACTATAGATCTCAACAACACAATCAGCAATTTAGACTTAACGGACATATATAGAATATACCATCCAACAAAGAATGAATACACTTTCTTCTCAGCAGCACATGGATCCTTCTCTAAAATAGACCATATTTTATGCCACAAAGCTACTGTTAGTAAATACAAGAAGATAGAGATACTACCTTGTACTCTATCAGATCATAATGGATTGAAATTAGAAATAAATGACAGAATAAAAAACAGAAACTTCTCCAATACCTGGAGACTAAGTAATACACTATTATATGATGAATGGATAACAGAAGACATCAGGAGGGAAATAAAAAATTCTTAGAAGTAAACGAGAACAAAGACACATCATATCAAAATCTCTGGGACACTATGAAAGCAGTACTTAGAGGAAGATTTATTTCATGGGGTGCATTCAAAAAAAGAAGTAGAAATCAACAAATAAACGAGTTAACACTACAGCTCAAAGCACTAGAAAAAGAAGAGCAGACCAATACCAAAAGTAGTAGAAGACAGGAAATAGTTAAAATCAGAGCCGAAATCAACGAAATCGAAACAAAAGAAACAATCGGAAAAATTAATAAAATAAATAGTTGGTTCTTTGAAAAAATAAATAAAATTGATAAACCCTTAGCCACACTAACAAAGAGAAAGAGGGAGAAAACTCAAATTACTAAAATTCGGAATGAACAAGGAAATATCACAACAGACACGACTGAAATACAAAACATAATTAGAAGCTATTTCGAAAATCTATACTCCAACAAAACAGAAAACCTTGAAGACATCAACAAATTTCTAGAGACATATGAACTACCTAAACTGAACGAGGAGGACATACACAACTTAAATAAACCAATTTCAAGCAATGAAATAGAAGAGGTCATCAAAAGCCTACCAACAAAGAAAAGTCCAGGACCAGATGGGTTCTCAGCCGAGTTCTATAAAACCTTTAAAGAAGAGCTCATTCCAATACTCCTCAAACTATTCCATGAAATAGAAGAGGAGGGAACCCTACCAAACTCGTTCTATGAAGCCAATATCACCCTGATACCTAAACCAGACAGAGACACATCAAGGAAAGAAAATTTCAGACCAATATCCTTAATGAACATCGATGCAAAAATTCTCAACAAAATTTTAGCAAATCGCATACAAATATATATTAAAAAGATAGTGCACCACGATCAAGTGGGTTTTATCCCAGGGATGCAAGGTTGGTTCAACATTCGGAAATCAATAAATGTCATTCACCATATCAACAGACTTAAAGTTAAGAATCACATGATTATTTCAATAGATGCAGAAAAAGCATTTGATAAAATACAGCATCCCTTCATGCTCAAAACACTAGAAAAAATTGGGGTAATGGGAACATTCCTAAACATTATAAAGGCCATCTACGCTAAGCCCATGGCTAATATCATTCTAAATGGTGAAAAACTGAAAGCGTTCCCCCTAAAAACTGGAACAAGGCAGGGATGCCCTCTTTCACCGCTTCTATTCAACATCGTCCTTGAGACTCTAGCCAGAGCAATCAGACAAACCAAAGAAATTAAAGGGATACGAATAGGAAAAGAAGAACTCAAACTATCCCTGTTCGCTGATGACATGATTATATATTTAGAGGAACCTGGAAATTCCACCAGAAAACTTTTAGAACTCATAAGTGAATTCAGTAAAGTAGCAGGTTACAAGATCAATGCTCATAAATCCAATGCATTTTTATACATAAGTGATGAATCTTCAGAAAGAGAAATTAGGAAAACTACCCCATTCACAATAGCATCGAAAAAAATAAAATACTTGGGAATCAATCTCACAAAAGAGGTGAAAGACCTCTACAATGAGAACTACAGAACACTAAAGAAAGAAATTCAAGAAAACCTTAGAAGATGGAAAGATCTCCCATGTTCCTGGATAGGCAGAATTAATATCGTCAAAATGGCTATACTACCTAAAGTTCTATACAGATTCAATGCAATTCCAATTAAAATCCCAATGATGTACCTCGCAGAAATAGAGCAAGCAATTATGAAATTCATCTGGAAGAATAAAAAACCTAGAATAGCTAAAGCAATCCTCAGTAGCAAGAGTGAAGCAGGGGGTATTGCAATACCAGATCTTCAACTCTACTACAAAGCAATAGTAACAAAAACGGCATGGTATTGGTACCAAAATAGACAGGTAGATCAATGGTACAGAATAGAGGACATGGACACAAACCCAAATAAATACAATTTTCTCATACTAGACAAAGGTTCCAACAATATGCAATGGAGAAAAGATAGCCTCTTCAACAAATGGTGCTGGGAAAACTGGAAATCCATATGCAATAGAATGAAACTAAACCCCTATCTCTCACCCTACACAAAACTCAACTCAAAATGGATCAAGGACCTCGGAATCAGACCAGAGACCCTGCATCTTATAGAAGAAAAAGTAGGTCCAAATCTTCAACTTGTTGGCTCAGGATCAGATTTCCTTAACAGGACTCCCATAGCACAAGAAATAAAAGCAAGAATAAACAACTGGGATAGATTCAAACTAAAAAGCTTTCTCTCAGCAAAGGAAACTATCAGAAATGTGAAGAGAGAGCCTACAGAGTGGGAGAATATCTTTGCCAACCATACCTCAGATAGAGCGCTAATTTCCAGAATCTATAAAGAACTCAAAAAACTCTACACGAAGAATACAAATAATCCAATCAACAAATGGGCTAAGGAAATGAACAGACACTTCACAGAAGAAGATGTACAAGTAATCACCAGATATATGAAAAAATGTTCAACATCCCTAGTAATAAGGGAAATGCAAATCAAAACCACCCTAAGATTTCATCTCACCCCAATTAGAATGGCGATTATCAAGAATACAAGCAACAATAGGTGTTGGCGAGGATGTGGTGAAAAAGGAACACTCATACATTGCTGGTGGGGTTGCAAATTAGTGCAACCACTCTGGAAAGCAGTGTGGAGATTCCTCAGAAAGCTTGGAATGGAAACACCATTTGACCCAGCTATCCCACTCCTTGGCCTATACCCAAAGGACTTAAAATCAGCATACTACAGAGATACAGCCACATCAATGTTCATTGCTGCTCAATTCACCATAGCCAGATTGTGGAACCAACCTAGATGCCCTTCAGTTGATGAATGGATAAAGAAACTGTGGCATATTTATACAATGGAATATTACTCCGCAATGAAGAATGATAAAATTATGGCATTTGTAGGCAAATGGTCGAAATTGGAGAATATCATGCTAAGTGAGATAAGCCAATCTCAAAAAACTAAAGGACAAATGATCTCGCTGATAAGCGGATGAGGACATATAATGGGGGGTGGGAGGGGCTAGCATTAGGTTTAGGGTTAGGTTTAGAGTTAGGCTAAGGAGAGCAGTAAGAATGAAGGAAAGAAGGACTGTGTAGAGGGAAAAGAGGGGAGGGAGGGGTGGGAGGGGTGGGAGGGGTGGGGGGGAGGGGAAAAATATAATAAACATCATTACCCTATGTAAACGTAAAAAAAATAAATAAATAAATAAATAAATAAAAAAAAAAAAAAAAAGAAAGAACAGAAGGGATTGTGGAGCCTTGCAATGTTCTTTGTTTTTTCTATTTAAAAATTTTTTTTAAATTGTATTTGTTCTAATTAGTTATACATGACAGTAGAATGCATTTTGATAGATCATACATAGAGTATAATCTCTCATTTTTCTGATTATACATATTGCAGGATCACATGGGTCATGCAGTCATACATGTACATGAGGTAATAATGTCTGTTTCACTCTAGTATCATTCCTTCCCCCATATCCCTTCCTCTCCCTCACTCTCCTCTACCTAATATAAAGTAACTCTATTCTTTCCTATCCCCCTTATTGTTAATTAGGTTCTGCATATTTGAGAAAACATTGGATCTTGTGATGTTCTTTTTATCTGCATCCTGATTACATGAGCATTTTCCGTTTCTGAAAAGTGACCAAACTGGAGTCTAATAATTTGACTTTGTGCCACTGTGTATGTGGTTATTGAACAATACTAAGCATCACTTAAATGTCAGCTCTTACCATTTTATCAGTGATCTTGTTTTCTTTTATCTTCCTATGAACATAGTAGACTATTTTTCTGTTTGCTTTAGGAAGTAGTTTTCAGAAGTTTTTCTTCCGATGCTTTTTCAGGGTAATACCATCCTACTCCTTATGGTGTAGAATTTTTATAGACCTCGTGTTGATTTTTTTCCTGTTTGCTCATCCTTGAACAAAGGAACATCTGCTATGCTGGGTGCTTGCCAACAGCAGGGTGTACTGACTGCACTTGACCCCCACTTACTGTTCACATGATAGCTTGTAGACTCTCCCACATGGATGTAAAACAGAGAGCAGGTTGATACAGATCCTGGCTTAATTTTTGGAGTCTAACAGAGATTCATGTAGTGCCTTTCTATCAAATTGAAGGGCATCTCTTCTTGCTGCACTTCCCCATTCTCTGAAACACAAGAAAAAGAAACTGTGTCTCATTTCAAGGATTTCAAAATGTTCTCCTCAGAAACAATTTGAAGTGTTCATTCAAGAGAAGTTTTTAAATAAATGTATTGTCTAGATGAGAGTTCTTCATATTGTTTGATTTGAAAGAAAATTAAAGTTAAGCTCTACAATGGTTTCAAAAGAAATAATTCATAAATAATATAATTCTCTGACCAGTTAGAGAGCATGAAAACCTGCAACGAGCTCCCTCCAATCTCTAAACACACCTACTCATGAACTGCTCAAAGGTCTATCTGCAATCATGTAAAATCTACCATTTCATAGAATGAATATGTTTTCAACATCACATCTTCTCGTGTTCAGATGCTCAGTAAGCTGTTACCTTGACACCATCATACAAGGGGAAACAATGACACAGTTGAGGGACAAGAAATTGCCGGGACATCTCAGAGGAAAGTGTGTGGTGGCTGCTCTGCTTTCTGGTTTATGCAAACCTTTGGCTTCTGAAGTATGAAGAAGAAATTAGGAAACATTAATCAGGGAGGAACAGGAAGAGAAGAAAGAGAAAACAGGAGCTGCACTGGGAATTTAAATATTCAGACAGTGTGTTCAACATGTAGTAACAAGTGATATGCAGAAGGCAGTTGAGTGACTTAAATTCATTATCTCAAATATTTTTAAAAATCCCCTATAAGGTAAGTATACTAATTTCCATTTTATATAAAGAAAAAAAATGACAATTGAAACTAATAAGTACTTCACTGGAGACCATATACCAAGAGAGCAATGAGGCTCCAATTCAAACCCAGGCGGTAATCATCCAAATACTGTGTTTGTGTCCTATTGTGATACTTTGAAATAGGGTTTGAATTATATATAATAAATATCCTTGTTTCATGGTTCTCTACTCAAATAAAGCAACATTATAATTACTACTATCATAATTTGGTGAAAATAGTCACAAAATTATGTCAACATTATCAAAATTAATTTAATATGAATGAACTATAATTATTAGAATTGCTAAAAGTGAAAATAATATTATATCACTCTCCTTTGGAGGAATTTTTTTGGGGGGTACCAGTGATTGAACTCAGGGGCTCTCAACCACTGAACCACATCCCCATCCCTTTTTAAAATTTCATTTAAAGACGGGATCTCACTGAGTTGCTTAGGGTCTCTCTAAGTTGCTTTGGCTAGCCTTGAACTCATGGTCCTCCTGCCTCAGCCTCCCCAGCTGCTGTGGTTACAGGCATGTGCCACCACACCTGGTTCCTTGGGAGGAATTTGAAAATAAAAATTACAAATTAAATACCCTATTTTTTCTGTAGACATTGTAAATATCATGCATAAAAAATAATGTTTTAAATATAGGAAAACATACATAATATGTGAAGGAACACATTTTACTCAATTTTATTCTTGTCACTTGGCAAAAGATTTGATTTATAAGATTACTTAATAATATTTTTTGAAACAATGAGCCACTTTGTAACTTAAAGCTTATAAAGTACTCCTATATATTGAATCAACTTACACACAAATCTATTAGATATTTTCAGAAATGTCTCCCCAATTCTTTATTTCCTTCTGCTTGAAATTCTTCTCTACACAAATTTACCTGTCTAGTGTATTGTTCATCTATTTTAGTAATGCTGTACACATAATGAGAATCATTCTTCAAGTATTTGATTAAAAATAAAAGTGAATTGTCATGCATTTTCTAATGCATTTTAGACAGTTTTTGCAAACATCAAGTGGATAGAGTCCTTAAATGTAATATGATTTTTCTACTGTAGTTTTCGCCCTATGTTTTGAATCTGCTTTTCTTTTGTGTTTTTTAGCTGTGCAATGTGGTACTCTCTGGGATGTTGCAATAGTAGGAAGGCCACCCTGTTTTATTTATAAGTATGTATCCTTGTAGTCATCTTTTACACTACTTTTTAAAATTTGTGATTCAATTGCCTATTCAGTCAATTTTACATCAGCAAAAGCTCTGCTGTCTGTCACTGTCACTCCACTGTCAGAACCATACATTTAGATGAGATTTTTCTTAGTTTGTGCCTGAATTACAGCTTCCTTGCTCACTTAGGAAATTCACCCCTCTTTTCAACATTGTAGGAAAGTAATTGTAAATCATATGAATCTTCAGTAGTGTAATGGCCTGGGAGGAAATCTAGACTTCCTTCTTGTCTCTGAAGACTCTTATTATCTAGGCCAACCAGCTTCCCTTCCACTCACCACACACTCTCTCTTTTCATCAAACCCAACTAATTTCATTCACTACATTTGTCACACTCTTTCCCAGATGTAAGATTTTGAAATAACCCCATCTTAAAGTCTAAAGAAGCCTTCTTCCAGAAACCCACAATTTCATCACTAATTGTATTTTAGGGGATAGTTCAATTGTCATTTATTCCAATGTTACATTTTCTTCCAAATATCCAGAGCGTTTTCCTGGAAGTTTTTGATGACAAACCTGAAATAATAGTTTTTTTAGATACATATTTTGCACCAAAAGCAAGATTAGCATCTGACACAATGCTCATGCTTGTCATTTTCATTTCTTCTTTAACCACTACAATGTCTCATAATGACACGTTCTTTCAATACTGACTACATTATCCACAAATATACCATGCATTTGATAGACTTGGTCTTGAATTCTAACTTTTATAATTGCATCTGTATAACCATGGGTTATATATTTGCTGTCTTTGATCCTATTTCTATACCAAAAATATGAAAATGATGGTTGGGAGAAATACATAATGTATGTACAAAGTCTGACATGAAATAAACACTTAGTATCAATTAATCTTCTAATTTCAAATACTTAGTAAAAGATTTTAAGGTACTGGTATAAATTGAACCAAGATTCCTTCCCTTCCTTTAAAACACTGCTCAAATCATACTTGTGTGTTAACTCACATGTCTTTTAAATTTTCCCTTCTAGTATTTGTCTCTTCCAGTTGCAGAGGGAAAAAGTATCTAGGAAGTTTTCCTCTGTGGCCAATCTTTCCAAAAATGTCAAGGAAAATTAAAAAAATTTAAGTCTATGACATTTTCCCTTCAGTAAAAAAGCAAGTGCAATTTTTAAAAAGTAGAAAGCCTAAAACCTTTGTAAGAGGGTAACTGCATTAAGATAATGTACTGACTAGTCACCACGTGTTACCTATAAACTTTTGCACAAAGGCTTAGAAAGATTAAGACAATAGCTTCTCTGCTAATAAGATTGTTTTAGAATGGGATTATGCTTATGACTTTGCTATAAATTCTCTCTATATAGCATTACAAAACACTGAATAGTCTTGTTGTACTTTTAGAATTTACAAATCAATAGTAAGGAGAGACATCTCATCCCAGAATGTCCAATCTGTAATTTACAATTATGGGCACCAGAAGTCCTTTGTCTTTTCTTATCCAGTCTTTTCCTGTTTCCTTCTCCAGCCTTGTGCAATGGAAAGTTCTGACAAGCATGCAGACCTCAAGAATGAACTCTGGCAACACTACAGCTGCATCCATCTCAATGTTGGTTTGGCACCTGCCTGAGTTTCAGCATCTTTTGTTGTACCAGGCCTGGAAGTTCTGGAACCTCCAAGAATGTGGATTGCTGGTCGTTCTTTCACATTTTAGTGGTTGCTGTGGCCAAACATTCTATTAGGAAGCATTCCTGCACCAAACATGTATCAAGGATATCTTCATGGGCAATATAAACCTTCAAAATACGACCTTTTAACTCCTTAAAAAAATGAGTCCATTTCTTTTAAGTCTGTAAATACACAGGTTACAAAAGACCATACAAAGCTTAATGGAAAATGGCATTTTGACAGAAATCTATTTAGTATGGGGTTAACCTCCAACTTAAACACATCACAGTCTTTGAACCACATGTGCCCCAACTTTTCCTTTAACTGTGAGCTCCTTAGATATAAACATTTACTGTTTATTTTAAATAACATGAGTTAAGCAAATAGTATTATCAGTACTAGTGTTAAAGTAACTTCTACAATATAAACCTTCATTATTCTCTGCATTCAGTTGGCAAATAAGCCTGAGTTATGCTCTTTTATAGTTCCCTGGATTACTATAACTATTCCTTAATTGTTCTCCATATCTCTATGCTTACTATACTCCAGATTTCTTTCATACCTCACCAAGAATTCCTTACTTAAATCGTATAATGGCTTCTTACTCTCTTCAGGATAGAATCTAAAATTTTCATCAGATTTTACTGCACAGTTTATGACCTGATAGCTTTTTATTTTCCTTTCCAATTCCTACATCCTCCCCAAACTTATAACTACACTCAAAAATTACTCTGTAGAATGCTCTAATCTGCATCTTGGCCTTCATTTTGTGACTGATAGTCACTCTGCCTAGCATTGCCCTTGCCCCTTTATACCTTGGGACCCTTCTTACTTAATCATCACAAATTTTTCTTCACATGAAACCTTTAAGAAGTATTCCCTGACACTTCAAAACATCAATATGTAAATATTGTTTCATTGCTTTAAATATGTGAGGGTCAGATTCATGCTTTCCTATCAACTTCAGTCTTTAAGTGTTTTTAATCATTTCAATCTAATTCATTGCATCTGTCTCTTCAAATACATTGAGATCATGGTGAGGAAAGTTTTCTTTTTGTCTCCTCCTCAGTATTTGTCAGAATATCAGTTAAGAAAATACTTTTAGGGTCTATTAATTCAATTCAAACAGAAGTCAAAAGGTATCAGCATCATTATCATTACCATCAAATACCACCATTTAGTCATAAATAGATAAGTTTTTTACCTTCTCGCCCTGATGAATTTTTTTGGAGAAGATACTATGTAGGTTAGGAAAAGCTTAATAGATCCTGGGCGTTACTCTAATCAGAATATATGAATTAATTCTCACATGAATAATAGCACATGAATGCTATTAGAAAGGTAATATTTTTTCCATTTTATAGATGGAAGTATGGAAAGAGTAAATAACTTGCCAAAAAGTATCACAAAATGAATAAATGTGAAGTTGGGGAAATAGTCTCTTTAACAATATACCATTTGGACTTTTAAAATTATTTGTTCTATGAGACATATTAAAATGTGTATTAAAAATTCTAAAACACACACTACAATAATATTAGCAAGAAATATATTATTTAAAAAGTTTTAAAATATTTTTAAGTTCTCACATCATCAGGACATATATTAAAATTGGAACAATACAGAGAGATTAGTATAGCTCCTGCACAACAGTGACACACAAATTTGTGAAGCATTCCATATTTTTACGAATATACAACAGTGAATTCCACCATTATCGTATCCAAAAGATACGATTTTCTTTTAAAAGTAATTATAAATAGCAGAAAGATCAGTAGAGGAAAGAGAACAGGAGGAAGAAGGGGATGCACTGGGTACTGAATCAGAGCAAATTATATTTCATGCTTTTGTGACTATGTCAAAATGAATCCTAATGTTATATATAATTAAAAAGAACCAATAAAAGTGTTTCTAAATTTAGAAAATATTTTAACGTCATGAGGATAAGCTGTAAATACTTATACCAACAATGTTTATAAACATTGTAATTTAGATCTGAGAATTTTGTTAACAAAATACTTTTGTTTTTTTCTGTCAAAATAAACATTGGTCATCAACAAGGTTCAATGGTGACATTGAAATAGAGCTATAAACATTCAGTGGTCTTCTAGGACAAATCCATGTCAGAGAGGTAGAAAGGACTCTTTTTTAATTTTTATTTTTTGGGTTGTAAGAGTCTTTTTTTTAATTAAATTTTTTTTTTTTTTTATTTTTACAGACTGCTTTTTGATTCATTGTAAACAAATGGAGTACAACAGAACTCTTCAGTGATTTCTATATTCTCTTCTGAATATGACACACCATGATTCTGCTACCATTCAGTACTTGCTTAAAATATCTTCCTAAAAGAATATGCCCTGGATTTAAATGAGCAAGTGCTTTCAACAAATTACCAGTGATAAGATCCAAAATTCAACTGATGAGCTTTCAGCACCTGTCTCTTCATTAATGTGCAGACTCAGTTACTAAAGGGATTTTCATAGGTACATTCCATTAACAACCAAATAGAAATCTGCACCGATGAAAAATTTATTCTCAGAAAAGGTGTTTGAGACTGGCAGATCTCATCAGCAAATTACCAGATGTTATACAAGGCAAAGGTTGGCAAGAAAAGACAGGATATAAAATTAGTAACGGATATGTCTATGTATGGAGCTCAGTTTTCTTACCAGCACTATTTATAAAATTGAAAATAAAAGAAAAAAAGAAAAGGAGGGAGGGAGAGATTAACTTCAAAGTTTCCATTAACTTCAAAATCTTGGTTTAGCCACTGGTCAATCTGTAAATTTTGCATTCTCTTTGCAATTGGATCACTTTAAAAGTGCTGATAGCCAGTCTTCTCTAAAGTAGTTTAGACATGTCTGTCTGACTCTTAAACTTAGCAGGTATTTGAAACCCATCGATCATGCACAAACTTTTTAATTTCTGAAGGCTTTCTTATTTTGTGTCAAATCAGCAAAGTTATTCTCCCTAGGCTCCTAAGCAAGCTAGTTACTATGAAATACAGGTTTAATAGCTGGATTTTACTTATCATACCACTGAAAGCTTCAATGTGGGGGAGGATACTTCTGTGGAGGAGGGTTTCTCCTCTTTAGCAATGATACACAGTGGCAGAGCTACCAATGTCACCATTTGCTTGGGGAAATACAACCATAATAGCAAAATCATATTATCTTTTAGCTTTCTTAAATTTCGTGTATTGGGATCACTGCTCTTGGATTCAAAACTTAAACCTTGTTTTATTAGCTTCTTTATCAATGTGAACAAAATACCAAACAAGAACCATTCAAGGAGGGAAAGTTTATTTGGGGCTCACAGTTTCAGAGGTCTCAGTCTAAGGTGAGGCAGCACAGAAAGGGGAAGGGCCCAGCTAAGGAAAGCTGCTCAGCTTTTGGCAGGGTTGGGAATCAGGGAAGAGGGACATAGGGAAGATGAACCCTTCCAGCCCATACCTCCAGTGACCCACCTCCTCTAACCATGCCCAACCTGCCTACAGTTACCACCCAGTCAGTCCATTCATATTAGGATGAATGAATGATGTTATAACTCTCATCATCTACTCATTTCATCTATTAATATTCTTGTATTAACAGGAGTCTTTGGGGAACACCTCACATCCAAACCATAATAAATTTATAGGCTTGGGTTCATTGCCATGACTACTCCCCAGACTCAGAAATATTTTTAAGATATGTACCACATAATCTAATTTTGTTTCTGATGAATACATATATATTACATGTGTACACCACAATTTGTGCTTATATGATTTTCTTCCTTTTCATTCACTTCATATTTTCAATGTGAACAAATAAACAGATAATGGGGAAAGGTATTCTACCATACTTGAATTGTGACTCATTGCCACAGTGGACAATTGCCTTTGATTAATTTTCAAAGTGAGAGTGACTTACAGATTGACAGCAATCAATGGCAATATTCATGAAATTAATTACCTGCCTCTTTTTTTGTGACAATGCCTTAATGTCACGAAAAATTATTGCAGAGAGACATATTGTATGAACTTAGACTATACATAAATTTAGGAGAGAAATAGACATATAATTTGAAAACCATTTTAAAAGCAAGGCTTACATATTAAATAAAAGTTTCCTTTATTTTCAGATTCTGTAGGAATATAATTCTTCTAATTCTTAACATTTTAAGACTTCTCAGTATTTATTCTATTTGTGCCATGTAAACTTATTCATTGAAAACAGCATATTTTAAATAAAAGCATACAAAGGCAGTGTGGTGCTCATATGATAGATTAGCCGTCTCAAATGCATGCACCAATTGGGTTAATTATTCTACCATATAAAAAAAGACACTGAGGAGGAGACTCCACTTATCCTTCATTATCTGTGTCAGTTAACTTCTTTCAGTATTTGAGAAACTGAAGAATCCAAGCTCCTTAAAACTGGTCATCAGGGATGTGATTAAAGATAACCTCCCCTAACTAGATGCCTAAGGACTTTCTTGAGTCAACAATTTCAATCTGAAATTTCTGTTTTAAACCAAAACTGTCTAAAATTCACAATGTAACTCCATACTTAAAAATACTTACTAGATATGCTTTGGAAAGTTTCTGACCCCACCACAATCTGTCTGTCCCTTCTCCCACTGACAATGCCTACTCTGTGCCCATATCTGTCCAAATTCTATAATTTCTGAGCTCTGTTCATAAGGTCAAAGTTGGACAACTAATTCTTGGGCAGTCCATCAATAAGAAGCCAAAATTCTTTGTTTTGTAGAATCTTGGACAGAATCCACTCTGGGAAGGTGTCATTTGGAAACTGAGATACTATTGCCAAAAGAGCTGTGCAGCTGAGCTGAAATGTCATGTAGTACTGTTACAGAAAATAAGGAAAATTATGGCACTGGAAAGAGACAAGTGGCATTTGGAGATGTAGAAGAGCAAGGTTTATTCAGTGCCAGGCTCAACAGAGTCTTCTTTAAAAGCTAAGTACCACCCTTTCTTCTCAACATCTTTTATATAATACAGACTTCCAGGTTTCGGGAATTTCTCATGCAAATAGCCCTGATTTCTCCTCCTTTCTCCAGGCAGTTCTGGTTCCTGCCACAGCTGCTGAGCAAGCATGATTACGGAAACAGAAACTAACACATTGCCACTATTAACAGAGGTAAAAAAGAACTTTTATTTTATTTTGGTACTGGGGATTGAACTCGGGGGCACTCAACCACTGAGCCACATTCCCCCAGCCTCATTTTTAATTTTATTTAGAGACTGCATTTTAGGAAGGAGTTGTGCTTCAGTATCCAGAGCTGAGGAAGCCCCTTTGAGCTGTGGGCAGAGGAAGATTTTCTGCAGGAATCAATGTGGAACAGGATTGGCACATCTCTGTCATTCACTAAATATATGTAGATTTCATTAATGATAAAGGTAAACAAATGTGATTAAATTCCCCCTCATTGCCACCATTATGTTAATCCAGAAAGAAAAGTTGGCATTGAAATAAATGCAAGTCTCTAATTATCCCAGAAACTCCACCAAGAATATCACCACTTTTTGCACATACTATTCATAGCACAGATGACTTTTGGGGGGAAAAAGTTAGAAGATGCATATTAAAGAAAGAACAAGATGAGGTTATTTCCTTGCATCACTATTTCTATAGTAGAAAGACCAACTTACTGACCTGCTGCTGATGAAAAGCCACCTCTGAATGCAAGGTGGATGTAGAAGCAAAATCAATCTCTCTATTGTCTACCCTGATCATCACTTCTATTTAAATCAACTTCTCTCCTAAGAGCATAAATACCAATCATATTCGATTACATTAGCTCTATAGGTATTAGAAAGAATTCAGAAATCCTAATAATTACAGTCTTTTTAACCAGTGTCACCAATGCCACAGAAGAAACAAGCAACAACAAAGAAATAACCACACATAACAAGTTACCACGTGTAGCTTCCCTCCTCAGTTTATAAGGAACATAAACTTTATACGATGGTGATAGTAATAGATTCATTTGAGTTGAGGCAACTGTCATGTAAATTGAATCTGGAGTCAGGTCTAGATCTAGAAAACTTGGTGAACCTCAGGATCTCTATTTTATTTTCTTAAAGAGAAAACAGTTGACAGGATTGCTGGAAGAATTAAGAGAGAATCTTTCTGAATGTATTAAGTATCCAAAAGTGGTAGTGATTACTACAATCATCACTTTTAATAACTATTCCTCTGCTTGAGTCTGAGGTCCCTAAGGATGAAACACATGCCTTTTCTTTTTTGGTCTTTTCAGAATATCACACAATGTTGGAACCCAGTAGAAACTGCATAATTATTTGCTACTTTTAATAGAATTGCCCCAGACCAAACTAGTACTGTATCAGTGAAGTGGGAATAATAAGCCTGCTGGGAGAGGTTTATCAGACCATGCATGTTGGTAGAATACCAGCCATACACAAGAAACAGCAGGCAGGAAGTGGAAATGTGTACAGACACATAGGATGTGCTACCAAGAGGAAATTATTCACAGAATATAGAAAATGATTAACTCATAAAAACCAGAAAGGGAAGTGGATTTCAATAGTTCAGGAAAGCATGGGTTCTGATAGCTGTCAGCATGGGACATTCAGGCAAATCATGACTGCAATTGGGAAATCATTGAGAAGTTAGCCTGAAGTTGCCAATCACCTACAGGACACCCAGTTGAACTTGAATTTTAGATTAATAGTGAATAATATGAAATAAAATGTTTATCCATATTCTTGCATATGTAACTGTAATCTTCAAAAAGAGAAAACAGTCTACAGATATTTCCAGTGTTGTTTAGGACACTTACTAAGGAAAAATTCTTTGTTGCTTATCTGAAATTTGAAATTAGCTATTGTCCTATATTTTGTGTGTGAAGGCTAGGATACCAGGGTAAAGCAGGACCACACAGAACAAAAATACTGAATTGGTATACAATAAAAGACAAACAAGGAAAAAACAAAATCCCAGAGGCCCGGATACTGAAATTCAAGCTTAGTCATGGAACCAGCTGACTCTTCAGAAATAAGGCTAAAGAGCTCTTCTCAGGTTTCCAATAACTTAATAAGCCTGAATCTGATGGCTGGGCACTTTCAAAAATCCAGGATCTCCTGTTTCTCTGTAAACAGGAACTGAATTGGTATTAATGCCTGAGTCTGGACAAAACCTGAAAGTGTGGATTTGTAAAGGAACAGTGTCAGGAATCTAAGCAGGATTCATTTAGGACATATATTCAGGTAAATATTAAAAGAAGGAACATCAAGACTTTGCACAGCTGAAGGCAATAATAAGAAAACTAAGATAAAACAAAACCTAGTTATATTCTAAGAAACATCTTTCTTCTTTCTACCTCAACTAGAGGTTTGCAACCCCTCTGCTAAACTGTCCTTTTAAATTAATCCCCTGATATTCTTAGTTTATTAATTTTTCATTTCCTTTTTGGAGCTTTTGATTGGACTGTGGAGTTCAGGCATTCTAAAGTCTAGATTGGATTAGTGTAAATCAATTTGGTTTTTGCAAAAATATTAATTGAACCACTTTGGAGGAGTTATTTTCAAATTTTGCAGTTTCTGATACATAAACCTGCTCTTGTAAACTTTCTATGATCTTAAACATCCGTCAATAAAAGAGAATACGAGTCAAGTTTCATAGCATTCCCTGATGAGACTTGGGTTATTATTTTACAGGAATTTATTTGAAAAATATCATTATTTTGTAAGGTCTGGGAACTGTTTTATGGTGTCAGAGAAAGTTATTAGTATTTAATGCCTAGCCTCAGTGCCCTACAGTACAGGTTTTTAGCAAATCCTGGTATATTTACATGATGTACTAAAAAGTTGAACTGAGTATAGTTACTAATTTCCAAAGCAAAATCTTTTACTTAAATAATTTTTAGTATTTCATTATGCAATAACACATTTCTACATTTTTTCTATTATAATTGCTTGCCATGTAAGTCATCTGACCCTTTGCCTGGAGGTTAATATACAGATTAGCCTTGAAAAATCAAGGAGCAACTCTTACACTAAAATAGCAAGGAGTATTAATAATAGGAATCTGTTAGCATAGCACTTCCCTTAAGTCTTTTTGAGAAATGGCAGTATCACTAGAGATAAAAATTATGACTATAAACTTCAGAATCTTTCTACTGTTAAAGATATACGCACTGAGCTCATACAAATACTAAATGGATAAAAAATATGACTGGGTACTCTATTCACTCTTTGCTCTGTTGATGACTCATTCATTCCTTTTGATTGAATGTACTTGAAATACATTTAAACTTTTGGAAAGGCTATACTACTGTAATCTTTTTCAATGAGACATCATTTTTGCTTTTCTTGACAAATTATAGACTAGGAATCACTTACTCTACCTTTACTCTCAGGAAAGACCAATTTCATTTATAGTATGGTGTAAGTTAAGGAAAAGGAAAAGGGGGACATTTTCCCCCAATATATAACCTTTCATATTTTTATTACTCAAGTATTCCGTAACTAATTATCTGCATATCTAAAAGGACAGAGTTTATGATAGAGGTAGAGGCTATTAAAAACTGTAAATATAAAATACTAAATAGGAGGCCTCCCCACTCTTCCTTGTATCATTTCCAAATAGTGTTAATCATGATAGAGTTCTTACTCATTTAGATTCTGAGATCACCCTTTTTCAAAAAATAGAAAAATGTAACTGGGCACGGTGGTACACACCTATAAGCCTGGCCAATCGGGAGGCTGAAGCAGTAGGTTCACAAGTTCAAAGACAGCCTCAGCAACTTAGTGAAGCTCTAACAACTTAGTGAAGCCCTAAGCAATGTAGTGAGACCTTGTCCCTAAATAATACATAAAAAGGTCTGAGGATGTGGTTCAGTGGTAAGTGCCTCTGGGTCCCATCTCAGGTACCAAAAAATAAAAATAAAAAATAAAAAAATAAAGAAACACATGAAGTGAAAAAGAGTTTTCATATTTGATGTCTTCATTGCATTGATCAGTGCTCACCTGCAAGAAATAAAATTTGCCGTGGCTAGGTTATCTAGCCACAAACCATTACAGGGCTTACAGAAAGCATGTGGTGGTTGAAGGAAGAATGTAGACTGAGCTTTTAGTGATGACTTAAAATGCTACACTACAAAAATATGTTATAAAAAGAACAATAATTTTCTTCCACAATCATAAGGCAGTTTTATCAGCAAATACCAACAATATCAAAATGTCTCCCCAGCAATGTAAACACTTTCGTGATTAAGCTTACCAACAGAAGCTGCAAAAGTGTCAGAAAACATGCTTTGTACATAGAACTTCTCACACAGTTACATTTGGTTAATGAAAATAATGTATTCTTCTAGGTACAAGAAAGTCAGAGGGATGCATTTTTTTAACTTTCTATATTTTGCAGTACCTGTTAATTGCTACAATGAATTGAAACTCAGTGCTGTACACCATCCTACCCATCTTATCAATAAATATACACACACATCCTATTTACATTTAAATTTTCAAGTAACAACTCTAGAACTTAGAATATGTGACCATTCAACATAATACATTCACACCCCATAAAAATGAAAAAGAAAATACCCTCTAATCCAAAAGAAATGACCCAACATTTCAACACTGTTCCTCTTTCTAAGTGGTTCATCTCTTTAAAGTTATGTCTGTATTCCCATCTGTCTATAATGTATTCTTATGAACTAAATTTAAAAATTATCTATACTATATAAAATACACTACTATTGTATAAAATATTGTAAGAGAATAAAAGAAGAACTTGTATATGATGGATAGATAAGTAGATAGGTGGAGGAAGAATAGGTAGATAGATAAAATATACCACACAGAAGCACACTGTGTGGATACCTAGTAAAATTCTGATTTCTGCAATGCAACACAATATTATATTTTGTATTTTAGAATTTTTTTCCTTTTATGGCATTTCTTGTGTTATTTGCTTTCAGTAAAATCTCAGTTGGTTGAGATTCCTCAAATCAGATAAATTACTCATGGCTGCATACTTTAAGCACCTGGAAATTCTCATATTGGATCATGGCAGTATAACATACATTTTCCATAAGAAACGTGGTGGTTGAGATCACTTTGCAGGATATTCTGAGTTATAGATACCCATGCCACAATTGTGTAGTGACACCTTGAGAATCTGGATCAATTATCCTGGCACCACAGTAAAGTCTTCATTTTCCTGTTCGATTGGGTCATCAAAGGCCCAAAATTCTCAGGTATCGTTTCAACTTTCAGTTCCTTGAAACTGTCAAAATATCTTCTAATAAATGCATTCTCACTCCATATAAAAAATCTACACTAGCAGAGGCCACATATTAGAAGTTAGAAAACAAACATTTCCCTATCAAGAAATTTACCGTTATTTGTGAGAGTTGCATTTCCCAACTCTACCCCTTGTTTCAGGCTCCATGTATTTCAATTACAATATAAATAATAAAATGTATTTTTCAGACATAATACCTCCTGTGGGGCAGAAAGTTGAAACAAACATCATTTGCTGTGCACTCAATTCCATAATCTTTAAGCTCAACAGTATATTATGTGAATCTAGTTTTGGTTGTGATTGGTGTCTGTTAAAAATAAGATTTTGACTGCCTTATGGAAGACCATGTCAGTTCATTCTTTATACCCTTACAATCCTGATAGTATCTCATTTCAAGAAATGCTTCCAATGTGATGAATAAAATATAGTTTGGTTTCATTTTTACAATGATAAGGAAAGTCAATTATTTTCATAAAAAATATATGTCATTTGTATTTCTTATTGTGTGATATGGATGTTCATATCTCTTGCACATTTTTTATACTGTGCTGTTTTTCTTTTTTTCTTATTAATTGGAAGGGGATTATTTTATTTTATGATTTTAATTCTTTTTTCATGTTTTATACATGTGATAAATATTTTCTCTATAAAAAATAATGGTCTAGATAGAAACTTTAACCTTGAGATTTGTTAAATGTAATAATAAATTTGAGTTTTTCTGTTAAAAAAATAAGATTTTGAAATGCTATTGTAACGTGAATGTTCCTGAGAAAGAGATTGCTGAATAACATGCTATCAAAATCCACAGAAAAGTAACCCTTCTCAGAACCTTTATCTCCAAAAAATATACCTCTTCTGTGTTTCATACTGTTTATGATAGGAGTGGAAATGCCAATAATATGATCTATACCAATTTTTATATTCTCAACATGTTCATAAACTGACTATATCCCCAGAAATCTTATTCTTGTATCAATAAAAGATCCTCTCCAGCAATAAAACTGAGTCATTTTGATTCATACCATTCTCTAATTCCCCCAACCTTAAATCAAGTCCTAAAATTCTAGCCTTATGTTACTTAAATATCCAAAAATCTTTCAACTCTACTCATCTCTGATCTCAAGTCAGATCTCTTTCTTTTTTTAAAATTTATTTTTATTGTAAACAAATGGGATACATCTTGTTTCTCTGTACATGAAGTAGAGGCATACCATTTGTATAATCATACATTTACATAGGGTAATAGTTTTTGATTCATTCTGCTATTTTTTCCTTCCCCCCCACCCTTCCCACCCCTCTTTTCCCTCTATACAGTCCCTCCTTCCTTCATTCTTGCCCCCCTCTCACTCCCTATTATGTGTCATCATCCACTTATCAACGAGATCATTCGTCCTTTGGTTTTTTGAGATTGGCCTATCTCACTTAGCATAATATTCTCCAATTTCATCCATTTGCCTGCAAATGCCATAATTTTATTATTCTTTATGTCTAAGTAATATTCCATTGTATATATACACCACAGATTGTTTATCCATTCATCCATTGAAGGGCATCTAGGTTGGTTCCACAATCTGGCTATTGTGAATTGAGCAGCTATGAAAATTGATGTGGTTTTTCTCTGCAGTATGCTGATTTTAAGTCCTTTGGGTATAGGCCAAGGAGTGGGATAGCTGGGTCAAATGGTGGTTCCATTCCAAGTTTTCTAAGGAATCTCCACACTGCTTTCCAGAGTGGCTGCACTAATTAGCAACCCCACCAGCAATGTATGAGTGTACCTTTTTCCCCACATCCTTGCCAACACCTATCGTTGCTTGTATTCTTGATAATCGCCATTCTAATTTGGGTGAGATGAAATCTTCGGATAGTTTTGATTTGCATTTCTCTTATTACTAGAGATGTTGAACATTTTTTCATATATCTTTTGATTGCTTGCATATCTTCTTCTGTAAAGTGCCTGTTCATTTCCTTAGCCCATTTTTTGATTGGGTTATTTGTATTCTTGGTGTAGAGTTTTTTGAGTTCTTTATATAGGAAATAGGCCATCATTGGATTTCTACCAAATTTTAATTTGCATCATTGGATTGACTCACTTTTCTATGTCCATTGCTGAAACATTCCTCTTTATTTCCGACTCATGATTACCTCCTATGCCTTTCTCGACAATCTTACCCTCCCCACAGACATGTACATAGGAAGTTCACAACATCTTTCAGATCTGACCATCTTTATCTTCCTCTAGACAATCTTTAGTGACCTCCTATACTTGGGAGAGTTCACATTCAATTAGGTGTCCTAGCAATTCCTTTGGTTGCATCGTATTTCTACATTGTAATAACTTCTTTACTCATTAATTTCTCACAATACACTTACATATATAAAATCCTGGGAGAGCAGATATTATTCATGCTCATGATTATAAATATGAGCTTACTGCAATTATAGAATACCAAATATTTAAACCAAAGGAATTTAATATTAGTATTGATGACCACAAAGTGAGAACATACCCATGATGTAAAACAGTGTTTGTTTTCAAGTAAAAGATCTTCAGGTTAGTATTGAATTATAAACAACATTTTCAGTATCCTGTGACAGTAAGGGTGTTCTAGGCAAATTTTGATTGGCAACTCAGGCAATCAGTGACGAGGAGGGTTACCTGATTGAATATAATTGTTTTAAATTAGAATAGAAATACACATGTTAGAGTATAATACTCAGTATGAAAATAGATGATTCTTTACTTTTCTGGCAAAGTAGTTTTCAACAAGAAGTAAAATAAGGTGAAACTGGAGAATCTACAATCATATCAAAATCCTATTAAAAACTTTGACTCGTTGAGAAAATTTTTATCTTAATTTTTGTTATATCATGTTGTTGATTAAGAAAAAACTTTGGGCCTAAGAGACATAAAATTTTTAGAAAACTTAAGTTGTTTATGCTACATTTAAATAAAAAGATTTATGGAAAAAATGATCATTAGGTCTTGCTCTGATAACTTTATCATTAGAGTCCTAGACAGTTTGAATATTATTTGAAGGAAAGTAATGACTGAAAATCCTAGAAGAATTTAATATAAATTTCTATGACAAAGCTAAAAGTTTTCTTGATCTGTAAATTTAACCCTTTAAATTCACACATTCAAAGTATCATCATGATGCAGTAAAATAAAAATCAATGTATGCAAAATATGATGACCTTATTCAATAAAACCAAATGTATTTGTCTATAAGTGTCACATTGCGATTATATATGCTCTATTTTACAACTGCACATTAGTTTGTAATATTAAGTCTAAAGTTTGTAGTAAATGACTTAGAAATTGTAGTGGTGAAGAGTACTATTTATCAAATTTTTCTAAGTCTGATTTTCTCATATTTGAAACTAATTTCCAAAGATTTGTGTTTATTTCATATCATGGGTATATATTAAATTAGCAATTAAATTAATGCTATATTCCCAGTAAACAAATATATTCTCAAAGATATACTAACATTTGTTGTTCTATGACTGGAACTCTGTATGCAGATTGAAATCTTGTAAGCAAAACTAGTGCTGTTAATATCATTAAATAATTTTTTAAATTCATTTTTATTGTAAACAAATGGGATACATCTTATTTCTCTGTACATGAAGTAGAGGCATACCATTTGTGTAATCATATATTTACCTAGGGTAATAGTTTTTGATTCATTCTGTTGTTCTTTTTTCTTCCCCACCATGCCTCCCACCCCTCTTATTCCTCTATACAGTCCCTCCTTCCTCCATTCTTGCCCCCCCCACTCCCCATTATGTGTCATGATCCACTTATCAGCGAGATCATTAGTCTTTGGTTTTTTTGAGATTGGCTTATCTCACTTAGCATAATATTCTCCAATTTCATCCATTTGCCTGCAAATGCCACGATTTTATTATTTTTATGTCTGAGTAATATTCCATTATATATATATATATATATATATATATATGTGTGTGTGTGTGTGTGTGTGTGTGTGTGTGTGTGTATACATACCACAGTTTCTTAATCCTTTTATCCATTGAAGGGCATCTAGGTTGGTCCCACAATCTGGCTATTGTGAACTGAGCAGCTATGAACATTGATGTGACTGCATCACTGTAGTATGCTGATTTTAAGTCTTTGGGTATAGGCCAAGAAGTGGGATAGCTGGGTCAAATGGTGGTTCCACTCCAAGTTTTCTAAGGAATCTCCACACTGCTTTCTAGAGGGGCTGCACTAATTTGCAACCCCACCAGCAATGTATGAGTGTACCTTTTTCCCCACATCCTTGCCAACACCTATCGTTGCTTGTATTCTTGATAATCGCCATTCTAATTTGGGTGAGATGAAATCTTCAGATAGTTTTGATTTGCATTTCTATTATTACTAGAGATGTTGAACATTTTTTTCATATATCTTTTGATTGCTTGTAGATCTTCTTCTGTGAAGTGTCTGTTCATTCCCTTAGCCCATTTTTTGATTGGGTTATTTGTATTCTTGGTGTAGAGTTTTTTGAGTTCTTTATATATTCTGGAAATTAGTGCTTTATCTGAAGTATGACTGGCAAAGATTTTCTCCCACTCTGTAGGCTCTCTCTTCGCATTGCTGATAGTTTCCTTTGCTGAGAGAAAGCTTTTTAGTTTGAATCTATCCCAGTTGTTGATTCTTGCTTTTATTTCTTGTGCTATGGGAGTCCTGTTGAGGAAATCTGGTCCTAAGTCGACATGTTGAAGATTTGAACCTACTTTGTCTTCTGTAAGATGCTAAGTCTTTGGTCTGATTTCAAGATTCTTGATCCATTTTGAGTTGATTTTTGTGCAGGGTGAGAGATAGGGGTTTATTTTCATTCTGTTGCATATGGATTTCCAGTTTTCCCAGCACCATTTGTTGAAGAGGCTATCTTTTCTCCATTGCATGTTTTTGGCACCTTTGTCTAGTATGAGAAAATTATATTTATTTGGGTTTGTGTCCCTATCCTCTATTCTGTACCATTGATCTACCTGTCTATTTTGGTGCCAATACCATGCCATTTTTGTTACTATTGCTTTGTAGTATAGTTGAAAGTCTGGTATTGTGATACCCCCTGCTTCACTCTTCCTGCTAAGGATTGCTTTCGCTATTCTGGGTTTTGTATTCTTCCAGATGAATTTCGTGATTGCTTACTCTATTTCTGTAAGGTACGTCATTGGGATTTTAATTGGAATTGCATTGAATCTCTATAGCACTTTTGGTAGTATGGCCATTTTGACAATATTAGTTCTGCCTATCCAAGAACATGGGATATCTTTCCATCTTCTAAGGTTTTCTTTAATTTCTTTCTTTAGTGTTCTGTAGTTCTCATTGTAGAAGTCTTTCACCTCTTTTATGAGATTGATTCCCAAGTATTTTATTTTTTTCAAAACTATTGTGAATGAGGTAGTTTCCTAACTTCTCTTTCTGAAGATTCATCACTTATGTATAAAAATGCATTGGATTTATGAACATTGATCTTGTAACCTGTTACTTTCCTGAATTCACTTATCAGTTCTAAAAGTTTTCTGGTGGAATTTCCTGATTCCTCTAAATATATAATCATGTCATCAGCAAATAGGGATAGTTTGAGTTCTTCTTTTCCTATTTGTATCCCTTTAATTTCCTTGGTCTGTCTAATTGCTCTGACTAGAGTTTCGATGACAATGTTGAATACATATGGTGAAAGAGGGCATTCCTTTCTTGTTCCAGTTTTTAGGGGAAATGCTTTCAGTTTTGCATGATTTAGAATGATATTGGCCATGGGCTTAGCATAGATGACTTTTACAATGTTAAGGAATGTTCCCACTATCCCTATTTTTTCTAGTGTTTGAGCATGAAGGGATGCTGTATTTTATCAAATGCTTTTCTGAATCTATTGCAGTAATCATGTGATTCGTGACTTTAAGTCTGTTGATATGGTAAATTACATTTATTGATATCCGGATGTTGAACAAACCTTGCATCCCTGGGATAAAACCCACTAGATCATGGTGCACTTTCTTTTTACTATATTTCTGTATGCGATTTGCTAAGATTTTGTTGAGAATTTTTGCGTCAATGTTCATTAAGGATATTGGTCTGAAATTTTCTTTTCTCGATGTGTCTCTGTCTGCTTCAGTTATCAGGGTGATATTGGCTTCATAGAATGAGTTTGGGAAGGGTCCCTCCTCTTCTATTTCATGGAATACTTTGAGAAGTGTTGGAATGAGCTCTTCTTTAAAGGTTTTTTAGAACTCGGCTGAAAACCCATCTGGTCCTGGACTTTTCTTTGTTGGTAGATTTTTGATGACTTCTTCCATTTCATTTCTTGAAATTGATCTATTTCAATTGTGTATGTCCTCCTGGTTCAGTTTAGATAATTCATATGTCTCTAGAAACCTGTTGATGTCTTCAAGATTTTCTATTTTGTTGGAGTGTAGATTTTCAAAATAACTTCTAATTATGTTTTGCATTTCAATCATGTCTGTTGTGATATTTCCTGTTCATTCTGAATTTTAGTAATTTGGCTTCTTTTCTCTCTCCTCTTTTTTACTGTGGCTAAGGGTTTATCAATTTTTTTTTTTTCAAAGAACCAACTATCTATTTTGTTATTTTTTCAATTGTTTCTTTTGTTTCAATTTCGTTGATTTCAGCTCTGATTTTAACTATTTCCTGTCCTCTACTAATTTTGGTGTTGCTTTGATCTTCTTTTTCTTGGGCTTTGAGCTGTAGTGTTAGGTCATTTATTTGTTGATTTTTTCTTCTTTTATTGAATGCACTCCATGAAATAAATTTTCCTCTAAGTACTGGTTTCATAGATTTTAGTATGATGTTTCTTTGTTCTCATTTACCTCTAAGAATTTTTTATTTTCCTTCCTGATATCTTCTGTTATTCATTCATCATACAATAGCATATTATTTAATCTCCAGGTGTTGGAGTAGTTTCTGTTTTTTATTCTGTCATTTATTTCTAATTTCAATTCATTATGATTTGATAGAATACAAGGTAAGTATCTCTGTCTTCTTGTATTTGCTAACATTAGCTTTGTGGCATAAAATATGGTCTATTTTTGATCCATGTGCTGCTGAGAAGAAAGTGTATTCACTCTTTGTTGGATGGTATATTCTATGTATGTCCATTAAATCTAAATTATTGATTGTGTTATTTAGATCTACAGTTTCTTTGTTCAATTTTTGTTTGGAAGATCTGTCCAGTGTTGAGAGAGGTGTGTTAAAATCACCTAGTATTATTGTGTTGTGGTCTATTTGATTTCTAAAATTGAGAAGGATTTGTTTGACATATATGGATGTTTCACTGTTTGGGGAATAGATAGTTATGATTGTCATGTCTTGCTGATTTATGGCTCCCTTAAGCAGTATGAAATGTCATTCTTTATCCCTTCTAACTTTGGCTTGCAGTCCACATTATCTGATATGAGAACGGATACTCTGGCTTTTTTGCTGTGTCCATGTGCATTGTATGTTTTTTCCCATCCTTTCATCTTTAGTCTGTGTGTATCTCTTTCTATGAGATGAGTCTCTTGCAGGCAGCAAATTGTTGGATCTTTCTTTTTAATCCAATCTGCCAGTCTATGTCTTTTGATTGATGAGTTCAAGCCATTAACATTCAGGGTTATTATTGAGACATGATTTGTATTCCCAGTCATTTGACTCTTTTTTTTTTTTTTTTGACACCACTTGGTTTCTCCTTTATTTGGCTGTTTCTTTAGAGTAGTTCTTCCCTTTGCTGATTTGCATCATTGTTCTTTATCTCTTCCTCATGGACTATTTTGCTGAGAATGTTCTGGCTTTCTTTTTGTAAATTCTTTTAGCTTTTGTTTATCATAGCAGGATATTATTTCATCATCAAATCTGAAGGTAAGTTTTGCTGGGTATAAGATTCTTGGTTGGCATCTGTTTTCTTTCAGGGCTTGAAATATTTTGTTCCAGGCCCTTCTAGCTTTTAGGGTCTGGATTGAAAAATCTGCTGATATCCACATTGGTTTCCCCCTGAATGTAATTTGATTTTTTTCTCTCATAGCCTTTAAAATTCTATCTTTATTTTGTATGATAGGTATTTTCATTATAATGTGCCTTGGTGTGGGTCTGTTGTAATTTTGTGTATTTGGTGTCCTATAAGCCGCTTGTACTTGATTTTCCATTTCATTCTTCAGATTTGGGAACTTTTCTCATATTATTTCATTGAATAGATTGTTCATTCCTTTGGTTTGTTTCTCTGTGCCTTCCTCAATCCCAATAATTCTTAAATTTGGCCTTTTCATGATATCCCATAATTCTTGTAGATTCCATTCATGATTTCTTACCTTCTTCTCTGTTTTGTCAACTTTGTTTTCAAGATTAAATATTTCCTTTTCAATATCTGAGGTTCTGTCTTCCAGGTGTTCTATCCTATTGATTATGTTTCTATGGAGTTTTTAATTTGGTTTATTGTTTCCTTCATTTCAAGGATTTCTGTTTGGTTTTTTTTCAATATGTCTAACTCTTTCTTGAAATGATCTTTTGCTTCCTGTATTTGCTCTTTTAACTGTAGATTGGTGCGATCATTCAATGCCTGCATTTGCTCTTTCATCTCCTCATTTGCATCCCTGATTGTTTTAATTATGTACATTCTGAACTCCCTTTCTGACATTTCTTCTGCCATGTTGTCATTGGATTTTATTGCTATACCATCTAGATTTTTTGGGGACATTTTCTTCCCTTGTTTTCTCATATTGCTCAGGTATCTACCCCTCTAGTAGTGAAACTCTGAGATATTGCAGATTTCCTCTATTGACTAATATTGTCTCTGTAGATTTCCAATAATTCACCTCTTAGCCTTCAGTAGCCTGAAGTCTTGGAGGAACTTGATAATGCAGTGCTCCACTAGGAACTTGCTCCTTTAGGGTTGGTGGCCTTCAGGTGGGGTATATTTCCTGTCAGTAGGCAGAGGCACCTCCACTTGTTGACTCATGGTCAGTCGAAGGGGGACTAGACTGCAGACTAGGGCACATCTGATCTGGGCCTGTGTTTCTAGTTCTGCTGCCCTGGTGGGAAAGCCTCACCCAGTGGGGCAGGCTTATCTGGTGGGGAAGTTTCGCTGGGCAGCTTTCCTCCAAGAAGTTCCCATCCATCTAGAACTACCACCTGGACTGGGAAGCCCTCCGCTGCAATGTTCCCAGGGGTCCTGACCTACCGCCTGGGCTGGGGAGCCTGTCCGTGGGAGGGATTCCTTCCCTGAGCAGCCCTCCTCTGCTATGTTCCCTGGGGACCAGAGCTACCGCCTGGGCCTTGGCCCCTCACTCTGCGTTGAAGCCTCTCACTATGCGGCCCTCTTCTGCAATGCTCCCGGTTGATTGGGTTCTCGGGTCCAGCAGGGGAGTCTCACTGGGCCACTCTACTCCATGAAGTTTTCTGTGTTTTGGGACTACTGCCCTATCCGGGGAGCCTGACCAGTGGGAGAGATTCACCCGGTGGCTCTGAGTTGGTCCCGAGTCTATCAATACCTCCTCTTCTTGACTCCTCTGTCTTGTCAAAGTTTCTCTAGTCTCCTGTAGATGTCTCAGGAAGGGAGCTGCCCTTCCAATGATGATGGCCACGCCCTCAGGAATAATTCAAATTGCCTACAACAGCCTATAAAGAAACCTCTGGCTAGCTCCATGATGCAGACGGGCTGGCTTGTCTGCTGACTTGCTCCACGATGGTGACAGACCTCAGCATGGTGGTCAGGTGGGATTGGTCAGTGATGGCATTTGTCTTTCGCCTGGTGGTTGGGTGGGTTGACTGCCCACTGCCTAGCTCCACAAGGCAGGTGGGTTGGGTTTCCACCCGCTACCTCCGCGGTGTAGGCAACCTGACTCATCCGCCAGCTCGCTCCTTGACTGGGACCAACCAGTGATCTATTAAATAATTTATTTCTAGTAAATCATTTAAAATAGTAATGAAGAATTATATCCTTAAATAAAAATAAATAAATAAATGAAAGAGAAAGAAAGAAAGAAAGAAAGAAAGAAAGAAAGAAAGAAAGAAAGAAAGAAAGGAAGAGAAAGGAAGAAAGAGGGAGAGAGAGGAAGGAAGGAAGGAAGGAAGAGAGAGAGAGAAAGAGAGAAAGGCAGGCACCATGTAATATACTTTTATTCTTAGGTTAAAATACATGGTTAGCTCATGTTGAAAGTGATACAAACACTAAAATAAAGCTCTTTAATGTACTTTGTCTTCTCTGTAACTCAGGGTCAGATGAAATTTAGTTTAACTTAATAGAAACTCGTCCCCATTAAGGTGTATAACATTCTGAAGTAACATGCTGAAAAGTGACTCTTAAATTTGCACAACCAAAATAAAGTTGATTAGCACAAAATAAAATAATAGCTTCGGAAACAATGTAAAAATCATGTAACAATAACAAAAAATAGAACCCTTGCTAAATAAGTATAAATTGACAGTATACATTGTTTTTCTCTTCAGAGCTGCATACAAAGTGCATGCAGTTCTCTAGTATGATTTGGAGATCTTCTAAAAAGATTGCTCGTCTCAAACGTCTTTCTTACTCTAGAGTCACTTGCTGCTATTAAGAATACAAATACTCATTGGGACGTTTCATTAAATGAGTCTCAGAAAAGTAAAATAACAACTGTGGTGTTATATCAGTAGAAGTAGGAGATGTAAAGGTGAATTTAAAGAGGAGCCCAAATTTGTCTGGTGCACCTGCAGTGCTTGGCAAGAGGCCTTTAGTGATGCATCCCAAAGACCAACAGAGCCAAGATAACACCTCTGGATAAAGTACCAAAAGAAAAATGTAAAATTCAATTTGCTTTGTGCTTGAATGTCCTAGATTCAATTTTTCCCCCCGACCTTCGAATACAATATCACCAGATCAAGCCTCTTACCTCAAAGGTAAGGTCAAAGTTAAGGGTACAATTATAGTTGTGTCTCTGTAATTATCTCTGTTAATAATTCTCCATCAGGTGAAACTATTTGAATTGCCTACATCAAGTTCACAGTATGCTTTCTAAAATATTGTAAATAATGAAAATCATTAAGAGGATTTTGTGATTTCACTGGTTTCAAATAAATAAGATTTGAAAGGAACTTAATAGGTACAGAGTTAAGGTGATAATTGAAGGAAAATTAGCATATGCAACATTGAGTAGAACCCTTTATTAATTGGAAACCAGTTTTAAGCAGTACTTAATAAGCTATATATCATTGCAATTCATCATAAACTACTCCACAGTATTCATTGATGGTAACTGGATATTAAATCAGCATTTTAAAATCAGCAATAACTCTTTCACTACCATTCACAATATGCTAAAATTTGCATAAAATTTTCTAAACTCTTCAGAGCTTATATTAAGATAATGAAATTACTAGAAAAAATATCAGAAGATAAAACACAAAGCTAATCTGGAACTGAAGAGAAAAACATTGTCAAGAAGAAAGAAGAAATATTTCTTCAAAAAAATAAATTGTAAGAGTATTTCTCAAAGTAATTCATGTAGCCATGATTGTGCCAGTCTGGGTCACAGCTCATGCATCCAATTTGTTTGCCACAAAATGGTAAGCAAAAATTCCTTTAACATATCAGTTTCAAGCCTGATTCTCCTTACTCTCTTATCGTTTTTACCAACCTCTTTACAACCTCATCCCTTGTATTTTTAAAAGCAAAATGTTTACATTAAAATATAATAATAGAAATGCAGAGAAGTTCATAAATCATAAATTTACAGCTCAAATATGTATCACATTACAAAATAAATAGAAGAATATAGAATATTTCACAAATCAAGTGCCAACCCAGAAGAAAGGACATGCTAATATTCTCAGCATCATCAAATGTTTAGTATATATACTGTTAGAGTGATTGCCCCAGACTAGTTATACTGAAAAAGAAAAGAATATCTTGGAGTTCAATAATAGTGTGAGATATTAAATAAAGGAGAATTTAAATAATCAAAAGAGTTACCGATAAATCTTTAAAAACAATACAGTCATCATACTTGTTTTCTCTTTAATATTATTTTTGCAGTGATTAAAACTATGTCTCTTTTTCAGGTGAGTCAGAAAAGTAACACAAAGGCATACCCTACTAAGAAATTATAAATATTTGAAACTCACTTCTGCCATTACTTGGAGTGTAAGAAAGTGGGACATTTGTTATCTTTGCCATACTCAGCTCCTGAAGGTGTAAAAGATATTCATACTAGTCTGATAGTTTGAAACAAAGCAAATATTTTTCACTTCGGTCTCTGGAATAGAAATGCTTTCAAGTTTTCAAAACCTATTGATTTTATTTAATATTAGTTCTTGCTGTTATTTGAAAACTCAATAAAATGCACACATAATTTCCAGCACTCATGGTTATAAAGCATTTTCTCAAATTATTTAATTGCCTCAAAAATTAGTACATTGAATAAACTACCCAATATTGTATCCTCTGACAATACAACTTTTAATATAGTCAATATCTCAAAATTTTATTTTGACATATGTACCACTGTTAGGTTTCACTTGGCACTCTTATTTTGAACAGGTGAGGATTATGGCCAGAAATTATCTTTGGTTTATACCTGTCTCAACCATTATTTTTGACTAAATATAATCCAGTGTGAGGATTTTTAAAGTATAAATCTACTCTAATGATTCTAAACAGTAATCATTGTATATTATCATTAAAATTTTCATACATGTATTTCAGCAAGATATATATTAAGTAAATATGTAAAGAATAAATAGCAGAAAATATATTATCTGATATAGTGTACAAAAATATTTTATCTAGGCTCTAATACTATCTTGATGAATATTCACTGCAAATTGTTTTATATTCTAAAACATATTTATTTCATATTTAAAATAACATTTTAGTTATTAAATAAGTTATATAATAGTTAATTATGTTAATTATTGACTTTATTAAGAGCATAAAGCATATAATATCACATTTAGTCTTTATTAAACTATTTAATTAAATATTGACTTTGGGTATTTGGTTTTCCTCAAGATTTCATTATTGAATTTTGCATTATATAAGAAATTTTCCAAGTTGTTTAGTGTACACTTACACACACACACACACACACACACACACACACAAAATTATGTAGCCAAGATAAGGTAAACCATGTAAATAGATCATATAAGACAATGCAGTGTTTGGAAAAGAAAAGAACACAGTACCTGTAATCCCAGTGTCTAGGGAACTTGAGGCAGGAGAATTGCAAGTTCAAAGCAGACTCACAAACTTAGGGCAGCCCTAAGCAACTCAGCAAAACCCTGTCTCTAAATAAAATATTTAAAAAGTGCTGGGGATGTAGCTCAGTGGTTAAGTGACCGTGGGGTCAATTCCCAGTACCTCCCCTCCAAAAAAAAGACCCAATATAGTTAGATGAAGAGGCAAAGCATATTTCTTTTGGGAAGAAACAATATATCCAAATATTGTTGCAGCTCCAAAGAAACAAAAAGACTGTGTGGGCCATGCCTATATGGCCCTAATTCTTCAAACACGCTCTGGGCTTGCTTATTTATCCCCTGGATCATGTGTGCCTCTAGCACCCATGGAGAACATCAGAGGGAAGATCATGTCAGATCCCTCCAGAACATTCTCTATGTATTTATTTTTAAAAACTGTAGTACCTTAAACGTTAAGCAAAAGTAACATAACTCCATAGTTTTTAACTGTTGAGATAGAAATGTGAATGCTTAAAAACCTTGATAAGCGACTTTCTTTTGAAAGACTTTCTTTTCTTTTTTTTGCAGAAAGAAGTTATTGAATAATATTCACTCAGGCTTGATTCTTACCAAATAATCACAGTTCTAATTAATCTATAAAAAGACATCAATACAACTTGTCTCTAACAGTAGTGGAATTAAGGTAAGAAATAAACATCAGAGCATTTTTACAATTCTCTTAATAACTCTAAACAGAAAGTTAAATTTTTCTAGTGGCAAGTTGCTGTTTAAGTATTGTGTTCTTATGAGAATAAACTTCTTCCAGATAATCTATACTTAACAAGAAAGCATTTATAAGAGATCTTCTAGTATACCTTATACAATGCAGGGAGCAATATTTTTTGGCTCCGGAATTGCAATGTCCCACCCAAATCATTTCTTTGCGCATTGTCATGTCACAAGGGAATATATGAATATATTCTTTTTTGCAGACAGGTTTTTCTTCTTATTAAAATAATGCAAAGGTTAGTCCTCTTCTGATCCACTTAAGACAATGCAACTTTTATAGAGTTAGTGATATCTAAAAATAATTTTCAGCAAGATAATCAAGTATTTGCATTATTTTCTACAAAGACATAGCCTTATAAATCACAAAACTATTTTAGAAAGATAATATTTCATTACAAAGCAGTGAATTAGACTACATTCTCATATAACAGCTCTCAGAGAATATAAACATACCATAAAACTCACTTAACTTGTGACACTGTTTTTAATATATTTGTTAAAATCGTGCAACTTTCATCATAATTCAATTTCAGATTTCTTCATTAACTCAAGAAGTTGCCTCTTATCTATTAGAAGTCCCAGGTAAACACTAACCTACTTTCTGTTTATAGATTCATTTATACTGGGCATTTCAGATAAATGGAGTCATACAATATGTGGTGTTTTAGCCTTTTTCATTTGACATAGAGTGGTTTTTTTTTTTTTTTTTTTAGTAAAAGCTTTATGGAAGCAAATTTTATTTCATATTTTAAAAATGTATGATTCAGTGATTTTAGTATATTCAGAGTTGTGCAACAATTACCAGTAATTAACTTTACAGCATTTCAACCTCCTGTAAAGACACCTCATTGGAATTTGTAGAAAGTCTCCTACCCCAGGCCTGACAACCAGGACTCTACTTTCTTTCTCTCTCTCTGTGGCTGTGCTGGACATTGATATCACACAAAGTTGCTTGACCATGCCAATTACTAGCTGATTATTCTACTGTTTTCAACAATGCTAAGGAACATTCTCCATGGAATGTTCTCCAAATAATTGGTCTTCTATTACTCAAGATAGAGCACAGTATTACCATTCATTGAAATCTGCTTTCCTATCTAAGATCCTTTGTGCTGTAGAACAAGCATGGAAGGTGAAATTCTCTTTTACCTATGTGTTTCTACAGGTATTACTTATGGTGGGTAGTACTAGGTAGCCATCAATCTACCACAAATAGCACTAGTTCTTAACACCAAGATGAGAGATCCTGAGTTGCCATGTGATCTTTTTTCTACACCAGATAGAAGCTGATACTTGCTCCTTGAAGGCCTCCAAAAGAACTCATCAACACACAGTTCTGCAGAGATGGATGACCACATTATTTACCAGCAAATCTTGCCAAATTTTCTCTAAGAGAGGCATTTGGGTGAAAGAAAGGGATTGACCCCATACTGCCAACATCTAACCAACACAAGTCTTTTGAAGGATAGAAATGAGGGAAACGGGATCCGTGACTGGCTTCCGAGACTGGTAGAATAGCTTCTTCACATCTTGGATCTCAGTAGGGACGAGTGAAGCCCCTCACTCAAATGTCATTATCTTCAATTCTCATTACTGGGTTTCCAGAAACCTGGCTCAACAAATGTTTTTCAGTTTGTTTAAGGTCTTTGGTCAATGTTCAGAGATAATGATTGTCTTTGCTAATTTTGACCAGTTATTGTCTATATGGGGGACAATTTGTTCCAAGCTGCTCACACTGTCATTATGAAAGTTCCATTGCAGGATTTCTTCTGGGTTCCAACTGCCAAGTTACATCAAACTAAAATGTTTAAAATATACACAACCTGCCTTCTACAGGAAGATTCCCTAAATAACTTTTAAATAATTAGAAAAATTTGGACAGGTGAGATATTATAAACAAAGTATATTTTTTATTCCTAATGATTCTCCACAAGTAACCAGCAATAGTCATACTTATTCTCTGTAGGATCAGGGTGTTAGTTTTTCAGATGTCCTGCAACAAAAATGAGATTTAAAAATATTTCCAACTTAATTAATTTTCTCATTCCATTTTGTTGATCTCTAAAGTTTTAAATTAGGTTTTATTTTACATTACTAATATGTTATTATAATACTTATTTATAAAATACTTCTGCAGTAGAATACAATAGAATAATTTAGAAACTAAAATTTTATTGTTTGCTTACTTAAAAGTATACTTTAGTCAGTAAATATCAGTGAAAAACAAGTATGATTGTTATATTAATATTGATATATTTATAAGTTTGTTACTTTAAGGAAATCTTGCTTTATTTTTCATATAATATTAAATTTATAGTGAGACGTTTAAGCCATTTTCTTTTTTCACCCCATTGCGCCAAAAATTTAGAAAATATTTCCACCTTTTCTCTTTTATCATTATATTTCACCTTTAAAATATATTTATGAACTCTTACTACGGTTTTTTGGTTTTTGTTTTTGTTTCCCCTCCTTGGTACCAGAGATTAAACCCAGGGACACTTAACCACTGAGCCACATCCCCAGTTCTTTGTATTTTATTTAAAGACAGGGTCTAGCTGAGTTACTTCTGGCCTCACTAATTTGAGGAGACTGACTTTGAACCGGTGATCCTCCTGTCTTAGTCTCCTGAGCTGCTCGGATTACAGGCATGTGCCACTGCACCGGGCACTGAAATTTAAATTTTTAAATTCTCCTGAATGCCTACTATTGTAAGTTTCTAATCTACTCACAAATGGAATGCTTTGAGATCTCTTTACTGTTAATGCTCACTAAAGGGAAGTGCGTAAATCTGTTTAAAATACAGTCCCATATGATAAAGCCACAAGAGCTTGAAACAAAATATGGTATGACTCTGAAAGTTCAAAACAGGGAAAGATTACATCAAATTGGAAGGAGAGGACAAAAAACTTCATAGAACATTTGATATGTACTTATTCATTCTTTATTCAACTCCTATAGGAGGTAGATACACATGTACATATATAATCATTGGTGGATCTGACAAGTGAGGGCCACCAATTAGTATCTAATGTAACATTCATATGGTAATGAATTAATTTCTATATACAAAGTTCTACTTTTTTTCTTAAACCCCTTAATATTTCTTAGTCCTTTTGCAAGATAGAGAATTTGATGATGTAAAAGAATTAAAAACTATATTCTGTGAAATTTGTTATTTTCTTGGGTCTATACTCTTACATATGTGAAATGTAATTCAACAGTCACAGTGATTTCTAAACAAAAGTAAAACACTATAATTTTGTCAATTATGGATTAGGCTTCTTATTCAAATCTCTCACATTAGGTATATTTCACTGGAGTAATAATCTAAGAGGAATGCAAACACTAAAACATTTTGAAAGTAAACTGTATTAAATTAATAAACAATAATTACAAAAGAAAAGTTTGTAACCCATATATTCTCCACTATAGTTTTCATTGTGATATTTAAACATTGCATTTTGTTATGAATTATACTTTTGATTGAATACCAATCATAATTTTATGAAATATATTTATCCATGATGTGCCATTAGTCACATTGCATTTCTCTGTGTTCTTTTAGAGAATTCAGAATGGAGTGGATTAGGGTTAATTCCTTATTGAGTAGGTTTTCAAGACTCTAATTAAAGTTCAGGGAGAACAGCCAAAATTTCTGGCATGTGCTCTTCAGAAGTAGATACATATTGCTGCTGAGTAAAAGAGGTATTAATTTTTTGGATTATAATAAAGATGAGAAGCAATTGAAAATAAAGCCAGTCATGTAGAGGGGATAATCTTATCAAATATTTCTTAAACATTCTATTTCATTAATACATGCATTTCCCTATTCTGCTACTCCAACAGAAAATTAAGATCTTATTATTCTGTAGTAATAACTGCAACAACTAAATTCAAGACCTAATGCTTAACCTTGGGCATCATATGACAAAATTTCTGTTTGCTAAAATCTATATGTGAAACCATTAATGTGTGATGGATATTAGGCTAATGAATTGGTAGAATTAAACTACTAAGCTGATTGGACATGAATGTCTTATTCATATCATTTGAAAATATAATTGAAGGTAGAAAACCCATTGCTTTTAAGAAAACCTAAAATGTTTGAAAACTAATTTTACTCATTTTGAAAATATAGAACATATTTCAAAATGTATTTTTACACTTCTGTCGTGGTTCATAGACAATTCACAGTTTTGGAAGCTGATGTACCTAATGCACTAATGGTTTCAAATTTATGACCCAGCTGTAGTTACTTTTATGTAAGGAAGGCTACATTAATTATAAAACATGTAAGTTAGACATTTCAAATTCTGGAAATAACAAACAGAAACAAATCATAATGTTATAATATTTTAATGCAGAGTGACAGGTAAAACTTCAAAGTAGTTGATTTGGCTGCTTCTGTTTTTCCTCACCTCATCCTTTTCTGGCTTCTATACTGAATCTTCTTCATTCTGATTCCTAAGTCCCTATTTTCTCTACCTGGATTTAAGATTTCTGATATTAAAGATTCATAACTTTAGGTAGAACAGAATGGATGGATGATATCCAAAGAAACTTAGTGGCTCTGAGTTCCCACTTGTATTATTTTCAGGAAATTCCAGAAGAGTTTGGGAAAAAAATCATTCACATTTCCTTCTATTTTGAAAACAGGATCAAAATTTAGGAATGATTCTCAAACAAACTATCTCCTACTTCATAATTTCATGGTTCTATGGGATGCCTCAATATTCTTTATGTTTGCTCAACCATTTACAATTTAATTTTACCATTGCCTCACATCTTACTGATTCTTCCTAGTGAATTCATCTCTCCTTGTCTCATTTTATTCCTGTCACCATTTGTGCAGATCTTCTTCTCCCTATACCTTTCAAATTGCCTTTCTCAATATTAACTTTTTCTCACTTACATATTTTACATAAATATGCAGTACTCTGTCAAAGAACAAGAAATAATGTAAACTATAATAATAAAAATTAAAATTTACTGAATAATTATTGTGTCAGAACTGTAGTGAGCACTAACAATATAGTACTTAACTCTTACCTTTTAAATTAGGTATAATTCTTGCATCTTTGAGATCAGTTTTTAGCAGCTCAGAGAGTTGCAGCAACTCATAAAGCTTGAGTAGCATATCACAGGGACCATTTAATAATACAAGCCATCTGTTAATTAATCTTTTGTATTGTGCACAAAGGACTTTTTATTGCCAACTTCAAGAAGTTCAGTTTTTTACTCATAAAGCTTGATTTCCAAAGGTACAATTATGACTCTCAAGTAAATATAATATCAATATATTTCAAAAAATTTTGTTTAACTCATTAATAAATGACATATTCAGTAAGCTGTCATGACTGATTAAACAAATCTGAGAAGCTAGATTAGTTAACTATTTAAAAAGGAAATGTTGGGATATAATTCTTAGTTAGCTATGAAACAGTTTAATGTCTACAAAATTATATATTTTGAAGTTATCTTTGTCACTGGAGATAAATATTTTCATCTTTGTGAGATGAACATCTAGAAGTTATCAAGTAACTTTAAACTACTGTGATTAATGGCAAGAACTAAACAGCCTAGTACAATGTAAGTATAATGCAAGGTACATGAGTAGTTTTGATTTTTAGTAGGCATATTAAAAATAAAAGGATGAAACCAAAGTTAATAGTTCATTTTTATTTTGCTCCATATATCTAAAATATAATCTATTCAATATAAAATTTAACAGAAATTTGTTCTTTATATTAAATGTCAGGAACTTGGTGTATATTTTAACTAGTACTTCCTTATTCATATAAGTAATGATTTAAATGCATGAGAGTCATATTGCTTTCTATCACTGGGTAGGATCTGAGGAGGTTCCCAAAAGGGAAAAGGGGACCTCAACTCAGACCTGACAGGTTCTTGTTTCACCACAGAAATGTCTCAAAGAATGCATCAAAAGTGACATAAGTGGAAATTATTTAAGAAAGCAAAATTTATTCAAGAAAGCAAATATTAGAGCACAAAAGAAGAGGAAGTGTGGGTGCTGGAGAGTGAGACAAGCTTTCGGGGTCTCAGAGTTCTTTTAAAGGAACCTTGGAACAGTAAACGTAAGAAGCGTAAGGCTTGGCATCAGTCTAATGAGCCAAATTCCCTTGATTGTGGAGTACAGAGCTGGCCGTGACAGTCTGGTTCTTCTCAAAATATTTGGGTAACATTTTCTAGTTAACATATAGCCCTTGGACTGTACCCATGTCATGGGTCTCTAGCAATTTATGTCTCTGAGCTTCTTTTAATCAGTCTAAAATTACTAACAAACTATATAGAGATGAATTAACTGCATTTATAGTATTCTAAGTGTTATGGGATCTTTAAAGAATTTAGACTTGAAAGAAAACAAGTATGGTGATGAAGGTGAGGACATTCCCTCTTTTCTTTGTTTGTCTCCTTTCTACTTACCCTAATTTATTTTATCCTGCCTCAGTTAATGCTGTTTTACTGGACAGTGTAGACATAGCCAATCCTTGGTTGGCCTCTGTCCCTGCAATGATATATTTCCCCTCTTCTATGAACTCCTCGAGAAATTTCAGGCATTTTTTTCTGATAGAGTAAATTTTCAACACCCTCCAAGAGGTGAAAAAATTCATCTGCCTTAAAACTTAGGTCAACTCAACCCTGGTGCATCATATAACTGCCCATTTCTTTCTGAACCTTCATCACTTATATGACTGTTTCACTACACAAGGCAAATATTTGTTGAATTCTAAATACTGTAAATATTTCATCTCATTCAATCCTTTTAACCATGTCTTAAGCTAGGAACAATATTGCTGTGTTACAGATAAGAAATGCAACTTGGCCAAGGTCAAACAGGTAATACATAGTAGAACAGGAAATTCAATTTAGGCAACCATGCTTCCAAGACTCTTCTTTAAACTTTTCTGTCTCACATTAATGTTTAGGTAACATTAATAGAGAACTCCATGGGTCTATAGTGTGGTCACAATGGACACTACATAATTTAGCACATCCTTTGATTTAACTGTTATTACAGACTCATTTCTGTTTTACTTTTATTATGAACTCTCAAAGAACTAAGTTTGTAATTTGGTTCTGCCAATAGGATGAATTGTTTAGAGAATCTTCTGTAAATCAGTGCACATTATGATTATCAATCCACACTGTCTTCTTCAGAACTAACACCTTACCCGCATTAAAATACCAAAGAGTAACTTCATGTCGGACTGGACTGTGATCAGGAAATATACATGTTAAGGCAAAATATGATGAAAAAATTAATCAAATTGTTCCAAGTTTTTTTTAGTAAAAAGAAGTTAAGAATGTTTGGCTAACCAAAGCTAGAGGGAACTTTTTTTCATGCTCCCAGATGCTTTAAATCTGACTGGCTAGTGATCAAAAAATGCTTATCAAGTGTGACATACCAGAAAATGGTGGTAAAGGAAATCAATGACCATGTAAGTAAAGTGATTAAACTTAAACACTTTTTATCATTTGTCCATTAACTTTAAGCATCCACACTTCTTCCCTCAGGTTGTACAATTTACTTAGTGAGTAGAGATCATTTATTAAAACAGTTTGCACATTTCGTTTAGTAAGAATGGATTTGCAAACAAAAGCTATTCTTTCTTTCCAACATTTTTCTGTTGACTTAAATAAATTAATTTTAATAAAATTAAAATAAGATTTTAATGTAAAAAGTTTTTTTGTGAATTTATTTGAGCCAGATAATCTAGGAAAATACAATACATGAAATGATTTATTCTTTGTTATTACTAATACTCATTAGCTGGTTCAATTTCCAAAAAGGTCAGTTTTTCTGAAAATCTTTATTCTTTGGGAAACTGTATACTTCTGTTCTCAGAAATTTTATATTTTGATATTTTTGTTTATAGGTAGACTTGCCCAGATTAATCAGCAATTAACCAAAACAGAAAAGTTTTTAGAAAGTTATTATGTTTAGAAGGTTTCAACTCAGAAGTGAAATAGTTTTTATAGTTTAAAAGTAACATCTTATGAAAAGCAGACAAATTCCTTTCTAATAACCTACCAGTGGCAATTAAACCTTTTGACATGCAGAGATGAGTAATTTGTTTTCTAGTCTTCTACTTTACTAAATCTGTGATTTTTCAGCTGACTTCCAATATATTCATTGTATATTTCTTTAATCAACTATATGGTGTGTGATTTTAGATCAATGGAATACCATTTTAAAAAAACAAATATACCACATACTGTTTAATAACAGCATTAAAATCATATTTTTCAAGCACAATGATTGCCTTTGCCAAAAGTTTTCTACTTATTTCCTCCAGCTAATGACTTCTGTCCTAAATAATGATTATGAGTTTTGTTGCCAAGTGTATTAAGAGTTGATCTTCCTATTATCTTACAAATCTTGGATCACAAATATTCCTACTTGTTCCATTTCTGAATACTTGTTTGATCATATTTTAAACAATATTATTTGAAATGTTTAAAACCTAGAATAAAGCAAAGGAATTTAAGAGACCAAGATGAATTATACATAGAAACATGCCTACTGATGAGATTTTTATGAAAGTTTCCAATGTGACCTTCTCTGTAGATGTGAAAGTAACTCTCACAAATATGAAGTACTTTTTACCTCAAGGGAAATGTGTCAAAGACTATCCTGTGCAAAATTTAGTATTATTTTGAAAATCTTACAAAGTTTCAAGTTACAGATTTTAGTTCATTTCCAGGAATAATACATTTTTGTCAACTTTCCTTCAATCTGATATATTTTCAATATTGTATATAGGTTATATACTAGATTTTAACTTTTGAAAGTGAAAACTCTTGATCATTTTGTTTTAGTTGTGAAGGATATTTTAATTATGCAATTTTTATATAAAATAGTGACTCTCATTATACTTAACATTTTAAAGAGAAAAAAATAACTTCATTGTTTAAGATCTTATAATTTATACCCTTCCTCTTTCTTTAATCCCATTTTTCAAAGAAGTTGAGAATACAAAATGCAAAAGTTAAAGTTTATGAATCTTAATTTCCTTTTATTTTGAAATTTGATTTTAAAAATTAAAGTTGTGGAAATTAATGCAACTTCAAGATTTTTTTAATAAAAGAATTCTTTGTTCAAAAATGACTAATGTTTTAAAATTCTCCAATATTACAGATACATTCATGGGAGTTATGAATATGAAAGTGAAGAACTTTTTAGCAGATGGTTGGTACAGACTACTTCTTATTTAGAATAATTTCTCTCACTATAATTTGAATCAGCATCTGTTAGGAATGTGCTCATTCAAGCTTTTGTTTTGCTTATAAGACAAAACACTTTGTATTGAAGTGAGATGCATTGGGATTTCAACATTTAGAATCTTTAAAAATTAAACAAATAAATGTATCCAAAGTGACTCATGTCTTTTTCATAGACTGAGTTCATGCATTAGAGAAGATTATGGGTAATATTTCTACAAAAGAGCAAAAACTTTCCAAAATGAACACTGGATGTGGGAAGGAAGTTTATATTCACTTAGTTGTACTGTGCTTATGTGGTCCTGAATACAATAGCTTGTTTCATTTCCATCATTTGAAAAAAGAAAACAACACAAAAGAAAATATAAAAATGATGTATAACCCTCATTTCTGTGGTTAAAAACCAAGAAGTAATTAAATTCAAGGTATACACTGTAATATTGAAAGTATTTTGGGAAACAATATAAAATAAATTCTGGAAATTTACAAAAAGATACTAATGTCATCACCCCTGATACAGTGGCCTGATTATTATCTGAATAAGTTAAATCAGGTTATTTCAAAATTTGTGAAGTTTGAATAATTAGTTGCTTTGAATTAAAAAATAAAATAAAAGGTCAATCTTGGCTCAAAATATAATTGATTTGCAATCTCGATTATTCCAAAGAACATTCTGGCTCCACTTTACTCATAAAAAGGACAGTAAAAGTCCCACTCACTTTTAATGCATATAAATGTAACTGTCAGTCGTGGACCCCTGAGGGAAACCCAGAATCCCTGTGAGTATACCGTGCTTACAATGAGGTTTGTAAGTACCATCAAAGAAGGATTCTCTAAACACTATACATTGCTACAAATGCTGAATCTAATATTATAATACAAGTTTATTATCATTTTGATTTTAGAATATGGACAAGTCAGGGTTTCTCAACAGGGACATTACTGACATGTTGGATTAGATGATTCTTTGTTGCCATGAGCCATCCTGTCTACTGCAGGGAGTTTAGCAGATTCTTTGTTGTACCCTTAGTGCAGATAATACACCTCCCTCCCCATGCCCCAGTATGTCTCTGGATATTGCTAAACATCTCTTGTTAGGCAAATTTTCTCCAGTCAAAAACCACTGGAGTAAACAGAAAAAAAACAAATCAAGTTTTAAAACTGGAAACATTAGAAAGAAATTTTTAAAAAGTGAGTTCAACTAAATTTACAGTTTTTCAAATGATCATGGAAGTCCCCCAAGTCAACATTCACCTCAAGAATTCTAAACTGATCCTTCAAGGTGATGTTTGATGATACAGATCTGAAGCTTAGGGCAAATATAATGAAGTCACTTTTCCACTTTTGATGCTTGAGGAAATTTCCAAACCTGAGGTCCCCAAACTTTCCTAGCCTAAGATTTTCTGCAAACCATTTAAGGTATATAAATATCCAGTTGGCACATGGAGTGATTTTGATTCAGCAGGTCTGAGGCAGGACTCAGAAATTTGTACTTTATAGTTACCCTGGACATTTTTGATGCACTGGATCTACCACTCTTTGAAAAACATTTTTTTCATATGAAAATACATCCTATAATAGAATTTCTTGGAAACATTCTATTAATAATACATGAAAGTTGAAGCTGAATCTTTTCATTTAGTGGTAAGCAGGACCATGGTTATAGTTCAGGTCACTATAAACTCAGTGGAGGAGACTCAGATCATCTGTAAGTCTATGTGTATGTGTATGTTTTTGTGAGTATTGTAATTCATATATTGGATTATTTTTATAGAAAAAAATCTGAATTTCAATGGAAAATTCTGCACTATGACATTCACTATGAATTATCAGATTCTATGTTTATTCATTATATTTGCAACTCAGTTATGATATAAATTTAAATAACCCCATTTCCTCCATGTTTTGCCCCCATTTCAATTCATCTGTTTAAATTAATCTCACATCCTGGAAATAAAGTGTAGCATTTCATATTTTTCAGATACAGGTTCAAAATCAACTGAAATTTTTCTTTTGAAAAAACATTAAACTTCCACTTAATCACTTTTTTAAGCTCTCAATTATAGAATTTTGGTGACAGTTTTTCAATATGAAAACCAGGTGAGTATGGAAACTTTCTTAAATGCCTATTTTTTCAAAGTTTTTCAATAAAATGATCCAACACAGTGACCACTTCCACAGTATGATGACAGATAAGTAATTTAGATTAGCCCTTACTCAGGACAAAAAGCAGCAAAGAATGAAACTGAAGGCTCCAGAGAGTTTAATACTTTGCAATTACTAGGAAAGAGAACCTCTGACAGAACGTATATCCAAATAATAGTGAACAAAGAATAATAAAGTATATTTTAGTAACACAAAATCTAAAGAAGATAAATGAATCAAGGTTTCAAGAGAAATAGTAACTCAGGGAGGGTTCTTAGATGAAAGAAAAAATAGAACAAATGCATGGAATCTGGTTGAGAACAGACTCATTTCTTTAATTTGATTAGTATAATGGGTATTTTTAAAGTTGAATAGTTAAAATGCTGAATCCTCAGAAAAATATTTTCCATAGCTCTGGGAAGCAGATACCTAGATTATATATATATCAACCGATCCCAATCTCTCTCTACTACTACTACTCTTTTTTCCTCTAAATGGATGAGCACACAGTTCAAAATTTCCTTTCTCTTTGTGATTTCTTCATGACAATTCTACTCCTTATTTTCAAGATGCTGTTCAATTCCTCTTGCCTGTGTCATATTTAGAAAGGGGTTTAACCTGATTTCAAAAATGACATTGTAATGCCAATGACATTGTTTTATCTGTATTTTTCTTCTGCGTACAATATATGCAAATATATATCTACAACGTTTAGCTTATGGGAAAACAGACATCAAATACTGCAGAACAGTGAAGAAACAGTATGGATTACATTCCTTACAGTGTGAATGGAGAAATTGTTACTAATAAGAATTCACCAATAAAGCTATAACATCTGCATTTATTTGCCAATTGAATTTATTTTTTCTCTTTAAAATTTTATCAAAAATGTTTTGATGGTCACCAATGAATATTCATTTGGAAAACATCAGTTTAAACTTGAAAAATTTTATCTACATACAGTTTAGGAAAAAAGGTGTCTGTTTTTAATAAAGCTTTTAAAGATTTCAAATATAATACTAATTTCTCAGGAATACATAAATAAAAAAGAACAAAGTTCAGAAATAGGAAAACTAAAGTTCATTTTAGTAACTCCTCTGTTATTCCATTGTATATTTAGCATAGACATTTAATAATTAAGGATGTATAAAATGAGATCAAATATTTATAATTTATTGGAAACAACTTTTAGAATTCTATTCTTATTATCATTATTAACATTATTTATACTGTTGAGTATTGTCAGTTAGTATAAATCAGATGTTGATACTCTTATAAGCCCTATATTAAGAAGACAACAAGGTGAGGATTTTCATAAAAAGAATCTTCTTTGTGTGTAAAAACTAATTAAATCATTAAAATTATAAATTATATGTTAACTTACTTTGCTTCAATATAATTTGTCAGGAAAAAATAACAAAGATATTGTTAGTTAGATAGCCTAAGTTTGTAACACACAAACACATTTAGGCCTCATATGCAAGGAAATTTTTCTTTCACAATTTGAAGATAATAATAAAATTTCTGTTCACCAACAGGGTTACCTAAAGGCATATTCACAAAATTGTATATACAAATAACATTTTACAAATAGACTATATAAACCAATTACAGTGTATCTCATTTTCACCTTTAATTCTTGGTTTCTGCTCATTTCATTCATTTAATGAAATGTAGCTTGTTGCTGAAAACCTTTCTGAATTACCAGTTGGTCAAAGTACACAAGTTGTTTTGTTGGTCCCAAATGTTACTGACCAGTAATCATGTACTTTTGTTGGTGATTAAACCATAAGATCTGTCAGTTAAATACTTCATATTGTTTCTTAACTAAATGAAAGGTAATATAAAAACTAATGTATTTTAGTATAAAAATTATTGAAAGAGTATATTTATTCAGTGGTTGCATTTTTTAAAAACTGCAAAGATAACACATATATTTTAAATTTACTAAGAAAGCACTAAAGAATTTTTGGGTAATTATGTCATGAGAAACAAAGAAAAGAGTAGGAGGCACTGTATTGGACAATTTTCAAGAAAACTCATTTGGAGGATAGATAGTATCTACATAAGAAAGGTTCCAATGATGCATTAAAATATCAAATTTTGAACTGCATAAACAGGGGTCTTATAGCAATAAGAAGTGGAAGATTTAGTGTATATCTTAATCATAGCAATTAGGACAAAGTAATATGGACATAAGATTTTTGTATTTCATTACAAAATTGTTAGAGGTTAACACAAAAGTAAATTGGAAAATTATGAACATTTCAAAAGACTAAAAGAATTCATTTTGTTTAAGAAAATAAAAATTTAGGAAAAAAGAAATTTAAAACCTCAGAAATTTTGAATGATCAACAGCCTACAATTCATTAAGGAGAAATTCTCAGTAAAAGTCTAACGCTTTTTCTTCATTGAATCTCCTATCCTCTAAAATTTTCTCTATTACCCTAGGTAAAGATTTTCTACTTGAATAAAATTAAATATGAAAATCAAATTCAGACTAGGAAAACAAAATATGAGGTGATTCATGGAATTCTGTGTTCCATGAAACATTAAGTAGTCCTGTAGTATAGGCATGAGTTATCATGAGAAGTTGAAAAACTGCTCAGTTTTTATATTGATGGGTAAAAGTTAATGATCTTATTCAATCTGAAGGATCATGGAAGCATAATTACCATCATTAATGTTACAAAGCTATTTGCTAGACACTTAAAGTGTGCTAAACTCAAATTTATTTTCATAAGTATATATCTATCACTGCCCTCTGCCAGCAGAGGCAATGATAACGCGTACGCTTCCTTTTCACACAAACAAAAAAGCCCAAAAGACAAGACCAACGAACGACGACGACGAACGACGAACGATGAACGACAAACAATGCCCAACAAACAATGCTCTTTATTCGAGGAAGTGTCTGGGTTATATAGCAAGCATAAGTCAATCAGAGTCTGCCTGAGATCAGTCTCTAGGCAGTTACAAGAATCACCTCATATACAGCAGCCAATCAGAGTTACTGAGCATGTGGGGAGAGCATGATAACAATGTAATACAATAAGGGCAACAAGAGGGCACGCAGCGAGCATGAGTCAGCAGTGTTAGCTGTTTGTTGCAAACCAGGGGCCCCAGACTGAGGTCCTCGATGTTGCAAACTGGGCCACCCCGGCTCAGTGCCAGACTAGGGTGGGGTCCGCGGTACCCCGACATATATCCATAGTAGTTATTGTTTTTTAATTAATTTCTGTGAAGAAGATACTGTATAAGTTAGGAAAGTGATGCTTACTAGGACATAAAACTTATCCAAGGTCATGTAACATATAAAAGAAAGAAGTATTATTGAGTTGAAGGCATTGGAAACCTTTCCTTACATAGCTTTTCCATCCCACCTGCTTTTTGTCGTACAGGAAAACTGCAGAAGTAGAGAAATCTTTTCAATCTAGTTTTCAAGCTAGTTTATTTCCCAGAATTCTGAAAATATTTGTTTAAAGTGTGCCATCCAATCTGTCATTTGTTTCATAGGGTAGTGCTATGTACTGTGGTAAGTACATCTAACTTGGGCACCTGGAGACAAGGTCCATCTCTCCTGATTCCCAGTCTTTTGAACCACACAACAAGCTGACAAAGCAACTTTTAGTACCTCTTTAACATTCTGTCAATTTGTAGAGCATATAATTTAGGATTCCAAAGAGATACATTTACACTTTCTAAGCCTCTAGGATACCCCTGCCCTGCTTCTGTAATGTGAGAAAAAATAAAGTTTATTTCTTGGCACAGCTGTCTTCACTAAGGAAAATGATCACAGCTGTCAGGATGTCCTTGTGGCAGCATTCATCGATTATTAAGACAGCCAAAATAAAGAGATAACCCATGCTGTGCTCAGTTAATTTTGCATTTATAGGCAAGGTGCTGCATGGAATCCAGTGATTAGTTTACAGCTGGTATAATGAAAGCACAAAACAAGTAGTAACAGAGTTCCTACTTGATTTGTGTAAAAAAGAAAACATTCAGCTAGTGAAAACATTACAAAATTGCTTAGAATTTCAGTATTATCTCTTGAAAATAAGACAGTGAGGGAAAAACAAGCTAAACGTGTATTTAAAGGATTTATGGAGACTGGAAAAGCTAGCGGCCAGAAATATTTCACATTTATGCTTACTTGATCCTACTAACCCACCTGAAATTGTTTGGTGTAGTAAGAAATATTAGTAAATAGAAAGTTAACATTTTGTTTGGTCTACATATGAAAAGCAATTCAATTTATTTTGATTTCTACTTTGAGCTCCCCCTTTTCTTCTCATAGCTTTACAATGTAGAATTTGCAAGGAACAAAATAAGCCATGAACTTAAAATGAAATAGGATATACAAAAGATCAAGGAAAATGACATTTATGTATTAGGTGCAAAATATGTTAGAATTTCAAAATTTTCTTTTACATTAAATATTGAAAATTTTTCTATCCAGCTCTTAAGAACAGATTAGAGTTATCATAATATAAAATTTCAAATTAACTCCTGTGGGTGTAGCTCAGTGATACAGCATGTTCTTAGCATTTGTATAGCCCTGGGTGTGATCCCCAGCATAAATATATATAATACCTACTGATATTAACAGATTTAGGTCAAATTATAAACCTAAAATAAAATTTATTTTTTAGCTTATACTATGTGAAGAAAACATGATAAATTCTCAATAAGAAACCAGTGAGAAAAGAATAGAAATTTATATTTTTCTAACAATTTTTATAAACAAAAATTATCATTTTCTGATTGAAGAAATCAAATTCAAATAAAAATAAAATAAAGTGTATACACATGAGCTAATAAAAATATAATAATGTTTTGCAAAGAGTATTTGAAATTTAAAACAATCTAGTTTATTTTGATCAAACAGAACTAGGCAAATTTTTTAAAAATCTGGTAATAAGAGGATTGTGTAACTTTGTTTCTCAGTGAAATTTGAGTTAGCAGTGAACTTAAATATCATATTCATTTTACCATGGTTGTATTATAATAATATTTGAACCTATTTTTCTGGCATGAAATAAACATATCTCTTAATTGAACTGGGTGACCAATATTTTATATTTAATTTGTTAGCATTTTCTTTTGAATAGGTAAAGTAGTTTACTGTAGCTGCTGTAACTTAGTACCACAGACTGGGTGGCTTAAATAATAGTATATTTTGTATTGAGTCTGCAGACTGGAAGTCCAAGATCAAGCTGCCAACAGAATTGGTTTCTCTTGAGGCCTTTATTCTTGCCTTGTAGATGCCCACCTTCTTTCTGTGCCATCAGTTGATCTTTTGTCTCGCTGTGTTCATCCCTGGTGATTCTTCCTCTTCTCATAAAGACATTGGTCCTATTTTATTAGAGTCTCATCCTTATTACCTAATTTAATCCTAATATTATTTTTCTTCCATGCTCTATCTCTAGCAGTCACATTGGTGGTTAGGATTTCAAGATAGTAATTTTTACTGTTGTTCAATACATAACAGTAAAAAAGAGAAATATTTACATTTTCAGATGGCAATGGTTACATATTTAATAGTCTTCTCTTTTCCTTGAGAAAAGATTTATCCTTAATCAAGTTCATGGGAGATTACATCAAAATCCCTTGAATGCTCTGCTTGCTAATATTTTCTTTGCTTACTAGGGAAACTTGGGTTATACCAGATAGTCACTGCTAACAATAGATTTATTGTGGGAACTTTGAGCCAAGGGCTCTGGGTTTGACCTCCGGAGGGACTTGAGAACTAAGATACAAAAAATCTAGTCAAAATTGAAATTAAGGACACTGTTCTCCACACTTCAAAATCTACCAAGACTTCTGTTGTAAATTGTGTAAGTTCAAAGGTTCCCAATTCACCTCAGGTTCTGTAATTTGCTAGGAACATAGAACTCACTAATAGCTATTATACCCAAAGTCACTTTTACTCATAGGGAAATGATACAAAGTAGATGTAGCCAACAGAAAAGACAGTGAGGACAAAGTCTGAGAGATTTTCATGTGAAAAATTTCCATCATCTTCAGAGATTTATTACTCTTCTTACATCAATATATGTCAATGTACCTGGAGTATTGCCAATGCAGGAAGCTCATCCAGGTTTTGGTATGCAGTTTTTATTGAACCTTTATTACTTAGACATGGTTGATTCATTTGCCTAGTGGGTTGAACTCAATCTAAAACCTCCCTTTGCCCCATTTGAGGTCTGAGTGGAACCAAAATTTCACACCTATTATTGTATGGTAGGTCTTTCTGCTATGCCCAGTTGAACTCTGACTCATCCTATTATTAGAAACTGTCAGATGTGGCCTAAGGGACCCTTCACAAATAACAAAGAAACTCTTACTACTCAGGAAATTACAAGTTCACCTCCCAGGAGCCTAGACAAAGCAAAGCTTCTCTTTGGAGGGCAAAGTTCCTGCTGTACATTAGGTAAGCCATAGGAGCGGTCATCCTTGTGAAAGTGACCAATGCACTTACTCCTGCATTATTAAATCTAGGTCTCAAAACATGAGGTTTCTTTATGGATTCAGTGATTGTTGCCAAAAACGACCATTGGTAAAGTAGACACTGCCTGTACACTACACTGGGAAAGGACAACAGAATCCTGATCTTTCCCTGACTCTGTATTATGTGCCTCTGACAATTTTAATCTGCATTATTTCTTTTTAATAGAATGTATCTGTTAGTATAATGGTTTTTCTGAGTTCTTTGAGTCATTTTTATGAATTATTGAACAGGATAATTGTCTAGAACAGGAGCAGACACAGGTGATCTGTGATTTGTCTTTCCTGTGGCACAATTTTGAAGATGAAAGATAGAACTATCTCTAAACAATTTTAGTTTTGTTTGTCTAGGAGTCAGGAATAAAAACTTTAATTCTACTAATTATTTTGTTGCATCATGATGACACAGAAGGTAGTTCAGAAGATCCTGAATCACAATGCTGACTCTCATATTTCCGCTTTAAAAATGATATATGAGAAGCAAATCAATATGATAAACCTCTGAAAGTGAAGCATTTAGTCTGAGAAAACCACAGATTCTGTTTGTCTTGAACACTGAGCAGTGGAATTTAATGACCACACATATTTTCTACTGTTCCTTAGTGTAAAAAAGAACGTCCAGGTCACAGATATCAGGATGTTTTTTCTTCATAGATATATCAAATCATTTTTCCTAAACCATAAGCATTGGAGAGAAAATAAATGTAAGCCTAATCTCAATAATTGCAGAAAACACTAAACTTCAGCATTCTTTAAATCCAGGTATGTCTGTCTATCTATCTATCTATCTATCTATCTACCTACCTACCTATTATCTATGCATACCTATATACATATAATTGTATTGTGTATAAATATGCACATGTAAACTAATACTTATGCATATGTACAAAAGAAGACTTTCAAGAGCTTTAGCTTCAGGGTATATCAACCCTATAAAAAGCTAAATTTTGAGCTCTATTATTATATTTGTTATTATTTTCTATATACTTCTTTTGTTGATAAGAACATTTAAGAACAGAGGTTAAAAATATTAACTCTGCAAATTGGTAATATGATTCACTTCAGATTTCGCCAGTTTACCCTAGAATGCTATGATGAAAAAATTACATATATAAATATATATATATGCATATATGTGCAATATAGAACATGTATATCTTACATATATATGTATATACATACATTTTTACAGAAATAGTTTAAAACAGATCACTGCTTAAGAGCAGTAGCATGAAAATTAAAATCTTGGCTATCATATTTTTTCCTTTTTAGATAACTTACTATGCCTCAGTTTTCTCATTAACATATTGGTGCAATCATGTTGTCTAAGAAAATGATGTAATTATAAAATACACAAAGGCAGGCAGTTTATTCAGTTTCCTAGTATGTAATAAACACTCAAGGGATAATATAAGTATGGTTTTATAGCCAAAATTTACAACAAATCTCAGATTGTTCTTAGATAAAAATTTTGAAATTGTCTCATAAATTTAGGAAAATGTTATACACTAAGGAATATTTGAGGGGCTGGGGACATGGCTCAGTGGAACAGTACTTGCTTGGCATGGATGAGACCCTGGGTTCAATCTGGCTACCAGAAAAACAAACAAACAAACAAACAACAATAACAACAACAACAAAAGTTTGACAAAGTATTTGTGAGGAAATTTCTGATAATATTTGATTCAATTTAAGTTTGAAATATGGGTATGAGCAATAGGAAGGTGACTGGCACTTGTTTTATTTATGTATCATACAAATTACAAACTTGGAGAACATTTCAGAATCATTTGGCTCCAATGACAAATAACATTTTCTGAATTCAGTTGTAACTAGCTATTGTAAGTAGACACTGCTAGATCTTTATGAAATTTGACATATTCTTTTCTCTGCCTGACTGGTCAAGTGATCAGGGAATCTGTATGGCCCTGATATACTGTGGAAACTGATCTTAAGATAAAATAATCTATAATTTTATACTTTGATAAAGGGACAGAGCTTTGTCAGAGGAAAAAATTATTAAAGATATTCTATTTGTAGTTCTAGAAATCTAGAATAACTTGAGCTTAGAATATGAGAACTCTGTACAATTTATTAAAACAGAGCTTAGAATAAAATGTGCCTGAAATGAAAAGAACAAACCAGTAAAAATTAGGATGTGACAGCTTATAACTTTAATGAGGGAAGAGGTGCTTTCAAATGTGATTTATTCTAGAAGGTGATCCAGGGTGATCCAGTAGCCTAGAAAATCAGGGATGTTATCAAGCAGAGGAGCACACAGGGAGACTCAGTGTCACAATGCAGTGCCAACAATAACAGACATCAGCATTTTCCAGAAGATGGTGAAACACAAAATTATCATGGAAAGTCAAAGGATCACATTTATCTATAAAACATTAACTTTAAAGATCTAAGGGATGAGTGCAGATTCTATTTCAAATTAAAAATTATGGTTCAGAGAGACTAGCATTGTAAAGTATATTTCATTGTACAGCCCATGAAATATATGGGAAAAATGAATAGGACAAAATTCTTTTCTATGGCCACTCATGATTGAAGGTATCTCACATGGTCTATCAGAAGTGAGGTCTACATAAAATATTCATTTTAGTTTGTTGTGTATTAATTCATACTTAATTTATAATAAGTTGCATATTTTTCTTTGTGTAATGACATGAGTTTACTGTCCACAGTAATATTGGGGTTATGAGGCATGTTAATGTGATTGAGAATACCAATACTGAAACCTTCTATACTTTAAAAAGTACTGATTTTACTTAATTAATGAACAGATTTATAATCAAGGAACATCTTCTGTACTTCACAGAAAAACCAAATGACACATTTGCTCAAAAAATGATTCTCCTTATACTCTATTTCCAGACTCCAAGGATTCTATTACTGTTGTTTCCTAACATGGAACAGTCTTGCTTGGTTGCTGCTAGTTGTCCTTCAACATGTCCTTATACCTGTCTTTATTCTATTTTCCCGGCTTCTGCACACTCAACAATAGATTGCCTAGGAACACTGCTGTCACTTGTCATTGATGTGAATTCAACCCAAAGTAGACAATTGATATAAGTGCTCCAATGTCAAAAATCTTGCTATATTCTCAGAGGAGGTATAATGTAGTAGAAAGAGCACAGGACTTGAAGCAAGATCACTACCTGTTTTAGGAATAAAATTTAATGGGGCAAGTTAATTTCACAGTATTAACTTCTGTGAAACTTCCTTCTTGTAATTTCAAGAGCAACAATTTCTAAAAAGATTTTAAGGGCTAGGGATATGGCTGAGTGGTACAGAACTTGTCTAGCATATATGAGGTCCTGGGTTTGATTATCATTATTGCAAAAATAAATAAGTAAACAAGTAAATCAAAATGGCCTTAATGGACAATATGTATAATTTCTAGTAAAGAAGATTTCTGGTTTTACCAGCAAAATAGTCTCTGAAGGAGAGTACATATAATATTATTATGTCTCTGTTTTACTTAAAGCATCTTCATTTTGATCCTGAAGATTATCTATAAAGCATGTGCATTAAAATAAAATTCACTGATTGATAGCATTCTCTAAAAATGTATACCAAGTAATTGCTATATATTAATAGTGATAGTATAGTAATTCTGTCAGACCATAAATGATGAACTACTATTGACTTTAATGATACAGCTGGCAGAAACTGTCCTCATTTTATTTAGATCTATGAGCAAATAATGTGGGCATATCTAATTGTCAACCATTTATGAGGTGATAAGACTTCTCCAGACTGCACTAAATCAAAGTATACACCACAAGTAACTATAATGTATTAAATAAACGAGCATGTGGAAACTTTGAAGTGTTCTGATTTTCACTGTTAGGTTTATCATGCTGCTGAGTTTTGCAACCAAGCAAAGGATAATTCACTTACTTCACAGTCTTAAAATGGGAGATTTCACTCTGTATAGACTGAAAAACAAAACTTCTGGGTATTTTAGTGACACTTTCAAAGTACAAATGGTAAATTACAAAATTATTCCAAAGAGGAGTTATGCACAGAGGCAATACTTTATGTTGTAATCAATACCTCAGGAATTAAAAGGCAAGTTTTTGCCCTGATTTAATAAAGTCATTGTCTTAGTCCATTCAGAGTACAATGTCATAAAACCACAAACTAGGTAACTTAAAAATGATATTAATATAGGTGGTACAGTTCTGGAAGCCGGGAAGTTCAAGATCAAGAGTCAAAGTTTGGTAAGGACCTGCTTCCTCAGAGACGGCTATCTTTTCACTGTAACTGCACATGGCGAAAAGGATAAACAAACTATCAGGGATCTCTTATAGGGGCAATGATCCTATTCATGATGTTTCTGCATTTATGACCTATTCAACTTGCAAAGTCCCCATCTTCTGCAGTCATCATCTTGGAGGTTAGAATTTCAGCATATGAATTTTTGGAGTTCACTAGTATCTAGACTATAACAATTATACTCAGCTCATGGCCAATTTTTCATTTCCATGGGATTCAGTCACTTGCCATCTCTTCTATCATCTGTATTTACTTATCTTTTGTTACTTTATAAAATAACTTTGCATTTATAACTTCTTTTAAATTGCAATTTTCTTTTACCATTAAGTCATTTTTGAGGCAACACTGAATTCTTCTATAGAGATACATTTAAGCTACAATTTCTGTCCCATGAGTAACTCAATGGAGATGACAGAATGGGAAAGAGATTAAGGTTATATTATTTCTAAATGTATGATTTTCACTTGATCTTCATGAAAAAATGCAGAGATGCTGGAAGAGTCCTGAAATTATCATTTTGGAGCATGTTAAGAAAATAAACCTAAGACCAAACTAAAAATTTTATTGAGACATAAATAAAATCATTCTAGGTAAGAATTTTTCCCAGCTAAGGAGAAAGGGTTAATTTTTTTTTTTTTAATTCTTTTTGGTAAAACTAATGTCCCATTCTCTTCTTCTTAGAAGCAAAGAAGAGTTTCAATGAACTAATATTCCTAGGGAAATTCCCCAGGAAATTTGATAAGGTTTTGCTTTGTTTTAGTTTTGTATTTATTCTCAAAACAACTTTTCACCATTATGCGCTTGTATGTATTTTAAACATTAAAATGCAGGTATGCATATACATCTACACATTTACTGGTACATTGCTATATTACATTGTTTTCACTGGATACATCATACATTAAATATTTTAACATTTCTCCACTGTGATGTTTCTTCTTAAAATATCCATAAACAGAAATGTTTCTAGGTTCAACATGTGTTAAAAATACTTAAAACAACTATAAATAGGATTACCAATACTTGGAAATTAGAAGGCATACAATGAAATATGAGAAGTAATTTAAGTAAACTGAAGTGTCAACAGTTTTCTTATCCACTATCTTCATTGATTGCCAGGTGAGAAATCTGAGCAACTGAGAAACTCTTTTTTAAAGCTGAATTTATAGTAAGAGACTGTATGTTACCATTGTACTTGAAAACAGGGTTTTACTTCTAATGTAGATGAATAATCCAGAAGGAAATGAACTTTATAATCTCCTTCACAATAGCTAATACTTTCATGTTTGCTACCTGGTATGTGTGTGTGTGTTTGTGTGTGTGTGTAATGTTCTCAACGAAAGTTGAGAAAGTGTTTATATTTTATTTTTTATAAAAGGCTAAATGGGAATTTAATACAACTAATACCAGTGATCTGTCATAAATAACATGAGGTGCTATTGTTTTCAATAATTGATTAATTTTCTATATCCATTAGATATTTGGTATAATCAATTAAATAGTTCTTCCTATCCAGTTGGAAGATAAAATCTCAAACACTTTTGCCCAAAGCATCATTTAACGTCTCTTATTTCTAACTGTTCTGGATAGAATCCACATCTACTTGGTAAGATTCATGGTTTAATCACAAAATAACAAGACCCCAAGGGCCCATCTGTCCAGTGACAAATATAAACTATTTATGAATTTATACAGTATAAATAAAATGGTTTACCAAAGCATGCATACAATGTTAGAGTAATACAATTACATTGGCATAGCAGATCTTCATATTTTTTATATATGTTAAACATAATTACAAGAAATCTAGCAGAAATAATCTTAGTTGGACATATTAAAAACTTTCAGCATAGAACAGACTTAAATAATATAAATGGGGTTTATGAAGTATTTTTCAATAATAAGTAAATGACTGTAACAAATATGATGTGACAAAAATATGCATATTAATATTGAAATTAATCATGACCTCTATAAAATTAGATTGCCATTGCTGCTTTTTCTACACAAAAATATCAAATATATGTAAATGTAGGGATCATCTTTGAATTGTATTTAAAATGTTTCATTGGTAATATTCTCAAATTGGTTACATTATCAAGACATTATGTAAAAAATTTGCTGAGCTACCTTTTTATTCAGAAATTCTATAGACCAGGTCTCTTTATATTATATATTTTAATTAAAGAAAACAGAATATACCCAGAAAGAGGTTGTCATTTCAAAAACCAAAGAATTGTGAAACATAGTGGAGAACTAATGTAAAATTTGAACTTTACCAAATAATAATATATCATTAATGGCTCATTGCTTATAATAAATTTAACACACTAAAACAAAGTCAATAATAAAAAAAGTTTGTTCAGGGAAGAGGGAAAATATGTGAAAATTCGTTATACTGTTCAATTTTTCTGTAAAAGGAAAAAAAAAAGGCTTCCTTAAAAAAGCTGTAACTCATTTAAAAATGTCCATAAATCATTTTTAAAAATAAGCAGAATAATAATTATTTTTGGCTTATTTTAATTAATCAATATTAATCCTGTGTCTTCTGAACCACTTGTATCAATTTAAACAAATGTTGTATTTGATATTTAGGAGATATGAAATCCAGACTATATAAATAATTATTCAAAATTTTCAAGTTTGTAAGTAATAGAAAGTGGAAGGAATCAAATCTACTCTTATTTCTATGGTTTGATATAAGATACTTTTTAAATCATTTACAATTAGAAAGGAAATACATAATTCCTGACCAGGTAGAAATAGTCATTTTTTTCACTATATATTAAGGAAGCATCTGGAAAGATTTCTTTAGGGTTAGTTGTTATCTATTTTAGTTAATAAAAACATATAATTTAAATTTACCTTTATTTCACAGAATTTCTATGAATGCTATTTCCTTAATATGTTTATTTGTGAACCAATAATGTATTTTCAAAAATGAGTTTTTAATTCCAAAAAATAAGAAAATAACACATTGGGATCTTTAAAATGATTTTGCTATAACAGCAAAATATCCTTGGACTCTCTAATGCTGCACATTTTTTCAGTCCAAGTCATGAAAATATTCACGACAAAAACAAAACAGAAAGAATTATGAAGCATTTTTGAGTTTTGTTATTTTCTGTCACCCTGGGACTTCCTAATGACTCTTGACATTATAGCTTAACATTCTAAATATCATTATTGTTGAATTTTTTTGAACTATTTAATCTGTTTGAAAGCAAAGACAAATGAGGCCATCAATACTTAAATGATATCTATTCCACATGGTGATTTCAAAATGAGTATCAGTTACATTTGTTGATCTGAATAAAGAAACAGTCATCACAGACTCAACATGTCAACAGGGAAGAATAGATTGCTGCATTTGAGAAACACTTGAAATTGAGATGAGGAACTTAGTTTAAAAAAAAGGTCAAATTTGTATTTTGAAGAGCGGTGATTAATTAGGGTGATTTTTTGGCTATTTAATACAATAGGAAAATGTACCTTGTAGACTCAGTTCAGGTTAATTTGGAGAAAAGAATTTCCAGATAACTTCAGATTTCAGTGTTAGATTGTGTCTAAAAACTTTGTATTATAGAGCATAGCACTATTCTTACTCATACTCCTCTCAATATCTGACATTGATACATTTCCAGTTTTGGAAATATAAATTAATAATACACATTTATTTCATAGTCCTTCAAGGAATTATTATGTAAGATGATGGTATTAAAATCCACATACTTCCACTTTTCTCTCACATCCACTTGATATCTGTGATTCTCCTTCTATGAATACCTATATGAATGGTTTTATACTTGCCAAATTTACAATTAATACTCCTACAATAAAGTGTTCTGTGCTATTTTTCCCCACTCAGTTGATTCCAAATGTTGACAAAAAAATGTGGCATTTAATTTATTTTGATTTTGAAATTATTTCCATTTTTCAGTCCAAATAATATACTCAGACAAAAATAAAACAGCAAGAAATTCTGATGTAGTTTTGAGTTAAATCATGGATTTAAATTTTTCTCTATGGGTAATATGTTTGAATCTCTAGAGCACTTTAGAGGAACTATTTTTTAGAATCAAGACTATACTGAGTTTCTTTCTCTATTTGAATATTTTTATCTTTTCCCCTTTTTATAGTCAGGCCTCATTTTAATCAGTTTTATATTTGAATTACTAACTTATTTAAAATACATGTTTGTTTTGAATTTATATTTTTCATTAAATATTGTTTTTATTTTTTCATATATTTCCATTCTTTTTAAACCAGATCTCTGTCCTGACGACTTTGTCTTTCCATTTCTGAAAGTTAATGTTCTACTGATTAGGTCTGTTTCCTCCACTTCATAACTTCCTAATTTTTCTTTTACTTTCTCATTTTGTTGAAGATAACCTTGGGTAACTTTCTAAAGGAAGGTAAAAAGAGGAAAAATATTCTGGAAGTGGTTTTGTTTGAGAATTAGTTTATTTTATATTTTCTCAATACTTTACCTGAATATGCACTTTCAAGATGCATATGTCACCCCAAAACTGAAAAGATTTTTTTTTTTACTTGCCTGGTTTTTAATCTTCAAGTTCCCTTTGGAGTTTTCTCCTCAATCTTCAAAGAATCTCTACTATTTTGAAAAATTGATATTCAGATTTTTAAAAATAATTTTCTTTGTTAAACTTTGTCATATATTTTTCACAATGACTTTATGCAGTGTGTTCTGCTTATGTGTTTTTAATCATTACTTATCTTTTCATAATTAATGTATAAGAACAAGAGTTCTTTAGTTTGATGCCATGCATTTCTTATTGATTTTACTTCTTGTGCTTTATGAGTCTTGCTAAGGAAATCAGTTCCTGAGTCAATATGTTGGAGTGTTGGGCCTACATTTTCTTCTATTAGGTGCAGGATTTCTGGTCTAATACCTAAGTCCTTGATCCACTGTGAGTTGAGTTTTGTGCAGGATTGGGGATAGGGGTTAAATTTAAGTCTACTTCATATGAATTTCCAGTTTTCCCACCACCTTTTGTTAAAGAGGCTATCCTTTCTCCAATGTATGTTTTTGGTGCCTTTGTCTAGTATGAGGTAACTGTATTTTTGTGTGTTTGTCTCTGTGTCTTCAATTCTGTTCCATTGGTCTACTTGCCTGATTTGATGTCAATATCATGCTGTTTTTATTACTATAGCTTTGTAGTATAATTTAAGTTCTGATATCATGATGCCTCCTTGCTTCGATTTTCTCTCTAAAGATTGTTTTGGTTATTCTCAGTTTTTTATTTTTCCAAATAAATTTTATGACTGCTTTTTCTATTTCTATGAAGAGCATCATTGAAATTTTGATGTGATTCCTATTGAATCTGTATAGCACTTTTGGTATATGATCATTTTGACAGTTGCAATTCTGCCTATCCAAGAACTTGGGACGTCTTTCCATCTTCAAAAGTCTCCCTCAATCTCTTTCTTTAGAAACTGAAAATCTTCACTGCAAAGGAAACAATCAAGAGTGTGAAGACAACCCACAGAATGGAAGAAAACCTTTGCCACATACACCTCAGATAGAGCATTAATTTCCTAGATATACAAAGAACTCAAAAACACATAACAACAACAATAATAATAAACCCAAATAACCTAATCAATAAATGGGCAAAGGAACTGAACAGACACTTTGTAGAAGAAGAAATAAAATGGTCAACAAATCTTGGTATAAGTCTCTACCCTGCTCTGAGTGTGTAATCCAAATAGCTCTAGAGATAATTTGTTTCTAGGAAGCTTTGCATTCTACATGACTCATTCTAGCATGGAAAACAGCTGAAAGGTGTTTCAACTGACTGCAACCACAAACCACTTTTACTTCTACTAGATACCTGATGAGCACTGCAGAGGAAAGAAGGGGCGAAAAATGACCTCAGCCTTTGCTCCAGCCAAAGAATGCACAGCCTAAGAAGACTTGAAGGAAAACTCTGATCAGCATAGGATGCAAGTTTCCACTCTTGTTCACCCATTCAATAATGTTGGTGGAGAGAACATTTTAGTTTTATTAATATTTTTTGTTGCCATTTTTGTTGCTTGCTTCTCTCTCCCTATGCTTCTCTTTTTCACATATACTTTTTCTTTTATTTTTATTTTCTTCTTTCTTCCTCTTTTCTCACTTTTTAATTTTTCTTCTTCTTTTTTCACTTTAATTTTATTTTTAATTATTTACTTTATTCCATATTATTTTTCCCATTTTTTTTTATTATTGATAGTGTTGAGTTGTTTCATAATGTAGTTTTGAATCTGTTTTTCATCTGGATTTCTTCTTTTTATTTCTTCTTCTTTCTTTCAGCAGTAGAGATTAAGACCAGGATATTGGGGCTGGGGATATAGCTCAGTTGGCAGAGTTCAGTTGGCAGAGTGCTTGTCTTGCGTGCACGAGGCCCTAGGTTCAATCCCCAGCACCATACAAAAAAAAAAAAAAAAAGACTGCGATGCTGAACATGTTGAGTGGGTACTTTGCTACTGAGTAACACACCCAGTCCAGTTGAAATGAATATCACCTTAATCAAATCATGACCTAATCTCACTTGAACCTTGAAAGACATTCCAACTTAAGGAATTGGGGAGATAAAAACTCCCAGCCAAGACCTATCTCTAAGTAGGCACACCAATGGGATATGAAATCCTGCTCTTGGATACTCACTCATATAGCAATAGCAGAAAATAATAACACAACACTTGAAGACACCACACCTGCAAGAGACCTCTGCATCAGTTTCTCCCATACTGAATCAGATAGTATATTGCTGACAAGACTGGAGGTGAGTGCCACAAAGAATGAGTTGTGACACAAGCCCCTGCCTCTTCCTATGAAACAATTGCAGTTCCACCAGTGTCTAAACAGAAGATCCAGGTCCTCCACAATGGTTAGAAGAGTGAGGAGGAGAATTTCTTTCAAGAAACAGTAAATGCAGTACAGCCCAAAGTAAACTTTAATAACCATTGCAACTTCAATCACTACCGTAGGAATAATCATGGAGGGTAAACACAAATTCTGCTGTCTACATTATATCTGCTTGAAATGACACAGGGCCCCCCACTCTTGCAATTCCTACAGAAAAGATGAGTCCCTTGGGCTCCAGTATGGTCTATATTGTGTCAAAACCCACTAATCACAAAGAAGCCACAGGAAAAAACATACTATGAAGTTCAAATAGAATTAATCACAACACAATCCAACAAATGGAAATATGAATACACAACATCAAGACAAAGGGGTTTAGTATGGAAGCTCACAAAAGAACTGGCACAGATATTTCTCCCAATAGATTCACAAATATCAACATAGTAATAACAGGGCAATACAACACTTCCCAAAACTTATAACACTATAATAATTGTTTCCAATTATATGAAAGTGGGTGAAATACTGAAGAATTCAAAAGAACGATTTTCTAAAAAGGGCAAATGAAATCTGAGGTAATACAAATAATGAGTTGAATGAATTAAGAATATGCATGAATATAAGAGATAAACATTTTGGTAAGTACCAAATGAAAATATTGGAAATGAAAAAAATCAGTATATCAGATAAAAAAAAATGCAGTTGAAAGCCTACATCAGAGACTTGATCAAGCAGAAGAAAGAACACTGAATTTGAAGACAGGTCTACAAAAGTGGTACATTCAAACCACAAAAAGAAAGAATAAGAGAATGAATAGAAGATTCAATATCTCTGTGACATCATTAAAAGATCAAAGCTTTGAATGATTGCTGTACCAGAGCGAGAAGGGATACATGCTGAAAGCATAGGAAACCTATTTAGTGCAGTGGTACTAAAAAATATCCTACATCTTGGGAAAGACATGGATGTCCAGGTACAAAAGATATTTAGAACCCCGAGTAGACATGACCTGAAAGAACCTCCCAAAGACATATTATTGCTAAATTTACAAGAGAACAACAACAACAAAAACAATATTAGAAGTTGCAGGAGAGATGTGTTGATTTACATTTAAAAGCAAACCCATCAGAATATCAGATTTCTCAGCAGAGACTCTAAAGTCCAGGAGAACATGGAATGATGTATTTCAAACCCTGAAAGAAATTAGCTGCCAGCCAAGATTACTATACCTAACAAGTTAATACTTCAGTGTCAAAATAATAAATTAATAAATAAAGACCTCCAGGATAAACATGAACTTAGCAACTCATGACTAGATGACAAACATTACAGAGAATAATTAAGTTAATCCTATACCCAAAGGAGAAAGATTAACACAATCATGAGAAAACAAAACAGAATAAGTTTTGCTTAAGATTGTATGCACAAATTAGAAATAGAAACTAATTAAATACTTTTATAGCAAATCATAAAATGTTTAAGATGAATAAGAGAGGAATAAATCACAGAATATTCAAAACAACCTGAATAAAATCTACAAAATCACAGAAATAACAATATACTTTTTTATAACAACCCAGAATATAAACGGCCTTAATACACCTGACTGGTTGGATAAAAAAATAAAGTTCAAAAATATACTGCCTGCAAGAAACTCACCAGTAAAACCATATACAGAATGAAAATAAAAGGATGGAAAATGGTATTTCATGCAAATGTGGACAAAATACCTAACGAGAACAATTTTTGAGGAGGAAAACTATTTGGTGCTCATGTTTTTGGAAGTCTCAGTCCGTAGATGACTGAGTCTATTCCTTGGAGCCCTAGGTGAGGCAGAACACCATGGTGGAAGTGTGTGGCAGAGGAAAGCAGCTCAGAACTTCACACCAGGAAGCAGAGAGAGGGTCCCACTCACCCAGAATAAAATATGAACCCCAAAGGCTCACAGTCGGTAGATGGTCAACTCCATTCTTCGGGACCTGAGGTGAGCAGAACGTTATGGAGGATGTATATGGCAGAGCAAAGAGCAAAGCAGCTGGGGACATGGCACCAAAGTGTGCACGCACCACACACACACACACACACACACACACACACACACACAACACAGAGTTCTCATGCAAAACACATACTCCAAAGGCATGACCCCAATGACCCACCTCCTCGAGCCACAGGTTACCTGCATACTTAAACATTTTATAATTTTTACTACCCTGCATACAGTTACCACCCAATTAATTCCTACCCATGGGTTAATGTGCTGATTAGGCTAGAGTCTCAGAACTCAATCTACACCTTTAAACTTTGTCTCATTGTCTCACACATGATCTTGTGGGGAACACCTCATATCTAAACCATAACACTACCAAAACTGAACCAAGATGATATAAAAATCTAAATAGATAATAAAAACAATGAGAGTACATCAGTAATAAAGAGACACCCAACAAAGAAAAGTCCAGGTATGGATAGATTCATTGTTGAATTTTACCAGACTTTTAAAGAGAAACCATGACCAATGTTCTTCTGATTAGTCCACAAAATAGAGAAGAGAGGAATACTTCCAAACTTATGTCACAAAGATACTATTACCCTGTACCCCAAATTTGAAAAGGACACAATAACTTTTAAAAAAAGAGAAAACTACAGACTTGATGAAGATAGATGCAGAAATTCCCAACAAAGTAATTGCAAATTGAATTTGACATCTTATTAAAAGATCATACCCCATGATCACAAATCAATAAGTGTAATACAGCCTGTAAGTGCATTTAAGGAAAATGTATTAGTGCTTTTTGTCATTATGATGAAAACTACCTGACAAGAACAACATAGAGGTGGAAAAGTTTATTTTAATTGTGACTTCAGAGGTTTCAATCCATTTTCAATCTACTTCATTATTCTGGGCTGGAGGTAATGCAGAATATATTAGCAGAAAAAGTGTGGCAAAGGAGAGCTGCTCAACTCATGACAATTGGCAAGTAGAAAAGCCAGGGGGACAATATATATAATCTTAAAGCCACACTCCCAGTTACTCAACTCCTGCAGTCTATGCCATACCTGCCTACAGTTACCATTCAGTAAGGCATTCAAATGATTAATCCATTAAATGTTTTACTATTTTTATTTATCTATTTATTTATGTTTGCAGTGCTAGGGATTGAACCCAGGGCCCTATGCTTGCAAGGCAAGCACTCTACCAACTGAGCTATATCCCCAGCCCCCCTTAAATGTTTTAATCCACTGGTTTAATGACTCTCATTTTCAAATCATTTTACCACCTGGATTCAGACAGGCACTATTGGGGCACAATGTATATCTGAAACATAACAATCACATAGTCAATAGATGCATGAAATACTTTTGACAATATTCAACATCATTTTGTAATAGAATTCTTAAATGAATTAGTAAAAGAAGAATCAGACTTCAACAAAGCAAATGCTATGTATGATCAAAAACATAATCAACATTCCCCATTCTGAATGGGGAAATATTGATAACATTCCTTTTCCTTTAAGACCAGAAACAAAACTCTCAGAACTCTTATTTAAAGTGCTAGAAATTCAGGCAATTACAATTACAGAAGAGCAAAAAATATAATAGCTCCAAATAAGAAAGGAAGAAGTCAAATTATTCATATGTTGATAGCATGATTCTATAATTGGAAATGACTAAGTACTTGAAAAATCTTCAAGATTCCAACAAAAGAATCTTAGAACTTATAAACAAATTTAGTAAAGTAGAACAATAGAAACATATAATAATCAGTGGATTTTCTACATGTCAATTAAAGTCACTGAGAAATCAGGGAAAAAATATCCCATTCATGATAGCATCAAAAAATGAAAAAATAAAATATTCAGAAGTAAACACAACAAAGAATAAACCAAACTTCAAGAATAAAAATTATAAAACACCAAAGAAAGGAATTATTGAAAACTCTAGAAAATAGAAAAACATCCCATGTTCATGGATTGGGATAATTAATGTGGCTAAAATGACCATTCAATGCAATCCCCATCAAAATACCAATGACATTCTTCATAGAACTATAAAAAGTAACTCTAAAAGTCAAATGGAAACCCAAAAGGTCACAAACTGTCAAATAATCCTGACCCTCTCAAAAAAAATGCTAGGGGCATCACAATACCTAATACCAAAATATATTCCAGAGGCACAGGAAAGCAAACAAACAAACTGAATGCTACGGGAAAGTAAACAGACACTTAGACCAAAGTAACAGCATAGACGATTCAGCAATAAACCTGCACATCTACAGTCAACTGATTCTTGACAAAGTTTCCAAAAATAATATTGGAGAAAAGATATCCTGTTCAACAAATGGTGCTGGGGTGCTGGGACAACTGAATATCCACATGTTAGAAAATTTAAACTAGACTTGTACCTACTATTTTACATAAAAATTTACACAAAATGGATTAAAGACATTAATGAAAGATCTGAAACTTGGAAAATCCTAGAAGAAAACATGGGGAATACACATCAAAATAGTGACACAGGTAAGATTTTCTCAATAGGACTCATAGCTCAGGAAATGAAAGCAAGGATTACAAATGGGATTTTATAAAATTAAAGCTTCTGAGCTACATAGGACATAAATAACAGAATGAAAATACAACATATATAATGAAAGAAAATATTTACTAGATATTCATCTGATGGAGTATTGATATCTACAATATATGAAGAACTCCAAAATGCGAAAGAACATGTAATATAATAAAAAAGCTGCAGATTCTTCTCAAAGGAAAAACTACAAATGCTAATGAATATAAGAACAGAATGTTCAATGTTTTTATCCATAGGGAAATGCAAATCAAAACTACACTGAGATTTCATTTCACTCTAGTAAAAATGACTATTTTAGAAAAAATAAAAATAATAAATGCTACTGAGGATGTGAAGAAAATAGTTTGTGGGTAGGAATGAAAATTTGCTCAGCTTCTATGCAAAACAGTATGGTGATTCCTCAATAAACTAAAGATAATTCTCCCTCATGACTCAGCTATTTCACTCCTGGGTATATATGTGAAGAAAATGAAATCAGCAAACAATTTTGATACATTTATATCCAAGTTTATTGAACCACTATTCACAATAGCTAAGATACAGAATCAGCCCAAGTGCTTGCCAACAGATGAATGGATTAAAAAATATCACAGACACACACACACACACACACACACACACACACACACACACACACATATTGGAGTATCATTTAGCCATAAAGAAGAATGAAATCCTGTAATTTGTAAGAAAATATATGAAATGGGAGGACATTTTTTTTTGGATAGGAAAATGTTTTTTATTTGTTCTAGTTATACATGACAGCAGAATGCATTTTGATACATCATACATAAATGGAGTATAACTTCTCATTCTTCTGATTGTACATGATGTAGAATTACACCAATTATGTACTCATATAAGCAGATAGGGTCATAATGTCCAATTCATTCTACCCTTCTTCCAACTCCCATACCCCATCCCCTCCATTCACTTCCCTCTGTCTAATCCAAATTATCTCTATTCTTCCCTAACCATCCCCCTTATTGTGAATTAACATCCACATATCAGAGAAAACATTTGGCCTTTGGTCCTTTGGGATGGGCTTATTTCACTTAGCATGATATTCTCCAGCTCCTTCCATTTACTGGCAAATGCCATGATTTCATTCTTTTTTAAGGCTGAGCAATACTCTTTGTGTTTATGGACCATATTTTCTTTATCCATTCATCCATTGAAGGGCACCTTGGTTGGTTCCATAGTCTACCTATTGTGAATTAAGGTGCTATAAACATTGATGTGGTTGTGTCATGGTAGTATGCTGATTTTAAGTCCTTTGGTTATAAACCAAGCAATGGGGTAGATAGCTGGGTCAAATGGTGGTTCCATTCCAAGTTTTCTAAGGAATCTCCATACTACTTTTCAGAATGACTGCACCAATTTGCAGTCCCACCAGCAATGTATGAGTGTAACTTTCCCCCACATCCTCACCAACATTTATTGTTGCTTGTGTTCTTGATAATTGTCATTCTGACTGCAGAGAGATAAAATCTAAGAGTAGTTTTGATTTGCATTTCTTTTCTTAGGGAAAATGTTTAAATTAATACATAATTCAAATCAACACAACTAACATAATCTAGAAGAAATTGTATGTATGGATGATGCTAAGAGCAAAGTCACTTTCAAATGGGAACTGATCATTTGAAACAACAAAATTGTTCGTTGGCAAGATTTCCTTATGTTAGTATAAATTACATGCTATTTGATAAAAGAGCAATAAGGAAGTTAATATTTTTCAGTGCAAAGTTAATCGAATAATTGAAGTTAACTTAGTTAACTATTTTTTCTTTCTTTTTTTGTCCCTTGGTAACTTCTGAGAGATTGGTTCTAGGACCCTCAGATACCAAAATCAATGAACACTAAAGTCCCTTATATAAAATGGGGTAGTATTTGCTTAAAAGTTAGGAACATATGCACAAATACTTCAAATACTTCAAATCATCTCTAGATTACTTATAATATCAATGTAAATTAAATGTCATCTAAATAGTTTTTACTATATCATTTGAGAAAAAATAGCAAAAAAATAAGTTCATACATGTAAAGTACAGAAATAATTGTTTTTTTCAAATATTTTCTTCCATGGTTGGTTGAATCCATGGATGTGGAACCTGTGGATATGGAGGACCAACTGCTTTAAGAGAAAAATCCTGAGACTTATAGGGCTTCCTGATGCCAGGCAGTGGGGAAATGAGAGAATATATTTAGCAATCAGGGTAACTTAGCTCATGGTAATTGACATATATATAGTTGTAATTTGTATTCCACTTATTTAAACTGAGATATTCTTGATCAAGTTGAACATACTGTGAACAGAAGATCTCTTTACCCAAGAAGTGAGGAGGAGTCTTTGGAGAATGGCCTCACTGAATTGGTAGGTGAGCTTTCTCCAGACTTTGTGATTTTCCTAATTCTTCCATAATTCCTAAGGGCTCTGGCCATTTTCTGGTAAGTCATGGTCTTCCGATTGCCTTTTCTTTTCCCTCAAAGTTCAGGAGTTTTTCTTTTTCTTTTTTTTAAATACAAACTGAAAAATAACTTTGGTTTTTTCTACTCACTGAATACAAGATGACATCTTGGAATTGCACAGAAACTCATGAAGGTTTTCAAACAACCTGAGCTTGTTCCTGCTTTTCCTCCCTTTTGCTGGAAGACAGCAGGTTCTACCATCTTATTTGCAGTTATGTTCTGCAGAGGTTGATGAATATTGACTTCAAAATAGAAGTCTGCAGCACTGTTTATCACAGTTCTCCGATTATAGACAGGTTCTTCTGTAGGAAACACTCCAGAGCAGCTGGAATTTCCTCTGATGTGAGGACAAGGGTTAATGAAAGTTGGGTAATTTTTGTAATCTGGGAGTATTGAAGATCTCCTCTGATTGAATGCTGCCTTTGCACTTCAATAGCATCTTCAAATGCTTGCCTCAGCTTGTCTTGCTCAACAGAAGTCATGCTTCAATAATAAGGTGACAATTCTGTGCAGAAGAGTCCAATGTAACATCAAGTTGTACAAGGTGTAAGTCGCCTTTCTTCTAAAACATGTTGGAGGACAACATTTTAAGCAAAATAAACCAGACACAGAAAAAAAGTATTGAATAATTTGAATAATTAGAATAAAAAATAAACCAACAGAGACAATAGATGAACTGAAAGTTGAAGAACAACTTTAAAGATAGGGTATTAGGACCAGGAGAGAAAGGAAAAAGGATTGGGGAAGACAAAGCAGAAGGGAAGGTGGACATGCTCAAGATACAATAAATACATGTATGCAAATGTCACAGTGAAACTCATTAATTTCTTCCTTTAATATGTGATTAGTATAATAAAATAACTTACAAAAAGAAATCTATATGCCTTGTTAGGTTTGGATCTTAAATTTCTCATATTTTGAAGGCTGATCCCCAACTTGGGGCACTATTCAGAGAAGGTAGAAACTTTAGGATGTAGAAAGTTGAGTCATTGGGAGTGTAAAGGGGATATTGGGAACCTGACTCCTTTTTTTCCTTTCTTCCTCTCTTTCTTCTTTTCTTCTAGGCTGCCATGATGAGAACAGTGTGGCTCCACCATGTATTCCTACCATGACAGCCATCATTGCTACAGACCCAAAGCAGTGGGGACAGCAACATGGACTGAAACCTAAGCCAGAGTGGATTTTTCATGGTTTAAGATTACTTATCTCAGGTGTTCTTTTCATGGTGATTGAAAGCTGGTATTTTATTTCTAAAATTCTTTTAAAGAATAAGAAGAGCTCTTTAAGAACAGCAATAAGGCCTTGTACTAGTTTTTATTCTTTTCAAAGTTATACATAATACTTCAGATATTGTATTAAACACTGATGATGAATTTAATTACAGCATGTACAGGTTTATTGATAGCTTTAGGACTATTTGAAATGGTTGCATAATGAGTATTTTATGTATTTTGCCCCATGGATACAAAGACATAATGCATAATTAAATATATAAATATGTACTCTCTATGTAATAGTTACAGTTAAACTAATATAAATATATGTATTTATATGTATATACATATATATGTCTATATACACATATATTTATGTGTGTATACATACATACATACACACACACACACACACACACACACGTTTGTTTTTCTTCTCTTCAACCATTATTTCCATTTCTTTTTCTTTCTCATACGAAAGGAAAGATCTATTTTTTAGGTTGACCTAGAAGTCAGGAGATACAAGTATTCTATTTATTGCAATAGAATCACATTTTAGGGTTTATAATCTTCTTATTCATTTATATCTATAACATATGGAAAATAAATCTTGTTCTCATAGTTAACTCTAACTGTGAGGAGTGGAATTGCTTGATCATTATATGTATTTAATTGAAACACATGCATTTGAATAGCAGATATCTCGAAATACCTGATACTTATATTTCAGATTGATACCTACTATAAATCGACTATAAAACTTACACTTGTCACAGCCAAGATATTTGAACATAATTTAACATAATCCTAAAATATTAAACTTTCAAATTAACTAGGTTTAGAGTAATTTGCCACAAAGATGTATCTGAGATGTATTTTTGTTGTTTTAAAAATGAAAAAAAAAAAAAAAAACCTCGTAACTAGAACTAGTACTTCAAGGAATCCCATAGATGTGCAGATCTTCTGAAAGAACATTATGAAATGTCTCTGATACTATTGAAATGATGCCCCATTCCCCCACTAGTGATTGAATCCAGAGTTCTATCCATGCTAGGCAAGCAAATTAACCACAGGCCATATCTCTAACCAGTGAAATGGCTTTTGAATTACAATTTAGACCTCCTACAACTATCCTTACCTGCAATCTAAAATCATGTTCCAGAAAACCAATTGAAGATTTACAGTAAATTTTCTCTGAACTATAAAATGACGACTGAAAATAAAATTAAGAATAAGAGGATCAAATGGACTTTAATATGGAAAATAATATATTGCTCTCTGTTTAAATGAATGTTATCACTGGAAATAGGTAGATGGTAATATAATAATAATTATTAATATTTACAAGGGGTTTAATGAGTCAAATGTTTCTTTGAAAAATATAAGAAAATAATGTAGTATTTTAATTCTTTTAGGTCTTTTTACAAGATCATGTGTTTTGTTAAGGACTCATAATCTGTTATCAAGTCACCATTCAAACTTAAAATAACACATATTGTTTGATTTGTTTTTATTATTGAAAGAGAATATTTATGGTAAGATACTGAGATTATATTTCTTAAACTCTTACTTGTGACATCATGTGTTTATTTGTTTTGAAAAGCTAGTCTGAAATAATAAAAGGAGGACAAAACAATCAGTTTTGAGGCCATTAAGGATGTGAATTCAAGGTCAAACAGAGCTTTAGATGCTTAAAAAGAAACCAAAGCTGGAGACTCAGGCTTTTAAGAGTCATTAAGAATTTAACAGTTATTAGCCAAAAGCTTCTGGCAATCTTATTTGCAACAAAGAACCTTGCATCAGTGGCTCCATATAAAAACATCTTAGGAGATTTGATTGATTTATTTAGGGTGACTTTGGTTTATTTAGGAAAAATGGTAATATAATAGCTGAGTTTAGCTTATTGTTTGAATTTGATGATACAATTACATTATGGCTTTAAGCAGTGGAAATATACAAATAGTGCAGTAGAGGACAGGGGATAGAGTTGAAATTATTTCCCTATATTGTTTTCCATGTGGCTTATCACTGTATTATAAATTTGATGTGAAAATGAATTTAAATTAATTATATAACACCTGTATTTGAAACACAGTTGGTCTCCAAAGTTAACAACTGATAAAAGCAAGCACTAGAAAAATCCTATACTCTTTGTGAGTTATTGAGTATCTGCTACCATGTTAAAATGTAACTAGTGAAATGAACATTAGCTCAACTGAAGGGTCCTGCTTATTTGGAATTCTTGGCCACAACAGAAAACGTCAAGAGTAACAAAACAATTAACCCTTTACTAATCCTTGGGAGAGCACTACCGAATGAGATTTCTTCAGGTTAATCAGTCATCTAGGAATGAAACTTAAATTACGACATATATAAAATTCATGTGTCAATAAAATCCTGTTGTATTTTTCATTAGCCAAATTAAGCACTGTGCTCAAATAATACCTAACAAGTAAATTCAGAACTATCATTATTACAAAATCATGAATGTAGTGTAAATTAGCCTTTTTAATTTATAACTATTACTCTTGACAGTTGTATGTGATTTTATATTATATAAGCATACAATTTTAATTTGATTAACATGACATTGTGTTGACACATAATATTAACATAATATATATGCAATATAGTATGTAATTTTATAAAAAGTTATATATTTTAAGTATTTCTAAATTTCATTTTAATTTGAATAAAAATTACTTCATAATTATAGAAGCAACAATAGATATCTACCATTGGTTGTTCTTTTTACTTCTTTCTTTTCCTTGAATTCCACTGTTTAAAAAGTATTCTTTAGCTTAGAATAATTTAATTTGCTTTAACTTAGAATATTTTAATAAATTATAAAATGTGTAACATTTTAAAAGTAATAATATAAGCTACTTCTTAACTAAGTATAAACAAAACCAAAAACATTATGAAGAAAAAATGGTAAAACCACATATTCACAAAAATATTAAGTTCATAGAATGATTATTTCAAGTGAATTAGAATAAATATTTTTAATTTGTACATTATTTTATTTCTTAAAGAGACTAATGATATCACAAATTCTGTCCAAACAATTTTCTTGTCTTCTGTATTTACTTCTTGGTATCACCTTTGGGGAGAAAAGCCCATAACAATAAATTGTCTTAACTCTAGTCAAAATATTATTTTGTTTTATTGATGAAAGTTCATTGTGTACCTTACATCACAATCAGATTAAAGAAAGACAGATGTGAGTTGTTACAAAAGTAGCAAGAAGCTTCTTTCTCATTGCTAACATTTATTCTATTCAGAACTTAATGTGAATGTGAATTGTGATCTTTTTTTTTAATTAAAAATAATTGCATAAGAGCTAGGCATGGTGGTACATACTGTATTCTTAGCTACTCAGGAGGAGCACCTTAATAAGACTGTCTCAAAATTTAAAAAGATGAATGGCTAGGGATGTTGTTCAGTGGTAGACTTGCCCAGCATATCAAGGCCCTGGTAACAAAAAACAAAACAAACCAACAAGAACGAATGTATTAATAATACTCCTATAGTATTGGTCTCAACAATTCTATTGCATGATTAACTTCCTCAAGGTAAGAGGTTTTTGTAGGTCACTGGTTTGCAGTCCAGGGCAATATTGTTCCCCAGTGGAGATTTGTCAGGACCTGAAGACATTTTTGGTCATCATAATCGGGGAGATGTTATCATTTTTTATTTTAATAGTGAGTAAATGCCACTAAATATCCTCAGATAAATTTTATGGTGCCTCACAAAAAAAGAATAATTTTTTAAAAATGTGTTTCTAAATGTTAGTAGTTTTGAAGTTGAAAAAACTTGGCAACTCTTATGTTCTTATAATGTGTATGTTTCCAATGAACCCTTCCTTGATTTATACATCAGTGCTTAAGGAGCTTGATAGTGTACTAGAGGTAGTTCATGGCTTCTAAATACTATTCTGTATTTAATAACATATTAGTTATTTGTCCACTTGATTTATTTTATTCTTTTTCATGAGTTATTTTATAAAAGCATTTTATGTATCTCTTAGTTACGGGTCATACTAGATGCTACAACAGAAAGACTTTAAATAGGGAGTGTTTAACAAGGTTCTAGATATTTGTTTCTTCTCATTCTCCAGAAGTAAGTAAGTGATCTAGTAAACAGAATGGTTCCACATCTTTAAAGTAGTAGCTTTCAATGTCTTGCAGTTGTATGGGAGGAAAGATAGGTGAACACAAATACATTTCTAATCAGAAACAAGACCTAACATTCCACTGAGTAGTCAGGGAAATATCTCTAGGAGGACAACCATATGCCAAGCCAGAATTCAGAAATTTCACTTATAAAGAAAAATTAGAATGGTTAGAATTAGTCATCTCTGCCAAGCAAAGTAGGCTTAAGTTTGTGAAAATACAGACAAAAACATGAAAGAACTTTTCAATTTTTAAAGAACTGATTTCTAATATTTTGCTTCTTTTTTAGCAAAATATAACAGTATATCCAGATACTGATTATGCTTTGTCATAGATTTTCTTTTATTTAAGCATATGTCCTTCAAAATATTAAAAGTTTTAATGTCTACAACTTATTTTATTATAAAGCATGATGCTATTTTTTAAATCATTGTTGCTTTATAGGAAGATATATCAATGTATTCCTATTACTAACTGATATTAAATCACTAATGAATATATTTATATAGAGATACATGCCCACTTCTATAATTATTCCTTAAGGGTGATTTTTTAGAAATGGAATGTGTGGATTGAATATTATATTTTTAAAAAATCTTAGACATATTACCAAATTACCTTTTAAAATGGTTTACCAATCTGTACTCCACTAACAATTTCTTTTTAGATTGCCTCTTCCATTTAGAATGATTAAAATAACAAAAGTCTTTTGAGAAGCCAAGAGTCAAGACTGGATAGAAAAACAAAATCAATTCTGTGTAATGAATGATTGAGGTACAGTACTAAATAATGGTACCAAATAAAAGCAAGATCAATGTATCGTTAGTTTGGGAACAAGTGACTAGAAACTCTGATGGATATGTTGGATGTCAGTTAAGGAGGTCTTATTTGGATAGGTTATAAATACAAAAGCTGTCCTCAAAATTTTTGTAATAGAAAAATAATCCAATGGCCATTAAGTCATAACTTTCAGAAACAAGTTGTGTTTTTAATTACAGTCACATCTACTGACAAGTGTCCATTTTTTAAATTGTTAAATATAACATAAAATAATTCAATGTTTTAGTGGGTTTACAGTAATATGACCTGCAAATATGCTCATAAGAACAATTTGCCAGAGGACTATGAATACTATATACCACTCTGTAGCAATATTATGTACAATCATTAATCATTTCTGCCTGTTTAAGAATTAATGATGTTGGACATGGTGGTATATATTTGAAATCCCAGCTACTCAGGAGGCTGAGATAGGAGGATTGCAAGTTCAAGGTCATCCTTGGCAACTCAGACACTGTTTCAAAATAAAAAGTTAAAAGGGTGGGTCATGGGGCTCAGTGATAAAAAGTCCCTGGGTTTTCTAGGAGAAGAAGTAATGTTAACTGCCTGGTATCAGACAAAGTGAAAATTATAGAAACTTCAAGTCATAAAAAATCTGACCTGGCGCAAGCATATTCAGAATTGAAACATCACATTTAATAATTTGCTCAACAGAAAGTTATGGGAAAAATTTTAAATGCAGGTAATTGTAACATGATACAATACACTTTGTTTAGCATACCATGAGAATAATATGATTTATTAAATGCATATATATATTCAGGTCATTTTTGTTATGGGGTGCAACTTAAGAACAGACCGATCACCACTGAGAAGTCCAAATTTGAGAGTCTTTATTAAGCCGGCTGGCTGACTGTCTCACACAATGCCCCCAAAAATGGCTATTGAGAAAACAGCCCCGACCACAGGGTTGTAGGGGTTCTTATACCAAAAATCACATTAATCATAAGTGTCTGTTCTATGATTCGAAATTACACATTAACATCATGAGATCATCAACAGAGGGGGAAGTGGGTCAAAATGACCCTTACCTAGGTACAAACTGAAGAATGGTTGCTAACATCCACACAATCACTGTTCACATGGTACATTGTTTAGGAGCAATAGGAATCAAAAGAGAGCAATTCTTTACTACATAGGTGTTGCCATTGTATATTATTAAACATGTCACACCAAGTAACTGATGATGGGCACAGAGGCGGGGTGTTCCATGGGAGAAGCTTATTTCCCACATAACATGGAGTCTCAGAGCAAAATGGAGTCTGTTTAGTCATTTCCCTCAGAGTTTGGCCTATAATATTCTCATGGAGTCAGATTTGTCAGCCCACCACACTTTGTTTTATTAAACTTTTTTTTTGAAGTGGTTTAAGATTCACAGTAAAATTGAGAAGGCAGTCTCAACCAGGATGTCATTAAATAGATGATTGGATAAGTAGATATTTCAATATACTCTGATGCCCACACTTGTGTAGAAACTACCATATTCTCCAATGGAGTTGTACAGATTTTGCAATTGATGAGCTTATATTGACACATAATAATTCTAAGTCTGTAGCTTATATTAAGGTTTACTCTTGGTGCTGTCTATTCAATGAGTTTAAAAAATATTTATAATGTGTATCCACCAATATTTAAGCAGAATATATACCCTGTCACAAAATACACACATATGTACACACACATATGTAGATGCATGTATCCTAAAGAGAGCAATCCTCAATGACCCATCTCCTCCAACTACATCCTTCCTGCTTTCAGTTACCATTTGGTTAATCCTTACTAAGTTAATTCACTGATTGGGTTAAGGCTCTCATAACCCAATAATTTACCCTTAAACCTTGCATTGTCTCACACATGAGCTTTTGGGGGACACCACACATCTAATCCTAATATCGCACACACTAGTTATTTTGAGGGGTGGCTTTCCATTTGGCTTTTGATGGTAATTCCTTATGATTGAATTCAAATTATTCATAAAATGCAGAAATACTACAGAAATACATTATGCTGTTTTAGGGCATGATACCAGGAAATTTATGAAGTTGACTTGTTCCCATGTTGTGTAAGTAAAATTGGATCACTTGTTTAAGATCCTGTCTGCCAAATCTCCTCACTGTGAAGTTTATAGTTTTCCCTGGAAATTGACATATTTTGTTGAGAAATATTTCAAGAATATAAATTCTTTTAAAATATGTAAATGTCTGATTCCTCATAAAAAATTTACTAACTCATTTTAGAATTGACTGACATCTTTCTAAATCCATTATTCTCTCCACCAATACCAGTTGTCATTCTACTTTAAGAATTTTATATTCTTTTATGCAATATTAATTTATATCCAAATGGACTCATTGGTTCTTATTTATCCAATGAATTATAACTCATTACAATTACTAGTTATTTGATGCCCAAATTGCCACACATTTAACCAGGAAGAATCCTTAAAGTTAATTTTACATTGTTTAGATTTGTCCCTTTGTATTTTATGTTTTTTAAACTTGTTATACCATGGTTTTCCACATTTATTTGACATTTTCCTGCAGATCTAGAATCAGCCTTTTCTTCCATGAGAGTATTTTAGTGGAAAAGTAAAACCAGAAAGTCAAAATCTAGTGTCTTTATGCTCAATGCTATTGGTATATTTTTGCTTTGAGTTCCATCAAATATAATGGGCACTATGAGTTCTTTTAACTTAATATAAATTAATTATGATTAAATATTATTTAAAATCAGTTTATCAGTCATACTAACTGTATTTCAAGTGCTCAGTAGCAAAATGTAACTAGTGATGTAGTAAAATAGAGATATACAATGTTTCAGTCATCATGTAAAATTGTATTAGATAATTTCTATTCAGTACCACCTCAATGAAAAAAACTAGATCGTAATACATACATATACATGTGCACATATATATAGTGGTCATACATGTAAAGCAGTAGTTTAAGATTTCTCATTAATACTTCATGTGCATGGTATATTGTCATATTTTAATTTTCAAAAATTTTTATTTCTGTATTCTATAGTGAAAACCTTGTTTCATTATTTTTGACTTACATTTGTTCAATGTGAAAGATGTAGGAAGTTGCTAGCAGAGAGAAAATAGCGCTTGAGTAAATAATATTCCCATTTAGTTTTCGTTTTTCCCTCATGATTGTGTCCTGAGTATAGTTCCCAATTGCAGAGCTAAAAAATAGCAGAGTTACAGGTGGCTAAATTACTGGTATAAACTCTTCTGACTATGGACTTGTCACAGAGAGGCATGATAGCATTACTGTGGGTGTCTAAATATCTGAGATAATCACCATGTTTTGGCTACAGGAACTGTAATAAATTTTTCCTGCAGGCCATAGAGAATGGGAGAGCATCTTAGAAAGCAGAAAGTTGAAAAACCCATTGTGTAATGAATCTACACAATCCCAGACTTATTCTTGAAGTGTGTATGTGTTAAGACAAACTTAACATTGTAAAAGCAATGGAAATTGGACTCAGATTCACTACCCACTTCTCAGAGTGACCCAAACATTGGGAAAAGTTGTGTAATAGAAATTTAGAAGAATGAACTAGAAGAGAAGATAGAACTTGCATTCTTAAACTAACCACATTGATTGCTTACTAAAACAGACAAATTTCAGTAGATGGCCTTATCAAGACCCAGACTCTACATACCATTTAAATTGTATAAAATATAATCCAAAATTATACAAAATCTTCTCATTTGAACCATGTGCACCCTTTAAAAGATGAAATGCAAGCAACCAGTACCATTTCTGAGATGATGCAGTAGAATTATCAGAAAAAGCCTTTAAAGTAGCTTTTCAAATTCTATGAAGTAAATGTTAACACATTTAAAAAATGGCAAGGTAGAAGTTTCCAGTAAAGAAATGTGTACTACAAAAAATAGCTCAATGTTTATGCGCTCTCTTAATAGATGAAGGTATAAGAAAATATGGCACATACACGCAAGGGAGTTTTATTCAGTCACAAGAAATGAAATTATGCCTTTTGTTATGGAAAATGAATGGATCTGGAGAGTATTATGTTAAACAAAATAAGTCCAACTCGGAAATTCAAGGACTCTGTTTTCTCTCACATGGAAGAACCAGAGAGGAAGAAAAAGAAGAGATGTGAAAGTTGAAGGGAGACCATTGGGGTAGAGAAAGAGGATAAGCAGAAGGGAGAAAATAAAGGAGAGATACTGGGAAGAAAACTGATCAAATTACATTATCGGCATGTACAAATATGTAGCAATACAAGTCACCACTATATAGTAATATGCACCAATAAAAATAACTAGATGAAGATTTTAGAACTAAAAAGTACAATTTAAAATACTTGCTAGTTAGTCTAGCACAATGGAGATGATTGAGGAAAGAGGTCTTGAATTTGATTACCTCAACAGAGTTATCCAGTTTATAGATAAAATGATAAAAAATGAATAGAATCCAGGATAGGATAGTTTTAGAACAATTATTAAAGTTTCATGCAACTGGAGTCTATAAGGAGAGGAGGAATAATTAGGAAGAGAAAAAAATACTTAAAGAAGCATTGCCTGAAACTTCCCAAATTTGTTGAAAAGCATTATTTACAAAACCAAGAAACCAAGTGAAGCCAAAACAGAATTAATTCAAGGAATATGACATTCAAACACACCAGAGCCAAACTTACAATGGGATGTAGGAAATGCCTTCACGAAATGTGACACCTTGCAGTTTAAGAAAGTAGTAAGGCGGGAAAGCTACTCTCACCTTCTCACCCTTCTTCCCTGAAGCAGGTCATAAAACCTAGGAATGGCACTCTCTGCCCATCCCCTATCTTCTGTCCCAAAGAATCCCATGTGGCAGGTATCCTGCTCTATACTCAGAGGAAAGATATGTAATATAAGGATGCCAGGATGAATCTTAACAAACAAGTCTTGATATTTTCCAATAGTTCATACCATTTTGCTTCTCCAATAATAATTCTGCTTGACTGACCATAAAAATATACAAATATCCATGTTTCTTTGATCTTCATTTATGAAGTCTCCTGTGTCACAGAAATCATATTAAATTTGTTTGACTTTCTCTTGTTAATTTGACTTTTGTTATAGAGACATAAACATTTTGATGGGTAAAGGAAACATTATTTCTTTTTTTTTCCTAAACTGCCAAAAATTGAACATAAGAAAAAAAACATAAAACTGCAGAAGGCTTATTAAATATAGTTTCTGGAAGGCAAGAACAATAATAAAACAAATCTTGGTTTAGTGCGATCTCGCAGGAAGAGGTGAGGTACTGGAAGCCTTCAAGGACACTATAAGACTACAGGGTAGAATCTATACTGCCTCAGTTCCATACCACTAGATGGGAAGACACACAAACAACATGAAAAAAATACAAGGGAACAAAGCACCTCAAACAAACCAAGATGTTCCAACAATAGAATCCATATACAACACAGTAGAAGAAATGTCAGAGAAGGAGTTTAGAAAGTACATAGACTGATCTTCGAAATAAAGGATGGTCATGGAGAGAAAATACAGGAAGTGAAAGATCACTTCAATAAAGAGGCAGAGATTATAAAAGGAATCAAGGAGAAATCCTTGAAATGAAGGAAACAATAAACCAAATTAAAATTCAATGGAAGGTATCACCAACAGTCTAGACCACTTAGAAGATAGAACCTCAGGTAATGAAGACAAAATATATACTCTTGAAAATAAAGTTGATCGCACAGAGAAGATGGTAAAAAAAAAAAAACAAAAAAAAAAAAAAAAAACCATGAACAGAACTTCCAAGAAACATGGGATAACATGAAAATACCAAATTTAAGATTTATAGGAACAGATGAAGGCATGGAGATAAAAATCAAAGGAATGCACAATCGTGTCAATGACATAATATCAGAAAATTTCCCATGTCTAAAGAATGAAATGGAAAAATCAACGATAAGAGGCTTACAAGACCCAAATGTACAAAATTACAGCAGACCCACACCAAAGCACATTATAATGAGAATGACTAATATACACAATAAGAGTAGAAATTTTAAAGGCCACAAGAGAAAAAAATCAAATTACATATTAGGGGAAACCAATTTGAATAGCAGCTGATTTCTCAACCCAGACCCTCGGTGCCAGGAAGTCCTGGAATAACATATGTCAAACTCTGAAATAAAATGGATGCCAACTGAGAATTTTATACCCAGTAAAGTTAAGCTACAGATTTGAAGATGAAATAAAAACCTTCCATGACAAATAAAAGTTAAAAGAATTCACAACTAGAAAGCCTGCACTACAGAACATTCTCAGCAAAATATTCCATGAGGAGGAAATGAAAAGAAAAAATGAAAACCAGCAAAGGGAGGAACTACTTTAAAGGAAAGATCAATCAAAAGAGAAACCGAGTCAATTTAAAAACAAAAAATAAACCAAAATGACCAGGAATACAAATCATATCTCCATAATAACCCTGAATGTTAAAGGCCTAAATTCATCAATCAAAAGACCCAGATTGACAAAAAAAAGACCCAACAATATGCTGTCTTCAAGAGACTCACCTCCTAGGAAAAATCATTCACAGAGTGATGGTGAAAGATTGGGAAAAAGAATACCACTCACATGGACTGAGTAAACAAGCAGGGGTTTCCATTCTCATATCAGACAAACTGGACTTCATACCAAATTAGAAGGGATAAAGGAGGACATTTCATACTACTGAAGGGAAATATACATCAACAAGACATAACAATCATAAATATATATGCCCCAAACAATGGAGTATCTACGTACATCAAACAAATTCTTCTCAATTTCAAGAATCAAATAGTCCACAACGCAATGATACTGGGTGACTAACACAGCTCTCTCACTGCTGGATAGATAGATCTTCCAAACAAAAACTAAACAAAGAAACTGTAGAATTAAATAATACAATTAATGATTGAGACTTAATGGACATATATAGAGTATATCATTCATCATTGAGCAAATACACCTTATTCTCAGCAGCATATAGATCCTTCTCTAAAATAAATCATATGTGTGCCAAAGAGGAACTCTCAGCAAATCTAAAAAGTAGAAATACTACCCTACATTCTATCAGATCATAATGGAATGAAATTAGAAATCAATGATAAAATAAAAAATAGAAGCCACTCCAACACCTGGAGACTAAATAGCATGTTATTGAATGACAAATAGATAATAGAAGAAATCAAGGAGGAAATAAAAAAATACTTAGAGGTAAATGAGAACACCGATAAAACATATCAAAATCTTTGGGGGAAAAAAAAAAAAAACAAATCTTGCTGGTCAAGATGAAAAATTTGAAAGAATTTTGGAGAATTCTGGCAGTTTCTTGTAAAGCTAAACTTGTTACTACTTTATGAACAGCACTTTCAGTTCTAGGTATTTTTATAAGAGTACTAAATACATATGACCAGAAGTATACTTTATAGAAGTAAACATAGCAGTCAGATTCATAATAACCCAAACTAGAAAACAGGACAGATATAATAAAGGTTACACAAAATATTAAGAGATATCAAGCAGTATATTTCATAGAGAAAAGGTTATATTCTTTATTATTTCATTTATATAAAGTAAAACAACAGACAGAACTAAACTATAGAAGTAGAAATCAGAATGTGGTAGCCTCTGAGAAGGAAGACTATTGGTAGAAGGAAAATATTTGGAAGGAGAAAAAGGAAATATCCTGAGTTGTTGGAAATATTCTATATTTTTATTTCATTCTTGAGTTATAAGAGGATAAGTGATGTCAAAATTTGATAAATTGAACGTTCTCAAGTGGAGAATGTCATTTTGTTATGTATTAAGTTATTTATTTATCAGAATAAAATGAAGGAAAAACTCAACCACTTCACCCAATTGATTGAATTATTTCAATCCTTGCCAACAGAACCTGAAAATCTCCACATCCTCACCAACATTTGGGTGTCATTAGATTTACATTTATAGTTATCTAATACTTGTAGAGTGATATCTATTTTTGTTTTAATTTGTATTTTCCTGATATATCAATAAGCCAATGAGGTTAATGATGACTGTATTTGGTGATTAATGGTCATTTGTGAAGAGTTCGTTCCCCCCACTCTACCTTTCTTTTTTTAGCATTAGTTCTAATACTTTTTTGTTGATTTGTAGGAATTATTTTATTCTGTTGATGTATATATAGTATATATATACATATATATACTTCATCAGATGTATATTGTGTGTGTGTGTGTGTGTGTGTGTGTGTGTGTGTGTGTGTAACTGACAAAGAGAAGGGTTGACAAAGAGAAGGCTTTTATTTTGTTAATCTACTTTTTTCTTTTGTGGATATTTGTGTGGGTGTGTGTGTGTGTGTGTGTACGTGTATGTATATCTCTGAAATCTTTGCCTACCCTAGAATCTCATAGATCTTCTATATATTCTCTTACTGTCATGGTTTTACCTTTCTGATTTATGTTGTAATTAATTTCTATCTTTTCTATTATGAGGCTAGAAATTGAGGCTTCCTCTTCTATGAATATCCAACTCTTCCTATAGTATTAGAAAAATTTTACCTTCCTCACTGTATTGCTTTTGAGTCAATTATCCATATAAGCTTGGAACTACTTTTGATCCCTTACATTAGGTTTGTTGACTTACATGTATTCATTTATGTCAGTAATTCATTGTCTTTGTTACTGAAACATGATATAGTCTTGAATACATGAAATATAAAGCTACCACCCATTCGTTTTAGAGCTTGCTAAGGTTGTTTCAGGTCTTGTGTATTTTTGCATATATTTTAAAATTAACTCATCAACTTACCTTTTATAAACCTACTCTAGTTGAGATTACACTGGATCTATGGGTATATTTAGAAGAAACAAATGTTGAAAATGCATTGAAATGTACAATTAATGAACGTGATCTATTTCCTGGTTTATTTATGAGAAATCTCATGTATATTCTGAAGTGCTTGGAGACTAGGAATAACACATTTTGATTTACATTGTTCTTTTTTGTGTTTTTAAAACAAATTTCAAATTTTTTATTTTCAATTGCTTCTGACTTTGTCTTGTTCATATCAAAATATTTAATATTTTACCATTGATTATGTATACTGCAACTTTACTGACTTACTTATTATCTGAAGTTATTGTTTTGTGATTTTAATAGAATTTTCTCTATATAAATAATCATGTTTTCTGCAAATAGAAAGATTATTAATTCACTCTCTAATTTGTATAGCTTTCTCTTCTTTTCCTTGGTTTATTTCACTGGCTAGCACTTTCTTTGAATTTTGAAAAGACATGGTAGGAGTATAGATATGCTTGACTTCTTGATCTTAGAGAAAAGTGTACAACAGTCTGCCAATAACTACGTTGTGTGGCACAGGTTTGTTTTAGATATTCATTATGAGTTTTACAATGTTACATTTTTGTTTCTTGGTTTTTTTTCTTTTTAGTTTTTATTAAAATGAGTTGAATTTATCAAATTTTCAAATTTTATTGGTTCTTATTTTTAACATGGCAGTAGAATCAATTTTCTTAAAATTATACAAGTATGGGACATATCTTATTCTAATTAACACCTCATTCTTTTCAATCAGTTAAGATGCTAAATTGTTTGGTTTGATTTTTCTTTCATATACTGAATTACACTGATTTTCAAATGTGAATATAACCTTGTATTCACTGATGCATCACATTTTAGGTAGAACTTGATTAGATTTGTTAATTTACTCTTAAGTATTTGTCTTTAAGTTAATCAAGATTATTGAAATGTGATTTGCGTTATAATCATTTTTCAAATTTTATTAATTTGATTAATTTTGACTCATGAAATTAAATGGGTAGTATCGAAGAATTTCATCAAAATTGGTATTTTTCAATGTTTGATAACATTAATCAGATAAACATATTAAGTGTTTTAGTCAGTTTTTTTTATTGCTGTGACCAAAAGACCTGACCTAAAAAAAATGAAAAAAGAACAGAGAGATGGAAATTTTTCTTTTGACTCATAGTTTCAGAGGTTCAGTCCATGATCAGTCACCTCCATTACCATGGGCCCAATGTGAGACAGAACATCAGGGAATGGCAGAAGAAAGCAGCTCAAGACAGGGCGGGTCACTTGGACTTGGAGTGACTGCCTAGGACTACAGGCGGTTGGCGGGAGGAAGAGATGCGAAGTGAGTTGCTTGGACTCCTAGTGACTGCATCGGAAACCGGGCGGCTGTCCGGAGGAGGAGGTGTGTGGCGGGTCTCTGGGTATCGGAGCTATTGTACAGGGCTCCAGGTGGCGGCTCAGAGGAGGGGCCGCATAGCCAGGCGATTAGGCGCAGAGCAGGGTCCCAGGAGCTAGGTGGCTTCTTGCTGAAAGAGCCGCACAGAGACACGCCTAGGGGCGGAGCGAAGTTTCCAGGACTGCGGGCAGATTCTCTGGGAGAGGCAGCCTAAGGAGACTCGCCTGTGAAGGGTGAGGCTCCCAGGCCCAGGACGGATGTCCGGGCCCCTGGGAACGTTGCAGAGGAAGACAGCCCAGACCAGGTGGTAGTTATAGATTGAGGGGAACCTCTAGGAGGGGAACTGACCAGCGAGACGTCCCCACCGGGTGAGTCTTCCCTGCCGGGTGAGGTTTTCCCACAGGGGCGGTAAAACCAGAGACACAGGCACAAATAGGCCTTGCCTCAGCCCGCAGCCTAGTTCCCCATTGGATGACCATTGGTCAACAAGTGGAGGCACCTCTGCCCACTAGCAGGGAAGATACGCCACCTGAGGGTCACCACCCCTAGAGAAGCAGCTTCTTCGTGGAGCTCCGCATTATCAACTTCCTCCAAGACTTCAGGCTACTGAAGGATAAGAGGGAATATACTAGCAATCTTCAGGGACATTATAAGTCAATAGAGGAAATCTGCAATATCTTAATGACCCACTGATTCCTGAACAATATGAGAAAACAAGGGAAGAAAATGCCCCCAAAAAAACTAGATGTTACATCAATAAAATCCAACGACAACATGGCAGAAGAAAGGACAGAAAGGGAGTTCAGAATGTACATCATTAAAATGATTAGGGAAGCAAACGATGAGATGAAAGAGCAAATGCAGGCATTGAATGATGAGATGAAAGAGCAAATGCAGGCATTGAATGATCGCACCAATTGACAGTTAAAAGAGCAAATTCAGGAAGCAAAAGATCATTTCAATAAAGAGTTAAGGTATTGAAAAAAAACCAAACAGAGATTCTTGAAATGAAGGAAACAATAAACCAAATTAAGAACTTCATAGAAAGCATAACCAATAGGATAGAACATCTGGAAGACAGAACTTCAGATATTGAAGACAAAATATTTAACCTCGAAAACAAAGTTGAACAAACAGAGAAGATGGTAAGAAATCATGAACAGAATCTCCAAGAACAATGGGATATCATGAAAAGGCCAAATTTGAGAATTATTGGGATTGAGGAAGGCTTAGAGAAACAAACCAAAGGAATGAACAATCTATTCAATGAAATAATATCAGAAAATTTCCCAAATCTGAAGAATGAAATGGAAAATCAAGTCCAAGAGGCTTATAGGACTCCAAATACACAAAATTACAACAGACCCACACCAAGGCACATTATAATGAAAATACCTAACATACAAAATAAAGACAGAATTTTAAAGGCTGTGAGAGAAAAGAACCAAATTACATTCAGGGGGAAACCAATATGGATATCAGCAGATTTTTCAATCCAGACTCTAAAAGCTAGAAGGGCCTGGAACAACATTTTTCAAGCTCTAAAAGAAAATGGATGCAAACCAAGAATCTTATACCCAGCAAAACTTACCTTCAAAATTGACGATGAAATAAAATCATTCCATGATAAACAAAAACTAAAAGAATTTACAAAAAGAAAGCCAGCATTACAGAATATTCTCAGCAAAATATTTCATGAGGAAGAGATAAAAAACAAAGAAGCAAATCAGCAAAGGGAGGAATTATCCTAAAGGAACTGTCAAATAAAGGAGGAACCAAGATGTGTCAAAAAATAAATACATAAATAAATAGAATTTTAAATATGAACCAAATGACCGGGAATACAAATCATATCTCAATAATAACCCTGAATGTTAATGGCCTGAATTCATCAATCAAAAGACATAGACTGGCAGATTGGATTAAAAAGAAAGATCCAACAATATGTTGCCTGCAAGAGACTCACCTCATAGAAAGAGATACCCATAGACTAAAGGTGAAAGGATGGGGAAAAACATACCATGCACATGGACTCAGCAAAAAAGCTGGAGTATCCATCCTCATTTCAGATAATGTGGACTTCAAGCCAAAGTTAGTCAAAAGGGATAGAGAAGGACATTTCATACTGCTTAAGGGAAGCATAAATCAGCAAGATATAACAATCATAAACATCTATGCCCCAAACAGTGGCTCATCCATGTATGTCAAACAAATCCTTCTCAATTTTAGAAACCAAATAGACCATAACACAATAATACTAGGTGATTTTAACACGCCTCTCTCACCACTGGACAGATCTTCCAAACAAAAATTGAACAAAGAAACCATAGATCTCAATAACACAATCAATAATTTATACTTAACAGTCATTTATAGAATATACCATCCAACCAAGAGTGAATACACTTTCTTCTCAGCAGCACATGGATCCTTCTCTAAAATAGACCATATATTATGCCACAAAGCTAATGTCAGCAAATACAAGAAGATAGAGACACTACCTTGTATTCTATCAGATCATAATGGATTGAAGTTAGAAATAAATGAAAGAGTAAAATACAGAAACTACTCCAACACCTGGAGATTAAACAATATGCTATTATATGATGAATGGATAACAAGATATTAGGAAGGAAATCAAAAAATTCTTAGAGGTAAATGAGAACAAAGAAACATCATATCAAAATCTCTGGGACACTATGAAAGCAGTACTTAGAGGAAAATTTATTTCATGGAGCGCATTTAATAAAAGAAGTAAAACTCAACAAATAAACCACCTAACACTACAGCTCAAAGCCCTAGAAAAAGAAGAACAGACCAACACCAAAAGTAGTAGAAGACAGGAAATAGTTAAACTCAGAGCTGAAATCAACGAAATTGAAACAAAAGAAACAATACAAAAAATTGACAAAATAAATAGTTGGTTCTTCGAAAAAATAAACAAAATTGATAAACCTTTAGCCACACTAACAAAGAGAAGATGAGAGAAAACCCAAATCACTAAAATTCGGAATGAACAAGGAAATATCACAACAGACACGACTGAAATACAAAACATAATTAGAAGCTATTTTGAAAATCTATACTCCAACAAAATAGAAAATTTCAAAGACATCAACAGGTTTCTAGAGACATAGGAATTGCCTAAACTGAACGAGGAGGACATACACAATTTAAATAGACCAATTTCAAGTAATGAAATAGAAGAAGTCATCAAAAGCCTACCAACAAAGAAAAGTCCAGGACCAGATGGGTTCTCAGCCGAGTTCTACAAAACCTTTAAAGAAGAGCTCATTCCAATACTTCTCAAGTATTCCATAAAATAGAAGAGGAGGGAACCCTCCCAAACTCATTCTATGAATCCAATATTACCCTGATACCTAAACCAGACAGAGACACATCGAGGAAAGAAAATTTCAGACCAATATCCTTCATGAACATCGACGCAAAAATTCTCAACAAAATTTTAGCAAATCGCATACAAAAACATATTAAAACGATAGTGCACCATGATCAAGTGGGTTTCATCCCAGGGATGCAAGGTTGGTTCAACATCAGGAAATCAATAAATGTAATTCACCATATCAATAGACTTAAAGTCAAGAATCACATGATTATTTCAATAGATGCAGAAAAAGTATTTGATAAAATATAGCACCCCTTCATGCTCGAAACACTAGAAAAAATAGGGATAGTGGGAGCATTCCTTAATATTGTAAAGGCCATCTATGCTAAGCCCATGGCTAATATCATTCTAAATGGTGAAAAACTGAAAGCATTCCCCCTAAAAACTGGAACAAGGCAGGGATGCCCTCTTTCACCACTTCTTTTCAATATCGTCCTTGAAACTCTAGCCAGAGCAATTAGACAGACCAAAGAAATTAAAGGGATACGAATAGGAAAAGAAGAACTCAAACTATCCCTATTTGCTGATGATATGATTGTATTCTTAGAGGAACCAGGAAATTCCACCAGAAAACTTTTAGATCTCGTAAGTGAATTCAGTAAAGTAGCGGGATATAAGATCAATGCACATAAATCTAAGGCATTTTTATACATAAGCAATGAATCTTCAGAAAGAGAAATTAGGAAAACTACCCCATTCACAATAGCTTCAAAAAAAATAAAATACTTGGGAATCAATCTCACAAAAGAGGTGATAGACCTCTACAATGAGAACTACAGAACACTAAAGAAAGAAATTAAAGAAAACCTTAGAAGGTGGAAAGATCTCCCATGTTCTTGGATAGGAAGAATTAATATTGTCAAAATGGCCATACTACCAAAAGTGCTATACAGATTCAATGCAATTCCAATTAAAATCCCAATCATGTACCATGCAGAAATAGAGCAAGAAATTATGAAATTCATCTGGAAGAATAAAAAACCCAGAATAGCTAAAGCAATCCTTGGCAGAAAGAGTGAAGCAGGGGGTATCGCAATACCAGATCTTCAACTCTACTACAAAGCAATAGTAACAAAAACGGCATGGTATTGGTACCAAAATAGAAAGGTGGATCAATGGTACAGAATAGAGGACACGGATACAAACCCAAATAAATACAATTTTCTTATACTAGACAAAGGGGCCAATAATATGCAATGGAGAAAAGATAACCTCTTCAACAAATGGTGCTGGGAAAATTGGAAATCCATATGTAACAGAATGAAACTAAACCCATATCTCTCACCATACACGAAACTAAACTCAAAATGGATTAAGGATCTCAGAATCAGACCAGAGACCTTGCATCTTGTAGAAGAAAAAGAAGGTCCAGTGCTTCAACATGTCGACTTAGGACCAGACTTCCTCAACAGGACTCCCATAGCACAAGAAATAAAAGCAAGAATTAATAACTGGGATAGATTCAAACTAAAAAACTTTCTCTCAGCTAAGGAAACTATCAGCAATGCGAAGAAAGAGCCTACAGAGTGGGAGAAAATCTTTGCCAATCATACTTCAGATAGAGCACTAATCTCCAGAATCTATAAAGAACTCAAAAAAACTACACCAAGAATGCCAATAATCCAATTGACAAATGGGCTAAGGAAATGAATAGACACTTCACAGAAGAAGATCTACAAGCAAACAAAAAACATATGGAAAAATGTTCAACATCTCTAGTAATAAGAGAAATGCAAATCAAAACCACCCTAAGATTCCATCTCACCCCAATTAGACGGGCGATTATCAAGAATACAAGCAACAACAGGTGTTGGCGAGGATGTGGGGAGAAAGGTACACTCATACATTTCTGGTGGGGCTGCAAATTAGTGCAGCCACTCTGTAAAGCAGTGTGGAGACTCCTTAGAAAACTTGGAATGGTACCACCATTTGACCCAGCTATCCTATTCCTCAGCCTATACCCAAAGGACTTAAAATCAGCATATTACAGAGATGCAGCCACATCAATGTTCATAGCTGTTCAGTTCACAATAGCCAGATTGTGGAACCAACCTAAATGTCCTTCAACTGATGAATGGATAAAGAAAAGTGGTATATATATATACAATGGAATATTACTCAGCCATAAAGAATGATAAAATTATGGCATTTGCAGGCAAATGGATGAAACTGGAGAATATCATGCTAAGTGAGATAAGCCAATCTCAAAAAACCGAAGGACGAATGATATTGCTAATAAGTGGATGATGACACATAATGGGGGGTGGGAGGGGTTAGTGTTAGGGTTAGAGTTAGGGTTAGGGAGGGGGGCAAGAATGGAGGAAGGAAGGACTGTATAGAGGGAAAAGAGGGGTGGGAGGGGTTGGGGGGAAGGGAAAAAAATAACAGAATGAATCAAACAACATTTCCCTATGTAAATTTATGATTACACAAATGGTATGCCTTTACGCCATGTACAGAGAAACAACATGTATCCCATTTGTTTACAATAAAAAAAATAATAATTAAAAAAAAAAAAAAAAAAGATACGACAAGGAAGCAGTAAGAGTTCTGGATACCGGGGACAAAATATAAATCCAAAAGACATGCCCCCAGTGTCCTACCTCCTCTAGTCACAACCTACCTGCATAGAGTTACCACCAGTTGATCCTTGTCACTGTACTAATCCACTGATTAGGTTACAACTCTTACAATCTAATCATTTCTCCTTTGACCATTCTTGCATTGCTCCACATATAAATATTTGGTAGGACACTACATACGCAAACCATAGCATGAAACTTTATTTTCCATATGACATGCTTTCAGAGAATGAATTAAATTTTCAATTTTAAGTATACGGTATCTCAGATTTTCTTTTATTATCTGCTGCCTTATTTAGTAACTAGTAGTTTTCAAGTAATTTGTCTATTTCAGCATAAGTTGTTGAATTTGTTAGTGTAAACATTAATAAGATCACCTGTATTTTTCAATGTGCAAGGAAATCCCCCCTTCATTAATGATGATGACGTTTCATCTTTATTTATTTATTTATTTGTTTTTCTTTTTTTGGTTTATTTTATTAACTAAGTATATTAATGATATTTTCAAAGAATCAACTATTCACTACTTTGTTCTAGCATGTCAGTGTATTTTAAAATATCACTTCTTTTATTTCTGTTCTTATTATTTTCTATATGCAATTTACTCTGGATTTAATTTGTCTTTTTTTTTAGCTTCTTATGATAGAATCTGGGTCATTTTTGAGTCTCGCTTTTGGTTACTCCCCCCCCCTTTTCTTTTTGGGTCATATTTTCTTGAGTCTTTCATGTATTTCATGATCTTTTATTGTATTCCAGATGTAGTGTTCAAACAACATGGGAGTTTGAAGTAATATTTTGCTTTCTATATTTACAGAGTTTAAGTTCTTTCATTTTTAGGGTAGTTGGCATAGCAAAAGTTCAACTGAGTTGGAGGTTGGCTAACATCTTTGGTTACACTGAATTCATTTCTGCTAAAATCACTCCCAACCTCTTTCTTGAATTTTGCTAGTGTTTATTGTGTAAGGCAGTTGGGTAGGATGTTCAAATGCCAGGAATTCAAGAGCTCTCATAATGTGAAATATTCTTAAAAAATTCTTTCCTTTCTATCACTTCCTTAAACACTAACTCCTCTATAAATTCAAGAGCTAAAGAGGGTTAAACTCTGTGAAGGCTTAATGATGCTTTTTTATGTTAAGAATTTTAACATTTTACTTGGCCACAACTGTCCAAAGGAGAATCTCTTGATTTCTTGCCCTCTCAACAATGCTGTTCCTTTTCCTATTGCAGGCACCTTCCTTAGAGTACCTACATCCTGAATACATTTTCCTCAGCTATTGCTACCATGGCTCTCCACTTAATAAGAAAGGACAGGCACTTTTCTGTAATTCAACTAGTTAAGGCTCCTCAAATTTATGAGTATTTCGTACTTCTACAAAATATGTTATCGTGTCATTTTCTTATTTCTTGTTTGTTCCACAGAATCAAAGCTATTTTAATATTTCTCCTTTTTTATGTTTTTATTACAGTTCTACATAATTTTATTATAGTTCTACATAATATTTGGGTTCATTTTGACATAATCACATAAAAATATAACATAATTTGCTCCACTTCTGTCCCCAGTACTTCCTCTTTCCCTTCACTCTTCCACCTGCCTATTCCCCTTCCTCTACTCTACTGATCTTCTGTCTACTTATCTATATTTTTTGTTAAATGGTACTTTATAGATATACATAATAGTGAAATTCACTGTGGTATATTCACATATGTACATGATATAATTTGGTCAATTTCATTCTACAGTTGTTCCCTTCTCCCTTCCCTTCTTCCTTTACCTTACTCTCTTTCCTCTACTAGTCTCTCCTTCTCTTTTTCATGGTATTCCTCTCATTCCTCCCTGCCCTTTTCCCCCTTATTTTGGTCTAGGTTCCACATATAAGAGAAAACATTCAACCCTTAACCATGTGAGTCTGATTTGTTTTACTTAGCATAATATTCTCTGGCTCCATCCATTTGCCACCAAGTGCTGTAATTTCATTTTTGTTTATAGCTGAGTAAAATTCTATTTTGTATATATGCCACATTTTCTTTATCCATTCATCTGTTGACTGGCACCTGGGCTGATTCTATAACTGGGCTGATTCTATAACTAGGCTACTGTGAATTTCACTGCTGTAATATTGAAGCAAATTCTTCTCCATTCTAAGTAGTACTTGAAGTTCACATTTACCTTTACAAATTAGAAATGTAAAACCTATAGTAAAAAGTATACTTACATTTAAAAGAACCAGGAATTTCTTACTATTGTATTTTTATAATTATCAACTTTTGTAATCTCTAAGTAGAAATATTGCTTTGTGCATATATCAAGCAATATAAATTATGGAAACCAATGTAGCTCTAATTTTTATCAAAGCTTTTGACATTTTTTTCACAACAGAACTTCATGAAAATTATTTTCAAGTAGTTACTCTTATTACAATGACATTTAAAATAGTATAAGTGCTCTTGTTAGTAACTAGTTTCTAAGAATATATTTCAGCCTTACCCATATCATTTAGCTTCACATTGAAAACCTTTTGGCAAAATAGCCTTAAATGATTTGATTTAAATAAATATTTTTTCAGATAGGAACACAAGAAAAAATATATTAGAAGTGTATAATCTTGACTTGAACATTTAATTCTGAAGCATTACTATTAAACTCAATAAAATTAAGTAGTCAGTTTACCTAATGTAACTTACTATTATATTTGAAGTCAAGGAAATTCAAATATTGAAGTTCACTTCATCTACAAGACTTACAGATGCTCTCTTGACCAATTTGTACATGCTAAACTATCTGTAAGGTTTTTAAACTGGGTGCTTAAACTGATGGTTTTTACTAACTGTTTTTTTTTTTTTTTTTCTTTTTTTCCCCCAGTACTAGAGATTGAATTCAGGGTCATTCTCCCCTGAGGACTTACCTCCTCAGCCTATTTATTATTTTTCTAGATGGTCTCAATAAGTTTTTGAGTCTGACCTAGGACTTGTGATCCTTCAGTCTTATAATCTCAGAAACGTGGGAGGCTAAGTGTGGGCCACTTTGCCCTGTTGACTAGGAAAATTTTTAAATTTTTTATCTTTATTTTTATTTTTGGTACTGGGGATTGAATCCAGTGATGCTCAACCACTGAACACCATCCCTAGCCATTTTTTTATTTATTATTTTGAGACAATGTCTCACTAATTCGCTAAGGACCTTGGTAAATTGCTGAGGCTGGCTTTGAACTTGTGATCCTCATTCCTCAACTTCCCAAGCTTCTAGGATTATAGGTGTGCATCAGTGGGACAGGCTAAGAAGAGTTTTTAAAAAGATAAAACTGAAAGCAACTTCATCTATTTTTTTGCCTTATACTTTTAAAATTGAATTTTACCATCATATTTTAAAATAAACCCACAAAATATAAAAATATATTTTAAAAATAAAAGAAAACAGATTTACTTAGTGAAATTTGTGTCATTAGAACTTCAGGCTATTTATTAAGTTCAATTAATTTGGATTTAGTGAATTAACGAATATTTTCATTCATACATTCTTGTAATTTTAGTTACTGTGATGTTCCACATAATCCATAAGAGTTTATGAGCTATTCAGATAATATTATAAATATTCACATATCAGCAGATGTAGAAATACAAGTATGAATAATGAGAAAGTTAATAATCTCTGTAGTTTCTCTTCTTCATCCTCCCTTCTACCCTGATATAAAATTTAAAATGTTAGTAATCAGGTGTATTTAATTCTGGGTACACTGAAGACCTTATACATCTTTCCTTATATTTACTCTTAGTCCAACATTAGGTACTTCCTTAAAATTAAATTTATTTTTAACTGGTACATTGAAAAACAAAGTTGCACTTATTAATGGAGCAATATGTGATTCCTCAATACAGGTAAACATTGTGTAATGTTTATATCAGCTTTTTAAAAACTGATTAATTACATGGCTTATTGCTGTTAAATATAATCTCTCACATCTAGAACTTGTTTTTTAATTTAAAACATAACTTCAAGAGAGAACATGGTGGATTACAGGAAGGGTACACTTCCAAGACGCTCCGCAGTAGCAGATTTACAAAGCAGGAAGAATGTTCCTTAGTGAGTTGAATAACTAAGGGAACTCACTGAAACCTAATACTGGACTGTAACAGAAACCAAAGAGACACAGATAGTCAGAAAATTCCAACAGACTATAAGAACTAATAAGATAGTAACATATTTGCTTGGTCTTCTGTGGTGGCAGCTGAAAAGAGGGGAGGTGCAGGCAGAGAGAGAGAGAAGAGAGAGAGGGAGGGAGGGAGGAAGGGAGGGAAGAAGAACAGCATGGTGTATAACAAAAACAAAAAACATTGGCTTGGATTAAGAGAGGCTAATTTTAATGAACACAGAGTCTGTGGGGAAAGTGGTTCAGTGAAACCAGACAAAATTTTCTAAGTCCCTAGGGCAGACAGTTTGGGGAGGAACTAAGATTACCCACACAGAAAATGATCATGGGCACAGCTTAGGAACTAACTATAAATGCTACATAGCAGTAAGCAGAGAGATTGGATTGGAAAAATTAAAAGAAATTGTCAGCAGTCATATATTATGACCTCCACAGTGTGCCTGAACTAGACTGACTGAAGTAGATGCTAAAAAATTATACCTGATTCATACAAGCTCTGGATACCAAGGGCAGAAATCTCCCTTTGTTGCACATAAGAACTGTTGGAATAATAACTATAGTGGCTACACGGGAGTACCTGCACTCCAGGGTGGGTACTCTGTAATTCACATTCTTAGCAGTGAAGGTGAAATCTGTGAAGGGTTAGTACCTCTACCCTAAAAGTGGCTTTTACCAGAGGCCCTAGAGAACCCAGATGTCGAGTAGAGTTTCCATCTCCACAGGGGGCATGCATTAAATCTCTAATACCTGTGAACAGAATTCCAAAGGTCAACCAAGACTAAACCCAACTACTGGAACTTTCAACTTAGAACTCTGCATTACCCTTACACAATTTGTCTGCACTCCTGAGTGTACCCCCACCCCATACTGGGAGGTGGGAATTCGAGAGCTACTGGATCCAGCTGGCAGCTCAGTGAGGAACACACAGATATTGCACTTAGAAACCCTTGACCATGACTCAAGGATTAAAAAGCCAAAAATAAACACAAATAATGAAAACCCAAGATGAACCCGGTGGTGAATGCCTGTAATCCCAGAGATTCTGGAGGCAGAGGCAGGACAATTGAGAGTTCACAGTCAGCCTCAGTCACTTAGTGGGGCACTAAGCAACTTAGTGAGATCCTGTCTAAAGATAAAAAATGAGACGGGCTGGGATGTGGCTTAGTGGTTGAATACCCATGGGTTCAATTCCCAGTACCAAAAAAAAAAAAATAAAATAAATAAAAAGAAGGAAAGTAAAGAAGAATGAATATCCACCCCTGACAACAGTTTTGACCACTGCAGCAGAAACAGACCCTTTATTTCTCCTTGATAATTTTTATCTTTTTTCTTATTTCTTCATATTTTCATTTCTTTATTTTTATTTCTTTAAATTTTGATTTTTTGAAAAATTTTCAAATATCATGTTATCATATCATACTGTTTTTTACTTTTTCTACTATGCTTGACTTTGTGTATGTATATGTAGGTGTGTGTTGGGGGTATATGTGTGTGTTCTCAATATGTGGATAAATTGAAAATGAATATTTATAATATATATTCATATAATTTTATCTTCACATTTTTACATTAATTGCTTTCTTCTGCCCTTGTTTATTATTTAGCCTTGATTTGACTTAGGTAGGGTACAATTATACAAGGGTTTGAAGTGTTTTGATCTTACATTTCCTAGTTTGTTCATACTTTGGTTAATCATATCTCCTTTTCTTCACTCTCTTCCCACACTAACAATTTTTTTTTGTTTCCTCGTCCTCTTTTTAAAAATGTTTTAGTTAATTTTTAAATTTATTTTCCTTAAAGCTTCTCTTTATTAATTAATTAATTAATTAATTAATTTGCTACCAGGGATTGAACTCAGGGATGCTAGACCTGCTAGACCACTGAACCACATCCTGAGCCTTATTTTGTATTTTTTTTTTTTTTTTTTTTTTTTAGAAACAGGGTCTCACTGAGTTGCTTAGTGCCTCGCTTTTGCTGAGGCTGGCTTGGAACTCACAATCCCCCTGACTCAGTTTCCTGAACTGCTGGGATCCTGCCCATTTCCTCTCTTTAGATCACATTTAAAAATATTTCAAACTTTCTCTTGCAGTCCTATTCTGTCTTTTCTTTACTTAAGAAAAGGTACTCCCTCTAAATGATAGAAATACATAATTTATATAATTCATACACATTCATGTTTAGGTGGTTATTCATATAGTTGGCTTATGTAGTAGTTACCTGCTATCTAAGGACAAATATTGTTCAGTTTTTTATTGTTGGTACTGATATTAAATTCTAATGCTACCATTCTAATATGGGCAGCAATTAATGTTACAGATGTCAAAGTAGGTACTGGACATTTCACATAAGTCTGTACATCCATTTCTGACTTTAGTGCTATTCCTGGCTTCCCATCCCTCTACCAGGAGCTGGAAAATGATTAGGACACTTCAAGGTCACATAACAGAGATCCTGCTTCTTACAAACACCCTAAACTCTGTAGTGAAACAGTGAATCTCACTACAAACCTTATCTAGTCCCACCTCAGCTTTAACATTATTTCAACTCATAATATTGGGAAGACAAAACCCCCAAACCAACAACCAAACCCCAAGGGGGGAAAAAAAAAAAAAACAGAAAGGGGCCCATTGTGAGTACACCTGTTTGATATATGAACACACATGTTTGATAGGTGAACATACCTGTTTGATATGTGGACACACCTGTTTTGATATATGAACAGAATTAAATCCCAGAACTAAAATGATAACTATGTACAAAATGATACACATTTAAAAGAGGAGTTAGAATGCATTTAAATTAATGCACAGGTCTAAGACCTGTGAAACCCTGAGGAAACAAGCAAACAAATTGCCCTCCCATCTCAAAACTTATAATCCTGCAACCAAGAATTCCAAAGATATAGAAGTGGATGAAATTACAAGAGAAACATCATAAAAAAATGATCATGAAGATGTTTCATGATCAGTCATGGTGGCAAGTGCCTGTAATCCCAGTGGCTCAGGAGGCTGAGACAGAAGAATTGAAAGTTCAAAGTCAGCCTCAGCAACATAGTGAGGCCTAAGCAACTAAATGAGACCCTGTCTCTAAAGAAAATATAAAAAGGGTTAGGGTTGTGGCTTAGTGGTTAAGCACCCCTGGGTTCAATCCCAGCACCAAAAAAATTTTAAAAAATATGTTCAATAAACTAATGAAGATCTAAGAAATGAATTAAGAGAACAAATACAGGAGATGGAAGATGATTTCAATAAAGAGAGATATTGCAAAGAAACCAAAGAGAACTCTTGAAAGTGAAAGACAATGAATCAACTTAAAAATTCAGTTGAAAGCATCACCAGTAGATTAGATTGCATAGAAAATAGAACTTCAGTCCTTTAAGATATAAACCGCAACCTTGAAGACATGGTATATGAACTTGAGTACACAGTATTCATTAAAGGAAAAAAATAATAATAAAACATGGTGAGAATACATAAGAACTCTAGGACAACATCAAGAAACCAAACCTGAAAATGATTGGGATAGAAAAAAAACATGGAGATACAAGGTAAAGTCATCAGGGATATTTTCAATGAGACAGTCACAGAAAACTTTCCCCATATCAGAAATGAGATAGACATCCACATATAGACTTTGGACGAGACCCCAAGAAGACAAGATCATAAGAGGAGTTGTCAAAGACAAAATATAATCAAAATTCCTAACATTGAAAATAAGGCAAGATTAATAAAAACTGCCCCAAATAAGATAGTCTAAACTCTAAAAGAAAACAACTGCCATTCAAGATTATTATATGCAGCAAAAATCATATTCAAATTAGATGGGGAAATAAAAATTCCCCATGAAATTTTTCATGATCACCAAGTTAGCACTACAAAGAATACTCAAAGATAAACTTCACACAGAGTAACCTAGAAAGAAATCCTAAAACTTTCAAATAGATGATGAGCAATAGAAAAATAATCACCAAAATGAGAATCAAGACAGAATTAAATGAAGGAACAAATCAAAATTGCAGGAAACCACAAACACACGTCCAATAGCAACTCTGAATGTAAACGGTCTCAACTCCCCAAATAAAAGACGGATTAGCAGAATAGATGAAAAAACAAGACCCAACTATATGTTGTTGGCAAGCGATTCATCTCATAGGCAAAGACACTCACAGGCTGAAGGTAAAAATATGGAAAAAATATTCTACACAAATGGAGATGTGAAAACGAGCTCTGGCTATTCTCATATGAGAATGAGCTATTTTAAAATTTCTAGTGTAATTCCAACAAAATGCAAACTCCCATGATGATACAGACCGTTGACCTCCCCTCAGTCCCACAGTCCTGTATTTAACAATGCCCAACCTAACAGACACTGCAGGAAAATCCTGCATGTAACAACACCCAACCTAGTAGCTACTTGAGGAATACCAGTAGAATGAACAAAAAACATACCCATGCCTGCCAAACCCTTGCAGTTTGGAAGAACACAGATTTTCCTGAATTCTTTTTTTTTTTTTTATAATTTTCTGCCCACTACTTCTGCAAAACATTATTAGTTGGGTGTTGGGCTTCCTGAATTGATTCACAAATATATTTTTTTTCCTCATTGTTCAACTTTCTGGGAGATTTGTTTCATCCTTTTGTTTCTATAATTAAAAACTTCTTTAACCTTTGGTCACCAAAAAAAATAAAAATAAAATTAAAAAAAAGGCAAACGGGGGCGGGGGGGAGGGAGGAGGGGAGGGAAGGAGGAGAACCAGGGACTGAGAAGCAGCAAATTACATTCCATGCAACTGTGATTGTGTTAAAATGATGCCTACTGTGTTAACTAAAATGCCCTAATAAAAGCATAAAACATGCTTCTTATTTGATTTCTTCAGTGTTAATAACTATTTGGCATCACTTATTTGTCTTTTTTATTTATTTGTTAGTCTCAATAAGTTAAAATGATTTAGTTTTAGATGGTCTGTATTTTTTCATTGAGTCAGGGACACTTTTGTTTACATGTAAAATTGTCCAATGTCCAGTTATTGATATGACTAATTTGTTTCTATCAGCTTATTCAGCATATTTTATTACATATTCCAGTCTTTATTGATGCTGTCATTATTTTTTTTCTCTATTGGTATATGGTCTCTGATTCTGTATGGTCCCTGATTCATATTTATGATTTTAAAATTTATTTTAAAGAACTCTATTTTCCTTTCTCCTAATAATTAAAAAAATATGATAGGTATACAATATACAGTATATAATACCTATAAATTCCTCTTTTATTCTCTATCTTTATTTGGTAGTATTTTTCAAGTTATGGAAGATGTAACCATTAACAGTCTTATAGTTAATCAAATATGTTCCGTGGTCTCCTATTCTATAAGTATATTAGTTTTATATATTCAATCTTTATAATATGTACATTCTTGACTGGAATTGTTATCCTCAGAGATTTAAATTATGTTCTTCATTTACTGCTTATTTTGTATGGGTATTTACTTAATGACTATTTTGTACATATATTAAACTATTTCTCTATTTTGAAACCTGTTTATTTTCATTTGAAGCACAATAAACTTAAGTTTAAGTACAACAAATTTAATATTTTCCATTATTCTCCACTGAACATTGCCTCTTTTGCCATTAAGGTTAAAATATGAAAGTCTGAAACCTGATTTTACCACCTATTTGTCTCAATTTTTACTTCATGAATATCCTTTAATTCCTTTGTTTATTCTGAGATTATTTTGGGAGGGTTATTGGGGATTGAACTCAGAGTCACTCAACCACTGAGTCACACCCCCAGCCCTAGTTTGTATTTTATTTAGAGACAGAGTCTCATTGTGTTGCTTAGAGTCTTGCTTTTGATGAGACTGGCTTGGAACTCCAGATCCTCCTGTCTCAGCCTCCCCAGCTGCTGGGATTACAGGTATGTGCCATCACGTCCAGCTGTTTATTCTGAGTTTTATTTAAAAATTTTAAAAATAACTAAAACATTAGTCATCTGAAACTCAATATTATTTTCTAAAATGGGAAATGAGAACAAAATAATTTCAAATCTATCATTTCCAAAGGTCTTGACTAATATCAAGACCATTCTCCAGACTCTCTTGTAGAGGTGGCAAGGGAGGCGATACTAAGAAAGATTGTTTAGTGAAATAAAATTGATTTTCTTATCATCTTCCTAATTTGGAAAATTTGAATAGCTCTTGATGTTTTGCATTCTCTAGCATCTCCCTCAAGGTCATAATTCCTCATCATTGACAATGATATGACAAGAATAATTATTATGCTATTTATTTTATGCCACAATTGAGTGCTAAGAACAGGTTATATATCACTTAAGCCACACAAATTCTTATTTATTAGATATTGGGTCCCAATTTTTGAGACTAACTACATGAAGCCCAGTCATATCAAATTCCTCACCTAATGTACAGATTTAATGTCAAAAACTTTGATTTGATTGCCAGTTCATCCTTATATACTCAAAGACCATATTACTGAATTCATGTGCTAATCCTATAAAGTTTGTGTGTGTGTGTGTGTGTGTGTATATGTGTGTGTGTGTGTGTGTGTTTGGGGGAAGTAACTATCAGAGATTGAACCCAGAGGTGCTTAACCACAGACTTACATCCTCAGTCTTTTTTATTTTTTATTTTGAGTTAGGGACTCCCTAAGCTACTTAGCACCTTGCTAAATTGCAGAGGCTGACCCAGAACTTGCAATCATCTTGCCTCAGACTCTTAAATCTCGGGATTACAGGTGTACACCACCATGCCCTGCTAAAACTGTATTTTTTTAAGTATAACATTTGAGATTCAGTTCTGTTAAGTATCTCACTTATGTCACAGAATTAATTGGGAATCAACTGTGACTCAATCGCCAGTTGTGGTGTTTTCAATGAATAGATATCTGAAATGAACACTGTAGAAATGTAATAGTTCATTATTAACTAAATGTTTATCATTAACTGCTCATTTAAAATATCTTCATCAACATAACTGTCAGACATTGATACATATTGGATGCAATTGACTCAATTTATGATACCTGAGATACAAGACAGCTGAGCCATTATTACTTAATGTTCAAAAGGTGAATCCAATGTTAGATTGTTTTTGAACTTTTCAAATGTAACTATATTTAACTGAAGTCAGAGACTACTACCTATAGCAGGAAATTGCTTGTCAGAACTGACATTAAGAAAAGAGGAACAATTAGAATTTGGTTAAACAAATACTTTCAAATACTTCCTCCACTTTTACATGTAAATTTTTTTCATAGTACTCCTCCTACTACTACTAATGTTGTTTCTCTGCTGAATTGATGAGATTCTAGATTAAAATGCAAACAATAAATGTTTCACAGGTTGAACTTTAATCTTTTCACCTTAAAAATTCTTAATCTATTCTCCACTTTTACTTTGATATACATGGTGAATTATTACTTTGATATATATTTGCATATATATTTGCATTGATTATCTTCTCTGTAGCTTCTGCAGTATATAGTATAAGTGAATTTATCTTACAGATGTAATTCAAACCCTACGGTAATGCAAGTTTTTGCTTGTACACTTCCATGGCACCATAAATGGACATTTGTCAAGTAAATTATTAATATATCAGATCTTTGGGATGACTACAAGTTTAGAAAAATATTTTTGTTGATATAACATTCTGATAAGAGACTATTGTTGCTGTATTATAAAAGTAAAAAAAAATTATTTCAAAATCAACTTACAAGGATAATTTTCCAGGAATAAAAATATTTCAAGAAGGTAATGACTATGAGCTTTTACATTGACAATGCTGTGAACATTAAGGGATAGAGAATCAGAGAAAATGAGCTACCTAACAGTGTATACTTTCCAAGTAAACTCTACAGCACAACTGGTAAACAATTTTTTTGTAGGTAGCAAGGTAGTAATATTTCAGGCTGTGCAATCATGTAGTATTGTCTATGATCATTCAATTATGCACATGTGAGGAAAAAGCAGCTATTGGCAATTGGTATGATCATGTTCCAATAAAATTTTATTTCTAAAAATAGACTGAGGTCTGGGTTTGGCTAATAGGCTACCATTTGCAACCACATCTATAGATCATCTGATTCCAACCCCTTTCCCTGAAGATACTGGGGTTGTTGGTTACATAGGAATTTGAACAACAACATTGGGTCACCTTGTCACTCCTGCCTTTGAAAGACTCTTGGCTGTTACCAAGTTTATTGGTTCATTTAAAGTAAAGCATCAAGGTTTTTTCTTACCATCTGAATTCATCTATGTGCCTGTTTCTCTTTATTCCTGTTTTCAACTGCCTGATATTGGGAAATTTTCATTGAAAGAGAAAAAGGAGATGCAACAGAATATGAAATGGTACTCTTCTTCCTCAATGGTGCTATATATAATATCAATTTATGCTAGTAAGCAAGTGTGTGTCTTTTTTGGTATACACTGTTCTGAGCAAATTTACAAGGGCTTTATGAGTCTCACTTTCTTTTGAGTGAAATGGTGCAATTGATTTACATGTACTTTGAATTTTTTTTTTATGAGATTTCAATGAGGTAACCTCTAAAAACTCCAAGCACAATGCTTGACCCCAGTATGAGGTTTTTAGTTTGTCTTTTATTTCCCTTTGATTTCCTATTTTTCTTATCCTAAGCATTTTTCTATCCCCAGGACTTTAAAGCTCTTTTAAATTTAGTTAATTTCATAAATACATTGAATGTTTATTGCATTAAAATGTATAAAAATAATTTATGTTGGTCTTTAATTATGTGTCATATTTGATTTTTCACATTAGTATACACATTAGTATTTATTTACATATTTATTTAAAATTGATATTGTTTTTACCCAAAGAATTTCATTCAATTACAATGAATGAATGATATGTAATTTCATTCAATTACAATTTGGAAAAATATTATCAATTGGATTTTTATTTATTATTTGGGTCATGAAGTAATACATACACACATATTTTAAGATAAAAGAAAATGAAAGAAACCTGAAAATTCATCTTTTTCATATTCATATTTTTTAAGAAAAGCAAGATTTAATATACTGTTTTTCCTCTAAGCTGCATATTCAAAATAAAAATTATAACTCAGCTTGCTTTCATTTTTTACTTTTTTTATTTTTACGGACTGCATTTTGATTCATTGTGCACAAATGGTATACATCATTTCATTTCTGTGTTGTGCATGATGTAGATTCATACCATTTGTGTAATCATACATGTACATAGGGTAATGATGTCTGTCTCATTCCACCATTTTTATACCCCCCCTCTCATTTCCTTCTACATAATCTAAAGTTCCTCCATTCTCTCACACACCCCCATCTCCATTATATATCATCATCCACTTATCAGGGAAAACATTTGACCTTAGGTTTTTTGGGATTGGCTTAATTCACTTAGCATGATATTCTCCAATTCCATCCATTTGTTTGCAAATACCATAATATTATCATTCTTTGTGGCTGAATAATATTCCATTGTGTATATATGCCACAGTTTCTTTATCCATTCATCTGTCGAAAGGCAACTAGGTTGGTTCCACAATCTAGATATTGTGAATTGAGCTGCTATAAACATTGATATTTTCTTTAAGGGGATAATGTTTACACATTTGCCAATAGAGTGATTATTTTTCTCTTCTTGAAAATATTATTCTTCTAATGCAAATATCTAAAACAATGAGCATCATGGCTCAAAAAATGTGTTAAGGTTTAGTTTCTATTTGTATTAGCAATGTATATTGTCTTTTATACCTATTATTTCTGTAATTTGCTAAATTTTATCTGATTGTTCTCAAGACTAATTTAGTTTGTGAGTTGTTGGTAATAACAGAGGTTAACTATATTTGACCTCACTCTTATAAGCCTTAATTCCTTATTACAAACTCCCTTCCACTGAGGATTCCATTTTAAAGGAAAGGAGAAATTTATTGTCACAGAGCAGACATTTTTAATGTCCTTAATCTATAGTGTGACCCATAACTTCATTGATTCTGTAGGATTTTTCCTAGAAGTTACATGTTTTTCTACTGAGGATTCAACCACAGTTGAAATTTCAGTGTATTGAACTTCTTGAGACTTGAAGGATGCATATAATTTTGCTAATGGAACCACCAAATCCCTGTTCTTAGAGAAACCATCAGAAATACCTCAAGTCAGAATAATTTTAAAAAATGAGAATTTTTCCAAAGTAATTAGCAACACTGATAAACTTCTGAATTTGATTTAAACCAAATGATATACTAAATTCTACTCCAATAAATGTTCCTATATTCTTAAGTACAGTGGTATACATGACTTGTGTGCTCCATTGTGCAACATAAAGGAGATCAGCATATGATGCCTTATTAGAAACTTTCTCTAATGAGTTTCAACAATAGGCAACAGAGTGGGCAGAAATATTTACAGCAGTATCAAACATCAGAAACTTTTCCCTTTTAACTCATGGGCAGCATTTAGAAGATTTGAAAACTTATCTTTTTTAACAGTAGAAAAAAAATCTTTCAGTAAATCCCAATGGAAAGTGAACAAAGTTAACCATAAATTTTTATTCTAATTCCACCTGAGTATCTTTATATTCAAATCTATAATCAAGAGAATAGAACTGAGGTGAGTTGAGAGATCACAATGTTTATCTAACAATTCATTCTCGATTATCTAATGCTTCAATGTCAAGTCTATTTTATCCATAAATATTCTCTCAACACACTATTTCAGCCAACTTCATTGTTCACAACCTAAACACAAGGTAAAGTGATTGTCACCAGACTATCAGTGGGTGTGGTGGGCACAGGACAGAGTGCAATAGTGGGAAATAAGTATAGCCCTGTAACCATCCCTGAGAGTCACTTGGCTAATTATGACTAAAAATAAGAAAGTTTCTGGGGAAAGCTATTTTTACAAAATTGAAAGATTATTATTGTATTCTAGTCTATTTTAAACTAAAAATAAATCAAATCAAAATCAATATATTAAAATATTATTTTTCCTAAAAATTCTCTGGTTTAACAATTCACATTTTCTTTTAATGTTCTTTTTGTTTTCTTTTATATTTAAATAAAGATATAATGAATGATTTAACATTGAGGTAATTCTGACCATTGGTGGATAGTGATTATTGTAATTATAATTATGCTTCTAGCTGTCTAGAGATTCATTATGTAGTGAAAATATATATGATCAAGAGGTCTATAAATATCAAAGTATGCATTTCCTTTTAAACGTGAAATCTGGGTAACTTGTAAAAGTAATATAATAGTGCTTCAAATAATTATTTTGCCATAGAAATTCTAATAATATATGTTAAATTATTTTATGATCAGAATAACTTGTGATTATTTCAAAAGCATATAAAACATGAAGAAAAATCATATTAACCCTGCAATCTCCAAGTTATCATTGCTAATATTTTCTGTACCTAGAATTTTTTGTTATTGCATGAATACACATATGCAACACATTTGAAAAAATAATATACCGGTACTCTTAAAACATCTTTATTTTAATATAATTCAAATATCATAAATATATCCCTTTAAATAAAACAAGTTAATATTTTCTAGTAAATTCACAAAATTACAGAAGCATGATCAATCTGACAATTTAGAACATTTTCATCACAACAAAAGAAACTCTATGTCTTCAAGCTATCATTTTCACTTTTTAAACATCAGTTTTCTTTATTTTGAGGTGTTTAAATATACTTCCATTAAATAAATTTAATTCATATGTATTTTTCTATTCATCTGTACTCTCCTATATTTATGAAACTTTCTCTATAAATCATGTGTGTAAGTAAATAACTTTTTACATACACTTTTTATCACTTGTTCAAGAATTTCTTGCAAAAATTTAGATTTGTAGAATTACTTGGTAATGGTACCCTTTAAAACTTTGTATATCATTGTGATTTCTCCAGAATGCCTATAGAAACATCAAGTCTCTCAATTTTTAAAGAAACAAAATCTTAACCTGCAATATTAATATTTGGAGGAATTTTTGCACTATTGGTAGTAAAGTAGATTTTCTCTCTCTCTGTATATGTATCTATAGAGATATATATACAATATACATATATATAACTGTTTATATATAAACATTTCTTTAAATCTATACTTAATTTATTTTCATTTTTCACTTGCAAAAGCACATTAACAATAGTCTCTGAATATTTTTTCTACTGCATTATTGTTCTGTATCTTTGCAATTTATGATGACTTTTTAAATGACAAGTCATAGACCTATGTTATCCTTTGCACTTATCAGTATGTAATCTATATATTTTATTGAATTACATTTAGTAAAAAAAATGATAATAGGGAACATTCATTTAGAACTTTGTATGTTTCTGAGAACATTGAATGCAAAATTCAATTAAACTTCGCATCTTCAGAATATCTTCCATAATTTTTTGGGGAATTGATTATTATAATCCCATTTTTATAAATAGGAAATGTGAGGGAAACATAAATTAAGGAACTCCACCATGTCAAGCCCAGAAACTTTTGCTTATGATTTAGGATTCAAAATCACAATTACATTCTGTTTTCTGAGTCCTACATTTAATTCTGTGCTTGCAAAGATTGTGGATATTTTTTTAAATGATACATCTAAGAAAGACTGGATGATTTTAGATTATATGGAAATAATGACTTATGAATGGTATTGTATTACTCTAAAATTATAAGTATCTGTATGTAAAGTATATGTAAAATGTGATTCTGTTATGACTACTGTAATGAATGACCACACAGTTACTTAAAACAATACAAATTTTATTTCATAAAAATTTGTATGTCAGAAGTCTTGTAAGGGTAAAATTAAGATGTTAGTAAGCCTCCATATCCTTTACAGATTTTAGGGAAGAATTTGTTTTCTTGCCTTTTCCATTTTCTAGATGTCGCTCGCATTCCCTATTACATGAGTTCACTCTTTGATTTTCGAAGCAAACATACTTGGGCTCTTTCTCTGGTTCTGCCATCTCTCTGGTTCATTTTATTCTGCCTTCCTTTTACTTACAGAGATCCCTGTGTTTACATTGGGTCAATTGGCTACTCCAAGATAAACTGATTATCCACTTAATTCTTTCTTCAAATCTAAATCTCCTTTGCAATGTCTCTAATGTATTCAGATGTTTGGAATTATGATGTAGAAATATTTGAGGGTCCATAATTCAGACTAGCACCAAAGTATATATATTTTGCCTCCACTTATTTCTGTTAAAAAAAGAGGTTTTAGGAAATGAGTTTCTATATGAATCATAGAAAGTAACTCATATAATAGCTCTTCATCAAATATACATCAGATGATTATTAAATAAATCTTAACTCCACATATAAAGAATAGGTATTTATTGAACCACATTTGATACTGAAATAGCAACTTGTAATGATTCAATTTTCATTCACTATGAATTCTCCAATCACCAATGAAAAATAATCAAATAAAACTAGAAATATTATTGAAATATTTTTATACATTATATCTTTTAAATAATATGGCAATTCTTTGCATTAAGAAACTCAATTGTGTGAAACAGTATTTTTTCTTAGAAATTGGTGAAAGATAAAGGTGGCTACAAAAAATGTGATTTTGAAAAAGAGAAGTCAATTATTTAAATTAAAACATTAGATGCATGGGATAAAATAAAAGGTATTTTATTGCCATCATCCAAATATATCATTTGTACATTTTACCCTAATTATCCTAGGATGATGGAATTCATTCACACTATGCATGTGTAAATGTTGTGGAATATATTTGATCTCATATCTCTTGACTAATCTGGTGTTTAAAACTCTTGTCTAATTTTGGAAGTACAAAATAAGTTACATGAAACTATCTTTCTTATTCTCCTTTTGCTGCTCATTGAAAATAATGCATAACAGTCAGATCATAATGGTAACAATAAGAATACTTCTATCTGTTCCAAAAGGATTTCTCTTAAATCTTCTCAAACATCCATTGCTCTCACAGCTATTTCATCCTTAAAGAAATGGAAGGCAATAAAACATCATATTCCTGAATGCCCCTTTCCATTTCCAACCTAACCAATAAAGGGGACAATGAGTGGATCTGGGACAGAATGTCCAGATACATATTATCTTGAAGAACACTGACTTTCTTTCCTGTATGATATGAACTAAAAAAATTTAGTGTTATCTGTAGAGAATGCTTTCTTTCATGTATGCCAAGGTCTTTGAGATGCTAATAATATAGTGGAACAAAGCTAGAATTAGCTGATGCTGTTTCTGTAACCTAAATTCTAAACTACCTCTCCCTATGGTGACTGGTGGAGACCGCAGAGAGGGAATTGCTCATGCATGCTGCTGCCCCTGGAAAAAGCACTGTGAGGAGAAAACAAGTTGCTGGAGTCACTGTGGAGGTATACTTGTCCAGTCCATTGTTACTGGACCTTCTTTTCATGCAGTTGTCCAATTCACTGCTACTGGTCATCCCCTGTAAGCATTTCTCAATAGCTTTTCTGAATAGCTTCCTTGGTCTCCTGACCATCTATTTTACTGCTATATCAACCAGATAAATTTCAAAGAATACATATTTGGTAATCCAGATAGGAGACCAAGACATTTATATACAGATATCAGGAATATTAAAATTGAGAAGAGGAGATATGCTAGGGAAAACTCCCAGAAAGATCTTCTATCTTCATGTATGGGAAGTTATTGTAAATGGGGCCCACCACCTGAGCATAGTTACATACCACCACACAGGGGAATACTGTCATTTGTTAGTGATCAATATGATGTAAAGAAAAGAAAAGACCTGGGTAAGATTAGAGTAATTATGGAGCAGCCCCTTCTCCTGGTGTTGAAGGCAGCAGTGAAAACTGAACATCAGGTGGGTGCTGGCTGAGCAAGGGTCCACCCAGCATTCTTTTCCCCTGACCCACACCTTTCAACCTGCATGGAGGCAGTGGCAGCTCTCAGGCAGGAGCCAGTGAGTTGGTGAGGGTAATAGCCTATCTTTCATGTCCTAGCAGCACCAATGCTGGCAACCAGGGAATGCAGGGAGGGCACACAGAAAGCAGTGTCCAGTATGGTGCCGAAACTGCATTGCTGCCTAGGGCAGGGTAGCTGCAAGACAAAGCTCCAAGCCAGCAAGAGATGATGCAGAAACAGAGGTATAAATGAACTGGGTCACTGAAACTGACAAAAAAGAAGCTGCTACACAGCATCCCCATTGCCATGGCAATAGCAATGTTGTTACTGCTACTTCAGGTCTGGGTAAGTAAGCACAAAGAGAAACTTGTCTCATGTAATTTAAACCCTGTTGGTTCCTACCATGAAATTCTATTCTGTGTAGGTTTAGAAAAGCTACAAATCTGTGCCATGACACTCTGGGAGAAATACCTCAAGGATTTAACTTGGAATTTATAGCCTAGGTAGTAAACGTAGAGATAATGTGCTACTGCTCTGTGAGTTTTTTCCTCCACCTAGAGGAATCAGATCAAATGGTGGCACATCCCCCAAAGAAGGAATGGGCCATCAAGACCCTGGATAGTCTGACAGGTACTTGGGGAATATCTGATTGGGTAAAGCCAAATGGTACTAATGGCTATTATAGATAAAGTTCAAGTTTTTCCTAGACTTTACACTCTCAAATAGCTTCAGACTCATTTGGAATCATTAAGGTACTGGTGCCGCTCACACCATATTTAGCACAGATAATAAGACATTGTGCTGTTCAGTAAGAAATCATTGCAACTGGGAATTTGAGCACCCCTAGTCCTTTTTCTCAAGCCAAAATAGTTGTACTGCAATTACCACTTGGGGCATACGAATCTAAGAACTACCCTATGAGTTGAGTGCTTCTAGCTACCCTGATGGTTTTGCCTAAACCAGCAAAGGCAACAACTGATTTCCCTCAGGATTTTGGTTACAACTGTGGAAGAAGTCAAAGATATGGAATGACATTTGGGAGCAATTGTCACATTTTTATCTGATTGTGTATTACATGTCAGCAGACAGACAGCTATGCTTTTCTACCTGGCAGTCAGGAAGCAGATAACTAAATTTAAATGGCTAGCAAATATGCCAGCTGCATATTTGGCTACATGGAAACACAGGCCACAAGGGAAGAAAGGCTCTCTGGTCCACAGCAAAGCAATGGGAGTTTCCACTATAGTACTCAGGCATTGTATGTGTATGTGATTCTTACTCTGCTTGTTCCATGTAGGAGTAATAACCAGTTCTTCATGTAATATGGTGGGAAACTTAAGGGAGGAAACCTACACAATGACAGTAGGCTGATTTCATTGAATCCTTGCTCCAATCACAAGACCATAAAATGCAGGTACACACAATGGACTATTACAGGCACATGTATACAAATAGACTACACAAGACACCACCATCCCTGGCATTAAAATGTCTTTCACTATGTATGGCAGCCAATGGATTATACAATTACAAGGGAATACACTTTATTAGTCCCAGAGGGCAAGAGTAGGCTCAAAATTTGGACATACATTAGCGGTTTTACTTACATTATAACACAACTACAGCAGGATACAAATAAATGATCCACTAAATCAGTAGCTAAAGATGGGAGATGGGTCTTCAACGATGTGATCAAAGTGAACTACAGATGGCCATCATGACCATCCATGAACACAACTGCCGCACACACCCCGTTGCCTACCAGATTTTGACAGAAAGTCCTGATGACACCATCTGGACTTAAACATCAGAACTCAGATAAGACACTTGCACTCCACAAATGGGAACACAGAAGACACTTGCAGTCCACAAATGGGAACAGAGAATACTTTGACTGCCAAAGGAGCTGTCAAAGGGGACCCATATAGTTTATTGACCATGGGAATGGCAAATGGGGCCCTGATAGAGTGGGTTCATAAGTACATAAGAAAAGGGCTAAAATAAAGACAAAGATACACAGTCTATAATTATAGGAGCACCCCTTTCTTCTATAATTATTAGCCCAGTACTTTGAATCTATAAACAAAAATTTATCGTTCCATTATGGTGTGAAATGGCTCCATCATTATCATACTTTTTGTGTTAGTCATCTTTTTATTGCTATGACCAAAAGTCAAGACAGAAGCAGCCTAGAGGAGGAAAAGTTTATTTTCAGCTCACAGTGTCAGAGGTTCAGCCTATGGTTGACTGACTCCATTGTTCTGAACCTGAGGTAAGACAGAACCTCATGGCAGAAGGGCATGCTGGAGGAAAACCTCAGCTCATAGCAGCCAGGAAACGAGAACCAGAGTGAGATGAGGCAGGGACAAAATATAATCTCCAAGGACAGACCCCCAATAACCTTCCTCAGTCACACCCCACATGACCACAGTTACGTCCTGTAATTCACTCAAATTGTTATTCATCAGTTGAATGAATCCAATGATCAGCTTAAAATTCTCACAATCTATAATCATTTTATTTGCTGACATTTCTGTTTCCACATGAACATTTTGTGGGACATCTCAGATCTAACCCATAACATTTTTCTTTGCCAAAACCACAGAGAAAATCAGACATAAAATAGATATAAAAAAACCTAAGTTTGGACTATAAGCTGATATTATTCTTACTTGAAATGATGAGGTTGTTTATGTTGTACTGGATAATTATGATTTTGCCTTTACTAACACTGGTTAAAAATATCTTACATTTCGTTTTTAGAGATAATCTATTCACAGAATGGGCAAGTATCATTTGGAGGGGCAAAATAAAGCAGATTGCTAACTGTATAATGAGCTGCCTCTGTCCATTTTCCACTATTCTCTTGTGGTACACACAAGTAACCTCCTTGGTGCAATGGAGGCAAGTGCTAAGCTGGAGTAACATAAATATAGCTGACCGACTGCCCTGTTTAAACCTAAATATACCATAATTTACAGGCACCAAATATGAGTCTTCTGAGACATCAGGGAATAAATGATCATGGCTGAGCCTTGTCTGAGATATGCTGTACTTGAGGTTTAGGATGGCTCAACATTAAGAGTAAAAATAAAGGAGAATATTCCTCTCTGTATTAAGGTAAACAATGACAGTGACCCCTCATTTCCCTCTGTAAATATGGGTTGGACCCCTGTCAATCAAAGCAAGCTAACCATTACACTCAAAGAAACTGACTACTTAGAATAACAAGACCAAGTACCAGGTGCAGGAATATGTCCTTTTCATTTGGTGTGGCCATAGGTATATTATACTGAAATAGCTGATGCACTTGGAAATGACCTTATATACAAGTCTGCATACTTCCCACTGTGTCTACAAACCCTTCAAAGTAGGATCTGATAAAAGCTAGACACAGAAACTTGAGCTGTCTGGTGACTTTATTCACTTGCCTTACTTTCTTCTCAAGCAGTAAGCACTGACGTTGACACTAAGGTTTCAGGTTGGGACTTTAGCTAAACACCCTGATGCTGCAATGAATAATGCTCACCAAGCTGTAAATTTGCCTAAAATAGAAATTCCCCAAATACAAAAAAAATGCCATTGGATATGCCAACTGTAGCACAGATAGGTACCTGTGGCTTCCCAGAAACAGAATTTTGTATACATGTCCTTGAAGATTTTCATAATGTGACTTTTGCCTTGAGTAAATTATAGACCGATATTGCTACAGGTAAACTTTGGGCTTTTCCTTTTTCTTTTTGGTTATAATCTTTTCCCACTATCTGCAGACAAGTTCTATTCAGTTGATTTGCTCTTATAGCAGGGAATATCACACTCTGTTGATTTTTGTATTGCTGTTGTGGGATTTGGCTGCAATATACATCTGCTGCCACCCAAGGAAACATTACAGAAAATGGGTACAATATGACTGTGAGGGTATTCAGGCATATCAGACTGTGGATTGCGTCATCCTTAAAGAAAATGGTGAAAAAACACCATGTTCCTGAATGTCACTTGCCATTTCCAAACACCTAGCCAAATAAAAAACGAAGTGGGTTTGGGATGAAATTTCCAGATACATATTATCTTGAAGGACATGGACTTTCTCTCGTGTGATAGAAATTAGAGAGAGTTGATGTTATCTTTAAAGAGTGCTTTCATACATGCATGCCAAGTTCCTTGGGGTACAGGTCATACAATAGGACAAAATTAACTGACACTGTTTCTTTAAACTCACCTACAAAATGACACTCCATGTGACAACTACTTGGAACAGAGCAACATGGAGATGGATGTGCACATCCAGGCTGCCACTCTTGTGCAAAGCATTGTGAAGGTAATGAGACAGTATTTTCCAACAAGTTTTCAGAGGTACTTCATAGAGCAGTGAGACACCCATCCAGTGCTTCACTGCTGGACTTTCCCCATAAGAATTTCTCATTAAGTAAAATCCTTTCCCTGGGTGTTTTCCTTGGTCTTGTGGTAACTCTTCAACTGTACTATCACAGATAAGCAATAAATGTGACTGCTTTAGGGATTTTTCAAGTTTGAAGAAATAGTACCTTTTCCTCAAATATGGGAAATTCACCATGAGTCTCAGATCTACATTGAAATATTCCTCCATTTTCTGAAATACAGTTACTCACTGAGGGTCAAACCATATAATTTCATAAAAAAAAAAAAAAAACTGTTCCTAAATTTTTATCTCTATTTTATAAACAAATTCAAAAATTCAATCAAACGTGTAAGACTGGGAAGAGATTCTATTTCAAAATATATCAACTTTCTTATATAAACTGTCTTCCTGGTTAATACTTATTCCCCCATACAAGTGAAAATTACTTAGTGGTTGCATTTGATGTGGAAGAGGTTCTATGGATTTCTATTATTTTAGATGTATGTGAAGAAAAACAAAGATGCATGGGATAATAGATGAGAGAAATAAGGACTTTTTTTAACTGGCATTTATTTTTATTTTATTATTATTATTACTATGATTTATTATTATTATTATTATTATTATTATTATTATTAATTTGTAGAACTGTTTATAGTGCTTTAAATGATGAAGAAAGTCTGTAACTATGGACCTGACATCTTATAACCTTCTCTATCACTGAACAATTGCTACACTTCCTGCAATAGTTATAAGGTATCAGAGAGACATCAGAACAAGAAGCCACTGACCAAAGAAAAAATTCACATTTTAGGATTTAAAGTGATAGGAATTAGGGAGAGTTAGTGTCATCTTTAGAGAGTCCTTTCTTATATGCAAGCCAAGTTTCTTGACTTCAGTGATTACTCAAGGAGTTACTACTTCAACATTTCTAGCATAGAAACTTTATACTAACAACTACTCAACTGGTTTTATCTATAACAAATAGTAATATTGTATCACAATGTTTTATATGATTGAATAATATAGTTCAATAAAGATTGAATAACACCAGCACTAGTCAAGTACGTAACAAATATTAGCTATTATGATTTGAGTTAGAGATCAAAAAGTTGATAAAATTCCAATTTAATTATAAAACTATAAAAATTACTTTAAAAGGTACCAATAGGAATTTGTAGAAAGTAGCCTTAGAAAAGGTATAGTAATATGTGAATATGTGTGAGCACATTTAATAGGTGAATGTGCTAGAATAGATTTTCTAAAAATCTTCACAATAGTGCAAATTAAATGGCATTTCAATATCTCATTTTTAAACATGTCATTCACTTGCATAATCAAAATTCATGTTATAATCATGAATTTTAATATTCAAATATTACCATTATGCACAGTTGAAAACATTTTCAGAATTTGTAACATATCAGAAACAATAATTTTATTAATTAATTTTATTAAGTTAGAACAAACTTACTTCCCACTCTTTGGGGATCTGTTTTGGGAACAAGCTATTTCTCTAGTGACATTATAGTAGAAATCACAAGACAAGAGGAAAAAGTACAAGAGACCATGAGGGGCTTAATACTATGTAGCCAAAAGTTTTTGCTTGCTGTGTCTTTCAACGCTGCTTGAATATTGAGAGAAGTAATATTTGTGACCCCAGAACTTTTATGGTTCACCTGTCATTTCTCTAATAGTAACAATGATTTAAATATAATAGTTATTTATTACTACTTGCAGTACTAATCTCTTCTACACAATGTTTGATCCAATTATCTCAGTATTTGGGTTAGATATGATAGTCAATATTTAGTAATGAGGACAAAGGTTTATAGAGTTAAGAAACTCACCCAAGGCCTCATAACAAGTAATTGGTAAAGACAGAAATTAAATTTATTTCTCCCAATAAAGCCTGTGCATCTAATGATTGTGTTATACTACAGATTGTGCATTGAATACTTTAAGCTATGACTGTGTCACTTCCTTTCATGTCTTACCATAAGAAAACTAAAGACACTGATTAAAATAAAAATAGACTTAGTATAAGGGATTTATTGCTAGTTATTCTACTCCTTTTCATTTCACTAGAAAATTTTTAATTTGGTTGAGAAATAAAAATGGTCCATATTTTTCATTCTTACACCTTGCATTCATATTATTAAAATGTAAACAATTTAAAAAATTTTAATTGACACATAATAATTGTACATATTTAAGTACAACTGTGTGATTTTTAATAGATCATAGAAGTTAAGCATCAAAATTGTGATGTGAAAAGATATAAAATTAACTGAAAGGCAGAATATATTCCAAACTCACTATAATTTTTACATATCCTAATTAAAGCCAGCAAAAATAAATTATAGACCTACAGTACACTGTTCTCATCCAAAAAGTAATTAGAATCACTTGCAAACTACCTTACAAATAAGTTGTTCTCATAAAATGAAATAGGACCTGAATATTATAGGAAGAAATAATGAAATTGTATTTTATAATGTCATAAACTTTAAAGATAATAAGTATTATACAACTAAATTCCATAGACTATCGTGTATTTAAAAGAACTTTTACACAATATATTTTGGACCAAAATTATTAAGACATTAACAAACCAGACATAATGTGGTAAGACAGCATCATTAATCTTTATTTCTCACCAAATTTTTAAAATATTTGTTCTTTAATATATCAGATACTTTTGAATTTATTTTTTTGAACTTATCTAGGTCAAACATTTTTAGTCTGTTCAGCTATATTTAAGTTCTCTTTCTCAATAATAAAAGTATATATAGCTATATGATTACTCTTAATAACTTCAAGATAAAGCAAATGTCATCAATTTATTATACATAAATAAAAGACAAGTTCTAAAGTCTATAGTTACTTTTTGTTTGTCTCCTCTGTATTCTTTCAGTCTTTATTATAAAACAAAACTATTCCCATTTATATATCATAACATGGTTGGATTTTACTTTAGACTTCTCTTTCTTTTGACATCAACAAAGTTGTAAAACAGTTTAAGCTATTAGAACCAAAATATCAGTTTGATTATTCATTTCACTGATTTTGGGTATGCATATTAGAATTCTCACATAATCCAATACATTTGGGAAGAAATTATGGTTCTCTATGAAGTACAAATGATTTTACACTTGGGGTCAGACATTACTATAGTTTGCATTACAAACACATATCTGAAAATAATTAATATCTTAATTTTAATATAACTGTGACTTCTCTTCAAACTCTCATTTGTCCGTAAGGAAGGAAACAATCCATTTAGGGGAAGTATTAATTTCTTTCAAAATGTACTCTTTTGGCCCCCAGCCCACCCACCAAGTGGAACCTCTGGAGACTTTGGCTCCCCATCTATCAAGGTGTGACTCCCCAGCCGCCTCCATCCTGGAAAACTGCAACCACTGCTATAACTCCCTCAAGGTGACTTCCACCTCAGGACACTGGACAGGGCCTGAAAGCAGACACCCATTGTAGTACTACCCACCACAGTGCTGCATTTCCAAACAGGCCACCCAATGCCACTGCATGACCTGCCCTCTATGCCCCATCTCTGAAAGTGGTTGCTTCCATCTTGGGACACCTCTACCACCATCTTGGGTTACTTTCACTACTGCCACTACCATCTTTAGTTGGGAAAGCTTCCATCCTGGAAGCCCAACATCAAGGTACCTACAGGTTGATCACCATCACCAATGTGGGGTGTGGTCGTTTCTATCTAGGGACAGCATCCACGACTTGGAAGACCATCACCAAGGTCCCTGCAGGTTTGGTTACACCTAAGGTCACTCTGCTAAGTGTGCTAATAGCCACTGTCTTGCTTCAGAGGCAGGAGAGAGCTTTACATGGGGTCGGTAGGCTGGAAGAGGGTGTGAGGGCATCATGATCCTGGCTTACCCAACCAACCAGTCTGGCACCCACCAGATTCCCAGGACCAACTTGGGTGGCACTTGCTGGAGCCTGACACCAGCTTGGTCCCCATCTTCCCCAATATGACATCCACTGATCACCTGGACCAGCTAGTTTGGCAATCAACAGGAACTTATGACTCCTTAACCTTCAGTCTCCCAACACCCACCTAGACACCAACCCAACCCAGCACTTGTAATTACATGGCTGGCCCACGACTCTCAATACCTGGTCTGATCTGCCAGATACAGAAGAGCCTTCCATGACAGGCGCACAGGTTCTGGCACACAGCCCTCAGGAAAGGTTCCTGACTGGGAAGTTGAAAGAGTGGGGACAGGAAAGATACAATTTAGAGACTGAATTCAAGATCAGTAATTGTGGGGTACACAGGGGAATGTAAGAAGCTAAGGTATAATACGAGTGGATCCCAAAGGAGATTCCTGGGGTGCAGTCCTCCAAGAGGACCAGCAATTGCTATACCCTGCCTTCAGGAGTTCAGCCTCTAAGACTAACCCTCCCATCCTAGTAATTTCACCATCCTGATGGTGGAAATACAAGAATACTCCAGACAACACCTCCTATGGGATGAGAAGGGAAGCAGAAAAGATATTGAACTTCAACCAAAACAATTGTTCCATTTTCTCTTGAGATTTTTGGTTCTCTTTTCTTTTTGTTTCCTACCATCACATAGCCAATATATTTTAAATCAAGTATTTTTCATGCATCAGGCTACTGAGGACTGTGATGTCTGAAGAGTATATTACAGTTTTGTGGTATATTATTTTATTTTTACATTTTTTTTTACTCTTTCTCTATATTCTCCTGTTACTTACTTTCTCTGGAATCTCTTTCCCTCTTTTCTCCTGCTAACAGTCAACTTCTCTTGATTCCTCTTTTACTCTTCCTATGATCTAATACCTCTATATTCTCACCTCCTACTTCATAAACATCCTACACATGCCCCACCCTCAGATCTCTCTTTGTCCGCCATTAGAAACTATAGTCCCTTTTGCAAATCTACTGTTTATATTGTAGATGATAATTGAACACATCATTTCTGTTTATTGTGACAAAACTGTAAACATCTTAACAGAAGGTATTTGGTTTAAGGCTGCATATTGTTTGCATTGGATGCTGTTAACATTGATCTCCCACTTAAAGGTGAGGTATTGGAAAACTGCAGGGACACTATAAGTCTATAGGGCAGAAACTGTAATACCTTGGATCTGCACTGCTAGAGATGAAGACAAATGAACAGCATGAAAAAATAAGGGAAGAAAGTGCCACAAACAAATCAAGATGCTACAATAAAAGAATCCATTTACAGAGCAGTAGAAGAAAGTTCAGAGAAGTTCAGAATGTATGTACTTAAAATCATCTGAAATGTAAAGGATAATATAAGAGAGCAAATGCAGGAAGCAAAAGAACACTTGAATAAAGAGACAGATTCTGAAAACAAACAAACAAACAGAAATCCTTGAAATAAATGAAACAAGAAACCAAATTAAAAACTCAATAGAAAGCATCACCAACAGACTAGATCACTTGGAAGACAGAACCTCAGGCAATAAATACAAAATATATAATCTTAAAAATAAAGTTGATCGCACAGTGAAGATGCTAAGAAACCAGAACAGAAGAACAGAACCTCCAAGACTTATGGGATAACATAAACATACCAAATTTAAGAACAGAACCTCCAAGAATTATGGGATAACATAAACATACCAAATTTAAGATTATCAGGATAGAGGAAGGTACAGAGATACAAAAAATGAGTGCACAATCTTTCCAACAAAATAATATCAGAAAATTTCCCAAACCTGAATAAAGTGGAAAAAGCAAACACAAGAGGCTTACAGGACACCAAATGTACAAAATTAGAACAAATCCACACCTACACACAAACATAATAATGAAAATGCCTAGAATATAGAATAAGGATAGAATTTTAAAGGCTGCAAGAAAAAAAGTATCAGATTACATATAAGGGGAAACCAATTCAGATGTCATCAGATATCTCAACCCAGATCCTCAAAGCTAGGAGGTCCTAGAACAATATATACCAAACTCAATTTCGAGAAACATCACAACACAAAAATACTAGGTGACATTAACTTGCCTATCCCACTACTGGATAGATCTTCAAACAAAAAATGAACAAAGAAACCATAGAACAAAATAACACAATCAATAATTTAGACTTAACAGACATATAGAATATTCTATCCATCAACAAGTGAATGAACTGTTTTCTCAGCAGCACATAGGTCCTTCTCTAAAATAGACCATCTGTTATGCAACAAAGCAACTCTTATCAAATACAAAAAAAATAGAGATATTACCCTGCATTCTATCAGATCATAATGAAATGAAATTAGAAATTCTTAGTTATTGCTCTTAAAAACACTATTTATGTTTCTATGACTGGGATGTTCTTGGAGGAGACCTACTTCTATTTTAGAGGAGACCAACTTCTATTTCTTGGTGGGTCACAGCCTTCTTCCCTTATGCCATTTGTATCTCTTTCCTGACTCTCAACTTCCTGTTGATTGCTTGATCTTGTGACTTAGCCCTCTCTTAGGCATTCTTCCTAAAGTACTCCTGTTGTGCCCAGCCCATGAATTCCTCCAGCCCCAACTAACACTTTCTTTCTTTTTTAAATTTTTTTTTAAATTTTTTTTATTTTTGCTGACTGCATTTTGATTAATTGTACACAAACGAAGTACAACTTTTTGTTTCTATAGTTGTACATGATGGAGATTCACACAATTCATGTACTCATACATGCACAGTTTTTTCTTCTATTACCTCAAACCTTCAGGGAACTTTTGCTGCTTCCTGATCTTGGATCAAAGGACTGTGCAAATGAAAGGAATAAGGATGGAGCTTGATGGGGTAACCCAGAGCAGTACAGGAGTGGTAGCCATGGAAAGAAAAACAGGGTAGAGATATAGAATTCTGTGAAGATAGGTATTCAAGTGGGAGATGACTATGGAAAATCTAAGTCACTCTGAGAATCAACCCAAGTATTAGGAAAAATACTGTCTCTTTACATATATTGATAAAGATTCTGGACAAGGCAGTCTCCAAGACCAGTGCTAGCAGGCTGTTTAGCTTGGGAATATCCATGTAGTTAATATCTGAATTAAAAATTCTTGATATCATTCTTAACAAGAAATTCTTAGGGGTAAATGAGAACATGGGTACAACTTATCAAAAGCTCCAGGACACTATGAAGGCATTGCTAAGAAGAAGGTTCATTGCATTGAGCTCATTCATTTAAAGAATTAAGAGTCAACAAATAAATTATCTAATATTACACCTCAAAGCCCTAGAAAAAGAAGAAAAAGTCAACAATGAAAGCAGTAAAAGACAAGAAATAATTGAAATCAGAGCCCAAATCAGTGAAATTGAAACAAAAGAAATAATTCAAAAATTGACAAAATAAATAAAGGTTTATCAACAACCTAATAAAAATATTTTTTAAAAAAGATGATTTTTTGAAAAAATAAATAAATTGATAAACCATTACCCACACTAACAAAGAAAAGGAGAAAGAAAATTAATTACTAAAATTCATGATGAAAAAGGAAATATCATGATGGACACTATTGAAATATAAAAGATAATTAGAAATTATTTTGAAAATGTATGATCAATAAAATAGAAAAAAACTTGAAGACATCAATAAATTTCTAGACACATATGATCTACCCAGACTGATACAGGAGTACATACACAATTTAAACATATTTCAAGCAATGAAATAGAAGACACCATTCATCAAAAGCCTACCAACAAAGAAAAACCTATGGCTCAGTCAAGTTCTATAAGATCTTCAAAGAAGTACTAATACCAATACTCCTCAAAGTATTTCATGAAAAAAAAAAAGGAGGGAACCCTTCCAAACTCATTTTATGAGTCTAGGATTAGCCTGATACCAAAATCAGACAAAGACACATCAAGGAAAGAAAATCTTAGACCAATATCCCTGATGAATATAGATGCAAAAATTCTTAATCAAATTCTGGCAAATTGCATACAAAAGCATATTACAAAGATAGTGCACCATGATCAAGTGGGGCTCATCCCAGGGATGTAAGTTTGGTTCAACATACAGAAATCAATAACATAATTCATTACATCAATAGACTTAAAGATAAGAATCATATGATCATCTCAATAGATACAGAAAAAGCATTTGACAAAATATGGCACCTCTTCATGTTCAAAACGCTAGTAAAAATAAGGATAGTAGGAACATACCTCAGTATTATAAAAACTATCTATGCTAAGCCCAAAACCAGCATCATTCATAAATAGAGAAAAATATTCTTAGATAGACAGAATTAATATTGTCAAAATGGACATACTACGAAAAGTAGAGTACAGGTTTAATGCAATTTCAATTGGAATTGCAATGTCTTTCTTCATAGAAAACATTCCCTCTAAAAACTGGAACAAGAGGAGGATGCCCTCTTTCAGCACTTCTATTCAACATAGTTCTTGAAATTCTAGCCAGAGCAATCAGACAGATGAAAGAAATTAAAGGGATGTGAATAGGAGAAGAAGAACTCAAACTATCACTATTTGCTAATGACATGATTCCATATTTAGAGGATCCAAAAATTCCAATCAGAAAGCTTCTGGGACTCATAAATGAATTCAGCAAAGTAGCAGGATATAAAATCAATACCAATAAATCTAATACATTTCTGTATATCAGTGATGAATCCACTGAAAGAGAAATTAGGAAAATTATTCCATTCACAATAGCTTCAGAAAAAATAGCTTGTAATAAAATACTTGGGAATCAACCTAACAAAAGAGTTGAAAGACCTCTACAATAAAAATTATAGAACACTAAATAAATAAATTAAAGAAGACCTTACAAGATGGAAAAATCTCCCATGTTCTTGGATAGACAGAATTAATATTGTCAAAATGGACATACTACAAAAAGCAGTATACAGATTTAATGCAATTTCAATTGAAATTGCAATGTCTTTCTTCATAGAAATAGAAAAAGCAATCATGAAATTTATTTGCAAAAATAAGAGACATAGAATAGCCAAATCAATCTTTAGCAAAAAGAGCGATACAGGAGGTATCACAATACCAGAGCTTGAGCTATACTACAGAGCAATAGTAACAAAAACAGCTTGGTATTAGCATCTAAATGGACAGATAGACCAATGGTGCAGAATAGAGGACACAGAGACAAACCCACATAAATTCAGTTATCTCATACTAAGCAAAGGTGCCAAAAACACATTAGAGAAAAGATAATCTTTTCAACAAATGGTGCCTGGGAAAACTGGAGATCCATATGCAGCAAAATGAAATTAAACCTCTCTCTCACCCTGCACAAAAATCAACTCAAAGTGGATCAAGGACCTAGGAATTATACCAAAGACCTGGCAAGTAATAGAAAAAAATGTAGACCCAAATCATCATCAAGTCAGCTTAGGACCTGACTTCCTTAACAAGACTCCTAAAGTGCAAGAAATAAAATCAAGAATCAATAAATGGGATGGAATAAATCTAAAAAGGTTCTTCCTAGCAAAGGAAACCATCAATAACATGAAAAGAAAGCCTACAGAATGGGAGAAAATCTTTACCACACACATATCAGATACAGCGCTAATCTTCAGGATATGTAAAGAAGTAAAAAACAACAAAAAAACCAAATAATCCAATCAATAAATGGGCTAAGGAACTGAGCAGACATTTTACAGAAAAGGAAATATAACTGATCAATAAATATATGTAAAAGTTTTCATCATCTCCAGTAATTAGAAAAATGCAAATCAAAATACTCTAAGATGTCATCTCTATCTAGTTAGAATGGCCATTATCAAGAATACAAGCAACAGTAAGTGTTGGTGAGGATGTGGGGGCAAAGGTATACTCATACATTGTTGGTGGTCTGAAAATTGGTGCAACCATTATGGAAAGCATAATGGAGATTTCTCAGAAAACTTGGAATGGTGGCACCATTTGACCCAGCTATCCCTCTCCTAGGTCTATATCCAAAGGACTTAAAATCAGCATACTACAGTGTTGCAGTCACCTTGATGTTTATAGAAGCTCAATTCACAATAACTAAACTGTGAAACCAACCTAGATGACCTTCAATAGATGAATGGATAAAGAGACTGTGGCATATATACACAATGGAGACTACTACTCAACCTTACAGAATAAAATTATGGCATTTTCAGGTGAATGAGTTGGAGAATATCATGCTAAGCAAAATAAGCCAATCCAAAAACTCCAAAGGCCAATTATTTTTTCTCTGTTATGTGGATACTGTTCCTTATTGGGGCGGGGAGCAATAGAATGGAGAACCATTGAATTGGGCAAAGGGGAGTGAGGAGAGGGGAGGGGCATGGGGTTGAGAAATGAGACAGATATTATTACCCTATGATCATGTATGATTACATGAATGGTGTGACTCTATATCATGTACAACCAGAGAAATGAAAAGTTATGCCCCATTTGTGTATAATGAATTGAAATGCATTCTGCTGTCATGTATAACTAATTATAACAAAAAATGTACTCTGTCTTAAAAAATGAATAAAAGTATACTTAATTCATAATTTTATTGGAAATAGTTTTCTATGCATAAAGTTTGTTTAAAAATAAAGTATTAAAATATATATCAAAATGTTAATTTCTCAATAGTTAGCAGTAGCTCTATGCTGCAAAAAATGACAGAGTTAAATCAATTTCATGTCCTCAAACTTCCAATGTTTGGGGAAATCCTTGCACAGAATGATGTTTTACTATTCAGACATGTTATCATTCCTTTGGAACAGAGTAGAATTGATAAGAAAGTAACAACTGAAGTAGTGCAACCAATTGCTAAAAGTTGCAATTGGCACAACCTTGAGTGTACTGGGACATTCACAGAACATTTAGCTTGTAGGATGGAAACTATGTTGTTGAAGACATTTGAAGAGACTCTGGTATTAAGTGGCATGAAGAAACTTAGAGCAAATTATAAGCTGATGGTGCCCGATGGGACTAGAACAAGTAAATGGTCCATACTTAGTGAGAAATGAAAAAATCTTGTTGAAATAATGCAAGTCCATGAGACCTGGATGGCTCTATTAGGAATATATGGTGTCTGGAAGATGCAGCAATATATTTCCAACTGGAGTAGGAAATACTTCCTGTAAGTCATAACACAAAATGATAGCAGAAAAATTCAATGGAGATGGCAACAGAATCCATTGCATGTTATCAATATTTAGTTGGATTGTACTGAGTTATTCTGTGCAAGAAATGACTCTTAAAATCTCAGTGGGTTAAACAGTAAACTTTTATTTATTGTTCATGTTGCAGAAAGACTGAAGGTTGATTGTGGCTCTACTTTAGATTTTATCTTCTTTTCCTGAGAGCAAGAACTGAAAAAACACTTCCTTGTAAGGCATGCCATTCTAGTGACAGGTGGCAAAGAATACGTACATGAGCTTACCCAGGCAATAATCAAAGAGCTTTATCTCAGACTTGGTAAAATGCACACTCAGAAAAGGGCAAAGATCAAACATTTTAATGGTGTAGGAAAGTATATAAAATTTAGGGCAGAAAAGGAGATTGTAAATCTTTTACAGAAAAGGAAACAACATAATCATTAGCAAAAATAGCATTTAACTACAAGAGTCTTCTTTTTTTCCCTTTCTTATATCTTCTAAATGAATTTTAAAAACATATATCCCTAAATATACCCTTATACCTTAGAATGATAACTAAATGTTATTCATTATGAACACTTACTCAAAATTTAATGTAGAAGAACATCATTTTCTAAAGAAGCTGACCACATTATTTTGCACATAATTATTCCTAAGTAATTTTATTTAACATGAAAGGGAAAAAAAATCTCTGAATTCTGATTTTACAATAACTGTAAAATCTTTCAAAAAAAAGCAACAATTATATAGACAGTTCAGTGATGTGACTCCAAAAGAATTTTACAGAGCTGGTTGTAGTAGCATGCACCTGTCATTCCAGCTACTCTGGAGGATGAGGCAGGATGATCACAAATTCAAGATCAGCCTGGGCTACACAGTAAGAGCCTGTCTCAAACAAAGCAAAACAAAGAATACAATCAAACAAAGAAGAAATATACAAAGAAGAAAAATCTTCTAAAATTAAAACTTACAAACATTTCCAACCATATCCTCATGTGTTACTGAATTACAAAATATAGCATCCCTGAAGAAGCTAACAAAACTTTTGCTGGTATTTCCAAATTTCTTAATATAAAAAAGAAGTGAAGGAAAGTAAGTACCTTTCTCCAGTATAGTAATAATATGTGAAGGAAATAATGTAAACTTACCAACAGCATGCTACCACTACAATTACACAATTTACAATCATACAATTATACAATTACACAATTATACAATTTATACAATTTATTTATTTTACAGATATTTCAACATACTTACATAATTATTACTCAATGAAGAGGAAACATTTTTCCCTTGAAAAAATAGGTAACTAACGATGTTTAATATTCAAATACACTCCGGATTTTCTGTTTGAAGAAAGTGAAATTTGTATCACTATATAAAATGAACATTTCATCTATTATCTGTAAAATTTCCAATTTATTTTTTGTTATATTTACTTATTTATTTTTCTTAAATGCATAAAGTAGGACATTTATTTGCCAGCATATTCTGGTTGCCTAGGGGACAAGTCCATTTAATTGTGTATGGTTTCACTGACTGATCATTCTTCTATTAAACCAACATCTTCTTTCCAATAGTCATAATAATGAGTTTCTTAAAGTAGGTTGGGAATTTATACACTTAGAGAAATTTGAAGGCAGAGATTTTGAAAGCTGAGATTTTCTTTATGTTTGCAAATAAATATCAAAATTAGAAAATTTGAAAAAAATGTGCATCTCTGTAAATGCATCATGTTCTGAAAATTTAAAAAATTGCTAATATTCTGCCATATTATTTTTAGGTTATATAACCATGCTCTTAGTGATATCTGTAGCTATTAATAATAGCATTGTAATGAATAATCATGGGTGAACTCTCATTTCATAAAATACTTGTCAAGGCCAGATGCAGTGGCACATGCCTGTAATCTCATTGGCTCAGGAGGCTGAGGCAGGAAGATCTCAAGTTCAAAGACCACCTCAGCAAAAGTGAGGTGCTAAGCAACTCAGTGAGACCCTGTCTCTAAATATGATACAAAATAGAGCTGGTGACGTGGCTCAGTTATCCAGTGACCTGAGTTCAATCCCTGGTACCCAAAAAAATTGCATGTCCATGTCAGTGCAGCTCTTAATTAAACCTTTTTGGTATCAGTTTCTCTACATCTACAACTAAAATCTCATAAAGAAAATTATTTTAGGCATTTATAAAAATATGTCAACAAGATATTGACAGAGACAACATGTCCTCATAATTCTGAGATACGCTATTGTTATCTTCTTCATTTACATCAAAAATAAAGTAATAATCCTATTGTTCTGGTATTTATAGGACTGATATATGTATAAACAGTTTAAAAGTCAAACACATTGACTAAATAAATTCCTGTATTCATAATTTAACACTATTTTGACTAAACAATACTTAATACAATCACTGAAAGTCAAGGAAAAGAGAACACATTAAATAAAATCCTCACAGATATTTACCTGTTCTGGGAGTCAATATTTGTGATCAGTAACCTAGGATTTTCAAATTTATTTCAAATGAATTCCAGATTGGTACAGCCTGACAAGTAACAGAATAATCCAAAACAGATTATATTTAACCTTAATATTAAATCTAACATTAAATAAAACTTACAATTCTACAACTAAATATCTTTTGGATTTTACTGAATAGTGACATTCATTATTCATTTATATTTTGCTTATTCAATAAGGATAACTTGACAGAATGCTGTGTTTTTACCTACATATATTTGTGTACCTACTTTGTGCAATGAATTTTTGTCCTTTTTTTATAACTTAAGTACAAATATGGAAATTGTAAGGATATTAGCAATGAAATAACATTGTGTTTACTAAAATACATGTTTTTCTTTTTTTAAAATTTCTCTTCTGTATTGGTGAAAGCACTTTTTCATTTTGCTTACTTTATAGACAAAGATGCTCCAACCCCAAACTGGCATCTATGCATCTAAGAATATATTTCTAAAGGTATTATTTAGTTAAATCCTACATCATGGAACACAGAGCACCTCTATCATGAAGCACCTCTAATGTAAGTGTTATACATACTTAACTATTATTTTATGATAAAGCACCATCATAACTAAGCATGTTTGGCCACTGTTTTATTGTAATTCTTCTGTTTTTTCATGATATTATTATTTTATATGATCATATTTGTTGATCAGGATTATACCTTTACTTCTTCTCTCACAATTCTGTGTCCTTAACTTTGAATTCTGAGTGTCACCGTTTCAAGATGTTTCTCTTCTTTAAGAAGGAATTTGTTGCCAATCATGTTCGCTGTAACAATTAACTCAGAAGTTCATAATCCAAACAGTTTACAAATGTGTGAGAGCTTTCTAAACTCAATGAAATAGTTTGTTACTTAATATGGAGCAAAACATTAGCCTTATACTATGAGTGATAAATATGCTTAAAGCACAAGACTTTCAAAACACTGGTTATATTTCCAGAATAAACTTTTTTTTTTTTTTGGTTACCAGAGATTGAACCCAGGGGCACTGAACCACATTACCAGTCCTTTTAAAAAAAATTAATTGAGAGATAGAATCTCATCTAGTTGCTTATGGCCTTATTCATAAGTTAATCTTGGAAAAACAGTGAACTTAAATTGCAAATACATCACTTTCATTTATCTCTTAGAGAGTAAATCACCTTTGTTGTGCTATTATTTCCAAAGCTCAGAAATTCTTTCAAGTAAGTAAAAAACAACTACCTGTAAGTGAAAATTCCAAGGATTTAACCATTAACAGCATAATATGGTTTATACATCAAATAGAAATTAATGTATTTGAGAGTTATTTCATGTTTTCTCAGGAAAAAATTGTATTAATGAAAGGGAGGAGTTTTATCAACTTAATAACTCATTCACTTAATTATACATGTTAGTGAATAATATGTATTATATTTAACATTTGATAGCATCTGTCTATATTCCAAAAGGAAAAATGACATGCAAATGCTTTCATGATATGAAATATTTTAATATGAATTGATTATTTTCCTGAGCACAAACTCTCTTTGAGTAAAGTGAAAACTATTCATGGAGACTGTTGTCAGTATTTTTATAATCAAGAGCAAACTTTAAAGCAATAGAGAAACAGCAATAATTCAAAGCAATGATTCAAGAAATGGAAATGTTCTTATTGTGGGAGAAAAGTGTGAAGTTGTATTCCCAGGGAGGATGCAGTTATACATTAAAAGTTCCCTTTTTATAATTTTTTTTTTTTTTTTAAGAGTCAAGTGTCTTTTGACGGTTTTCTCTCTGGGAATGGAGCTTATCATATTTTTTAATAAAGTCAACTACCACAAAGAAATATCTGCTCTTATCATATCTACTCTTATATAAATACTCTGTGCATAGTGACCCTATTCTTTTCCAATACTTTTTCTGACTTTCATATTATTTTGATTAAGTGTTCTGCATCTTTTAAAACCATCAGAAAATATGTTTCAATTTTGAGCTAAAGAAAATGATAGTTATTCAATGTTTTTAAATCTCAAGAAGACAAAGATAGAGGTAGTGCATTAGATCAATAAACTAGAAACTTCTGCATAGCGGTCATTTACTTATAATTGAATCAATATTTTGAGCACTGATGTCAATGAAAAGTTTCAGTAAAAAATGTATCAGTTATAACCCAGGTCTGCACACCAGAATTGCATTTATTATTTATTATCAAACTAAATTGTTTGCTATATTAAGAAAGTAGGTCAAATATATAATTTATCCAGAATATTTTTCAGCAGATTCAAATGTCAAATAACTCTTCACAAATTCACTATGTCCTTGAACATTATTTATCTGTAAACTGAGCCAGTAAATTTCTAAAAGTGGTTGGAGTAATGAGATTGGGGAATAAAGTTTTCAAAAGAGAATTTCTTTATAAAAAGAAGATTTTAAAGCTCAACAATAACAGCCACTGAGCCCTTAATATATGACAGATACTTGACAGTGAGCTTTACTTTTTTTATTTTTACAGCTTATGAAATGTTTCACTCAATCCCGTCAAGAATACTCCATGAGATAAGACATATTATCTCTATTTTCCAGGTGAAAAAAAGAAGTTCAAAACTATGCATCTTACCTTACATCACATAGCAGAATCTGTCAAAGCAGGATCCTTCATGTATGCATGATAAAAAGACTTGTGCTTCTATTGAACATTTGTTCACTGCTCAACGCTTAATGACTATATTAGTTTCTCCAGAGAAACAACCAATAGGAAACACACACATTACACAAATATACACACAATTTCAAATGAGTTACTATGATCAGCATAACTTTCCTCTTCTGCCCTTGGATGCAACCTTTTACATTTTTTGTTTTTTAAAACATCTCAATTCATTTATGAATAACTGTAATTTACATTTTTAAAATACTACAAGATAGTGTTAGCTTCAGAGTATTAAATACAAAACGCCATTTCAACTTCCGTTATTCTTTCCTGAGGTTATCTGAATGGTGAATAAAATTAAAAGGAAAGAAAAATAGAGGGATCAAAAATGGCTAAAACGACCTACCTCATACTTTCCTTCTACACGAAGAAGAACCAGGGCAACAAATAAGTTACTGGATTTTGAGGAGAGCGACTGAAAGAGAAGAAAGGAACTCAGCAAGTGATAGAGAGCAACCCTACATAGAGTTGGAATATCATAAACATTTGGAGTATCAGCATGAAGAGAGAAATTTCAACACTGGCTGCCCAGCTAAAGGGAGCAGCATGCATTATTTGTCTTATCTATGGACAAGTCCACATTAATCACAGGCTTTGAACCCAGTTTAGGGAGTTGTTTGGGTTCCCTTGGTACATTTTTCTCCAGATAAGAAACTCACATTATACTGCTTCCACAACCAAGAGCCCAAGATGCTATAGCAAAGCAGTATCTTGAGAATGGAGCCACTCTAGATTCTATCCTGCCCCAGGGTCAGTAACCACTTCAACTCCCCATCTCTGTGGAGCCACAAACATTCCATAGAACTAATCCAAAAGTATGCAAACTCATAAACACAACAAGACCAAGCCTTGAAACTGTGATTCCAGCACCCAAGAGTCCTGCACACCAGAAAACTTGTGTGCCTTCACCAGGGGTTTAACATACAGAAGGGGAAATGACACAATCACTCCTTGGGACTTAAGAACCTGTTCCCTTATTCCCCAAAACTCAGAACAATGTTTTCTACTATCTTCATCAGTTCTCACCCTGGTGAGTTCAGACGCTGGTGAGAACTAGGGAACATAAACCATGGTCCATTCCCAGTACCACAGCTGCCACAATCAAAGGTTCCACTGCCATTGAAATTCTCCTCCATGAGCTATAAGCATGTATCCTTCCAAGACCACACTATGTATACCTTGGTTGTACAGTCATGGACACTCGCCTCTGTAAATCCGAGGATACCCCTCTGTATCCCACACCACTGGTATAATGACTACTGATATAAACATTAGGAATCACCTCATTGAGACCTTTGGTTATCCAACCATAGTGTCCCACATTCCCTACAAAATTGCAAGACCAGCTCCACAAATACCTGCTCTCTAGACTTTTGAATAAGTCATAACCATGATGAAATTGATTATAGTTGAAGAATTCATATGGCGGTCACAATTCCATGCCTTAGAACAAAAGCAAGAGTAACTAACTAATCAGCACTCTAAGAGATATCTAAAGAGAAAAAAAAAACTTTCTCTACAAATACTTAGCCCATAAAATTGGAAGAAATACCTGTTAACCCCAGATGTAAAAATATCAGTGTAGAAATTCAAGAAACATATAAAAATAAGGAAGCAGGCAGCCTATATGAACACAGTAATTTTTTTCAGAATCAAACCCCAAAACAGAAAATCTACAAAAATGGTTTGAAATTAACTCAAAATAATCATCCTAAGGAAACGCATTGATATACAAGACAATATGAACTGACATTTCAATGAAATGAGGAAAGCAATGCTCTGAGTGAAAATTCCAACAAAGACAGATCATAACAAAAAAGAAAGAAACAAATCTTGGAGTTGAAGAATTGTATCATTGAAATAAAAAAATGTAATTGGGAGTTTGAATACCAGGTTATATAAAACAGAAGAAAGAATTTCTGAGCCTGAAGATAGGTCTTTTGAAAGAGTCCAGACAGACTTATAAGCAATAAAAGAATAAAGAAAAGGAATGGGACCCCGACTGACCCCTGCACCAACTGGGTGCCATCACTGAGTGACCCCACCCGACCACCACACCGAGATTGGTAGCCATTGTGGAGCAAGCCAGCAGATGAGCCAGCCTGTCTGCATCACACATCTAGCCATAGGGTGAGCCAACCAGGACCCAAACACCATGGTCAGGTGCAATTCCTAAGCCTGCCTGCCTGCCCCCCACTACTGCTGAGGGACACAGCAATTGCCTCTGTGCTGACTCAGTGCACCCTCGCTGAGGCTCCCTAGCTTCTTTATAGGTTGGTGCAGGCATTTTGAATTATTGAGGGTGTGACCATCATCATTGGAAGGCAGCTCCCTTCCTGAGAAACCTACAGGAAACTAGAGGACCTTTGACAGGACCCAGGAGTCAAGGAGAGGAGGTATTGAGAGACTTCGAACCACCTCAGAGTCACCGAGTGAGTCTCTCCCACGGAGCAAGCTCTCCAGATGGGGCAGTGGTCCTGAAACACAGGGAACTTCGTGGAATAGAGTGGCCCAGTGAGACTCCCACGCAGGAACTGTGAACCCAGTCAACCGGGAGCATTGCAGAGGAGGGCCGCTCAGCAAGGGAGTCCCTCGCAGGGCCAGGCTTCCCAGGTCAGGTGGAAGGTCCGGACCCCTGGGCACGTCACTACCCCAGTTCAGGTGGTAGTTCTGGACGGAAGGGAACTTCTCAGAGGAGAGCTGTTAAGTGAAACTTAGAACTCATAAGTGAATTCAGTAAAGTAGCTGGATAAAGATTAATGCTCACAAATCCAATGCATTTTTATACATAAGTGATGAATCTTCAGAAGGAGAAGTTAGGAAAACTACCCCATTCACAATAGCCTCAAAAAAAATAAAACACTTGGGACTCAATCTAATAAAAGAAGTGAAAGACCTCTACAATGAGAACTACAGAACACTAAAGAAAGAAATTAAAGAAAACCTTAGAAGATGGAAAGATCTCCCATGTTCTTGGATAGGAAGAATTAATATTGTCAAAATGGCCATACTACCTAAAGTGCTATACAGATTCAATGCAATTCTAATTAAAATCCCAATGACTTACCTTACAGAAATAGAGCAAGCAATCATGAAATTCATCTGGAAGAATAAGAGACCCAGAATAGTTAAAGCAAACCTTAGCAGGAACAGTGAAGCAGGGGGTATTGCAATACCAGAACTTCAACTATACTACAAAGCAATAGTAACAAAAACAGCATGATATTGGCACCAAAATAGACAGGTAGATCAATGGTACAGAATAGAGGACATGGACACAAACCCAAATAAATGCAATTTTCTCATACTAGACAAAGGTGCCAAAAATATGCAATGGAGAAAAGATAGCCTCTTCAACAAAGGGTGCTGGGAAAACTGGAAATCCATATGCAACAGAATGAAACTAAACCCCTGTCTCTCACCCTGAACAAAACTCAACTCATAATGGATCACAGACCTCGGAATCAGACCAGAGATCCTTCATCTTATAGAAGAAAAAGTAAGTCCAAACCTTCAACTTGTTGGCTTAGGATCAGACTTCCTTAACAGGACTCCCATAGCATAAGAAATAAAAGCAAGAATCAACAACTGGGATAGATTCAAACTAAAGAGCTTTCTCTCAGCAAAGGAAACTATCAGTAATGTGAAGAGAGAGCCTACAGAGTGGGAGAAAATCTTTGCCACTCATACTTCAGATAGAGTAATAATTTCCAGAATATATAAAGAACTCAAAAAACTCTACACCAAGAATACAAATAACCCAATCAAAAAATGGGCTAAGGAAATGAACAGACACTTCACAGAACAAGACCTACAAGCAATCAACAGATATATGAAAAAATGTTCAACATCTTTAGTAATAAGAGAAATGCAAATCAAAACTACCCTAAGATTCCATCTCACCCCAATTAGAATGTCAATTATCAAGAATGCAAGTAACAATAGGTGTTGGTGAGGATGTGGGAAAAAAGGTACACTCATACATTGCTGGTGGTGCTACAAATAGTGCAGCCACTCTGGAAAGCAGGGTGGACATTCCATAGAAAACTTGGAATGGAACCACCATTTGACCCAGCTACCCCACTCCTTGGCCTATACCCAAAGGACTTAAAATCAGCATACTACAGAGATACAGCCATATCAATGTTCATAGCAGTTCGATTCACATTAACCAGATTGTGGAACCAACGTAGATGCCCTTCAACGGATGAATGGATAAAGAAACTCTGATATATATATATCAGATATATATATATATATATATATATATATATATACGCAATTGAATATTACTCAACCATAACAAATTATAAAATTATGGCATTTGCAGGCAAATGGATGAAATTGGAGAATATCATGCTAAGTGAGATAAGCCAATCTCAAAAATCCAAAGGACAAATGATCTCGCTGATAAGCAGATAATGACACATAATGGGGAGTGGGAAGGGGGCAAGGATGGAGGAAGGAGGGACTGTATAGAGGGAAAAGAGGGATGGGTGGGGTGGGGGGAAGGAAAAAATAACAGAATGAATCAAAAACTATTACCCTATGTAAATGTATGATTACACAAATGGCATGCCTCTTCTTCATGTACAAACAGAGAAACAAGATGTATCCCATTTGTGTACAATAAAAATAAATTAAAAAAAAAAGAAAAGGTCTGAATCTTACAGAACAAAAGTAAATGAATAAATATTGGCAGTATTGTTATTTCAGCAAGAAAAAAGAAGAGAACAGAAAGATATTGAAAATGTATTTACCAAAGAACTGAAAACTTTTTAAGATTGAAAAAGATAAGGGCATCAAGATCCAGAAAATTTAAAATTTTCCAAGCATTCTGAATGAAAAAGAACATCTCCAAGGCACATTGTAGTCAAACTGCCATGAGTTTGAAAAAAAAAAAAATCCTAAAGCATCAAGAGCAAAGTGTAAGTCACATATAAGTAAATTCCCCTTGGAACTAAAGCAGATTTCTCAGCAGAAATCTTATATTCCATAAGACAATGGGAAGATATAGTCAAATTTCTGAGAGAAATACAGAAAAAAGAAAACAACAGAACAAAAAAATTACAAGAACAAAATGATTCTACCAACCAAAGATACCACCTATAGCAAATTTTTCTTTTTCTTCTGAATTTAAAGAGAAAAAAGTGGTCTTTCCCAGAAAAACAAAAATTGGGAGAGTTCATCATCTCTGAACTGACCATATAAAAAATACTTAAGGATGTCCAACATCTGGAATCAAAGGATAACAGTTACTACCATCAATAAAACGTGAAGGAATCTGAGGAAACAGATTCACAAATGAAAAAAAATGTGAATCAAAACATCATTACAAAAAAAGTAAAAAAAAAAAATCTTATCAAATCATAAAGATAATCAGAGCAATCAAAAGGAACAAATATCATATAAAATCATCAGAAATTTTTAATAAAATGGCCAATCAGTAATAATCTTTAATGTAAATGAAAAATGAATTAATTTCCTAAATCATAGTATATAGACTGGTTGAATGAATAATAATTAATAAACGATTCCCTACTATATGATCTAGTAAGTGACTCACTTTATCAGTGAGGACTCACATGTATTGAATAAAGGATATTCCACACAAACAGAAATCGAAAGTAAGCAGGAGTATCTATACTTACTTCAGATAAAAAGATTGTCATAATCTGTAAAAAGGGAAAAGTAGGTTGTTTTGTAATAAAAAGGGAACAAATTAGCAGGATGATATAACAACTGTAAATATATATCCCCCCAGTATTAGAGTACCTATAAATAACAAGAATAGTACTAGATCTAAAGGGATAAATGGACACTAATACAATTGGAATTGGAGACTTCCACAATGGACATGTAATTCAGACAGATTCAACAAAGGAAATATTGGAGTTAACCTGTATTATACATGAAACAAAGGTAAGTAGATATGTACAGAATAATTCACCCAGGAACCTTGAAACACACATAGTTCTCTTTAGCACATCGAACATTTTCCAAGATAGAATGTGTGTTAGGTCACAAAGAAGGATCAATAAATTTTTAAAAATTCATATTATGTATTCAATGGAATAAATCTAGAAACAAACAAGGTGAATGATGGACCTGTGGGAAAACAGCAAATCTGTATTAAGAAGAAAATTTATAGAAATAAATGCCTATGTCAAAAAAGCAGACAAATTTCAAATAACAACTTAATGCTATACCTCTGGGACACAGGAGAGCAAAACAAACCAAATCCAAAATGAGTATAAAGAAAGAAATAATAAAGGCCACACATGTAAAACAAAATTGAAACAAAAACATCAACAAAATGAAAAGCTTAGTTTTTGAAAACAAAATTGCCAAAAACACAGTGAGATTAATAAGAAAAAAGAAAATTTAAACAAGAAAACTAAAGGTGAAAAAAATGAAACATTAATATGGATACAAAATAAATGCAAAGGATCTTAAGAAATGACTAAGAGTTGTACATATAAACAAATTTGAAAATGTAGAGATATGGATAAATACAAGGGAATATGCAACCTACCATCAATCAAGGAGAAATAGAAAACATAAACACATTCATAATAAATAAGAAAATCAAAGCAATAACTCAAAGTCTCTCCTTAAGGAAAAGCCCAGGACCTCATAGAAATCTACAAATATTTTTAAAATAGTTGATATCAATTCTTCTCCAACTATTCCAAAAAACTGAAAAGGAGGGAGTTATGACAAACTCATTTTAAATGCCATCATTACCATGACATCAAAACAGAAAAAGACAACAACAAAAAGAAAAAAGTCACATACCAATATCCTTGATAAACTTAAAAGCAGAATTTCTCGATAAAATACTATCAACCTGTTTTAGTTAGTGTTTTTGCTACTGTGCCTAAATGATTTGACCAGCACAATTATAGAGGAGAAAAGGTTTATCCGAGGGCTCACGGTTTCAGATGTTTTAGTCCCTAGGAGGCCAGCTCCTTTCCTTGGGGCTCCAGGTGAGGCAGAACATCATGGCTGGAGAGCATGACTGAGGGAAGCAGCTTGCATCATCAGGAAGCAGAGAGAGAGAAAGAGAGAGAGAGAGAGAGAGAGAGAGAGAGAGAGAGAGAGAGAGAGAGAGTCTCCACTGTCCAGATATAAAATATATGCTCCAAAGTCATGCCCCAATTTCAATCTCCTCCAGCCACACCCTACCACTTCAATTAATCCTATCAGATTAATTCACTGATTCACTGATTTGGTTAAAACTCTTACAACCCAATCATTTCTCCCCTGAACCTTCCTGTGTTGTCTCACATGTGAGCTTTTGGGGGACACCTCACATCCAAACCATAACACAACCCAAGTCCAACAGCACCTCAGAAAGATTACATACAATCAATGTTCAAGAGGTTTTTTATCTCAGGAATGTAAGGATGTTTCAACATATGCAAATCAATAAGCATAATGCATCATATAAACAGAATTAACAAAAAGAATCACTTGATAATCTCAATAAACACAAAAACATCATTCAATAAAATTCAGTACTGTTTTATTAAAAAAATAGAAAAATCTCTCAAAATTAAGTATAGAAAGAATATACATGAACACAATAAAGGTTACATATGAAACACCCACAACCAACTGCATAGTGAATGGGAAATCTGAAAGCATTTTCTTTAAGATCTGGAACAAGATAATGATACTGCTTTCACCAGTATTCACTGAAGTTTTAGAAGTCTTCACCAGAACAATAAGGCAAGAGAAATAGATAAAAGACATCCAACTCAGTAAAGAGGTCAAATCATACCTGTTTGAAAGTGTTATCATTTTTGTATAGAAAAACCTATTGACTATCCCAAAATATTCTTAGAACTGATAAGTGAATTCAGTAAAGTTTTAGAATACAAAATCCATATACAGAAAACAGTAGCATTATGTTTGTACATTCATAATAAACTTGCTGAAAAATAAAGCTATTTCATAAAAATACAGTACCTAGGCATAACTTTAACCAAGAAATTAAACTTCTACAATAAAAATTATACAACAGTGATGAAAATAATTGAATAGGAGACACATAAGAAACAAAAATAACGAAAAATGAAAAGACATCTTATGTTCATGAAATGGAAAAATCAGTATGATTAAAAGGTTCATGCTACCCAAAATGGCCTGCATATTCAATGCAGTCTTCATCAAAATGATAATGATAATATCCTTTGCTTAAATAGAAAAAAAATCCCTAAAATTTGTTTAAAACAATAAAAGACTGAGGAGCCAAAGCAATTCTAAGTAGCATGAATGAAGTTGGAGGCTTGACTTGACTTCAAAATGCAGTATACAGTTATGATAATGAATCATGTGTATAGGGAAATGGAAGAGGATACACAGAAATTAGACCACAAGCTTACGACAAACTGAGTTTCAATATAGGTATCTATTCTGTATCCATAGGTGTCCAAGTTAACACATACATTGGAGATAGGACTATTTCTTCAAAAATTGGCACTGGGAAAACTGCATATATGTATGCAGAAGAATTAAAATAGATTTCTACCTCTCACCATACACAAAAACAATGCAAATAGATTGAAAAACTAAGTGTAAGACATAGAAATATAAAACTGCAGGAAAAAAATTATTGGATAACACTTCAAGTAAATGGTTAGGGGAAAATTTTTGGATAAAACAACAAAAAAAGGCTAAGAAACAAAAATAAGACTGTATTTTGCAAAGATAGTTTTGTATAGCAAAAGAAACAGTAAACAGCGTGAATGGATAAGCTGCAGAATGGGAGAAAATATGTGCAAACAATCCATTTTATAAGGATTAATAAATAGAATTATGTAGGGAATTAAAAAAACAAAAAAATACCCATATAATATAGACAAATAGTCTGAATAAACATTTCCCAAAATAATATATATGATGGACAACAAATACATGAAAAAAATGTTTAATATCACTAGTCATAAAGAAGATGCAAATCAAGATCATAATTAGGTGTCATCTCACTCTGGTTAGAACATTTATATAAACAGGATAAAAAATAACAAAACACTGTTGTGGGTACAGAGAAAGAAGAATTCTTATGCACTGTGGGTAGTAGTAAATGTATGGAATTTCATCACAAATTTAAACTGATAAATATGTGATCCACCAATCTCGCTATTGGGTAGAAAGGAAATTATATCATCATATAAAAGAAATACTTTGCTTTCTTGTAAATTGCGGCACTAGTCATAGTAGCTAAAACATGAAACTAGCTAAGGTACCCAATGACAAATAAATAGATAAAAAATTATACTATATATACACAATGGAATATCATTCATCCATGAAAAAAAGAATGAAATACTACCATTTATAGCAAAATAGGTAGATTTGCAGGATACTCTGTTACATAAGATAAACCAGGGACAGAAGGACAAAATCACACTTTTCATTTGGGAAGGCAAAACAAAGTGTAAATTTCATAGAAGCAGGAAGAAAAATCATGATTATCAGAAACTAGAGAGAATAGTAGGGTGGGGAAATGAGGAGAGTTTAGATAATGGGTGCCAAAAGATAAAGAGTACTAAAATGCGGTCAGATAGGAGGCATTAGCTCTAGTGCTTTGTTACAAGGTAGGATAATGAGAAGGCTATGATAATTTATATTTCAAAATAACTAAATACAATGAGTTCAAATGTTTCCAACACACTGAAATAATCAGTATTTGAGGAGATTGGAATGCTAATAAGCTGATTTGATCATTATACATTGTATCTATATACACATCAAATTATATTTTATCATATGAATAAGTATAAATAGGTCAAATAATTTTTTAAAAATAAGATATTCATATTTGAAAGATACAAACATTTTGTATTATACGTGCTCTGGTTGAAATTCATTATATATAATGACAAATTTAAAACTTATGTGATATCTTCTTTCCTAAGTAAAAAGCAGCATGACAATACTTAGAAGCTAAACAAAGTAGTAGTTCTAGTCCCTTATACTCTCTTTAACAAGTGTTAGGTTTATGTAATCTTAAAATTTAGGATCAAATCTTAATAATACTTTTCCAGCTCTGCTTTTATGAATAAATTAACTGAAGCGATTTAAAAACAATAAATAGAAGAAATACTAGTGGAATAAAGTAAGAGGCTTGGGGGAAAGGAGGTGGAAACAGAAAGGGAAATACTGGGAATTGAGAATGAGCAAACTCTGTTTTATGCATTTTTATATCAAAAAGAATTCCACAGATATATATAATACAATGCACCAATAAAAACAGAAGAAAATAAAACAATTTAAATAGATGGTTTAAGAGTTGCTATTCAATGTCAAAAAAAGTGTTCATACTTGGTTAATATGATGCAAAATAATGTTCCTAAGTTATTTGTCAATACTCCACTGAAAACTAAAAATTTTGATCCTGCAGACCTATATAAATTTTGATAATCTGTGGTTTGAAATTACTGTCAGAATAATTAAAAAGTGTTTTACATGAAATGTAGATTTTTTAAATCTATATTTTTGAGCTTAATATTGAACCATGTTGCTAAAGACACATATTCAATATGCATAAACCTACTCAACAGTTATATTAAAAGAATTTCTCATATTCAATTTGTTGATGTTGCCATTCCCTACTACAAATGAAGGTCATCAAAGAGAGTGATATATTTCTATCATCATGTAAAGTCTAAATCCATTCTTTTATTTTCTTTGACTTTATTCATGCAAGCAATTCATGAAAAAAAGTCTTTATTATCCATTTTTTGAAAAAAGAAAATTTTAAAAAAGAAAATGGTAAAACCGATAAATTATATAATATACATTTAAAATTAATTACATTTTGTACTAATTTGAACATTGTTAATATGGTGAAATCTTCCTGCATAGTCAGCATGTCCAATACATAGCCTATTATCCATCATCCTATCTTGTCTTTTTGTAGCACAGTGTGAAATGGAGGATAGTGATGTTTAGTATAAATCTACCACATAAATTTTATTGTAAGGATTGAATTAAAAATATATAATCAAATCACATAAATTTTATTGTAAGGATTGAATTAAAACATATATAATCAAACTTTGAATGTATTTTAAAGTAGAAAGGATCATTATCATATTAAAATTTCAATTTCTCAGAGTTATAATAGCCATATAAATAGTAATATGTCAGTTTGCATGTAAATGGAGGAAAATGCTACTCATTTTGAAATTTTTGATTGACAATCTAATTGTACATATTTATGAAGTAAAGTATGATGTTTTGCTTCATGTATACGTAGTACAGTAACTAATCAAGGTAATCAGCTATTTAGCATATCCAGCACTTAAGCTTTAATCATTTCTCTATGATGAATAATATTAAAAATTCTCTAGTCTAGCTATTTTGAGATATACTACATATTATTTTAACTATATTCACACTATTATATATCATAGAGCATAGAACTTATTCTTATCTAACTCTAATATTATATCTATCGAACACCTGTCTCCATGTGCAGTCCTGCCCCCAGAATCCCCCCAGTCTCTGGTAATTATTATTCTACTCTTAACCTCTATCAGATCAACTTTTTTGCATTTCATATATAATTAAGATCTTGTAGCACTTTTCTTTTTGTACCTATGTTGTTTAATATGATGTTCCCGAGGACCATCTGTATTGTGACCAATGAGAATATTTCTTCCTTTTTCTGGCTGTTTGATGTTCCATTGTGTACATATAACACATTTTCTCAAAGAAAATTTAGATTGATTCCATAGCATAGTAACTGTGATTAATGCTGTAATAAACATATGAACTTTAGTTTACTTCAAATAGTTTATGTAAGTCCAAATGAAACAGAGGTTTAGAAATAATAATCTTGAAGCCTAATGACCACATTAAAGACTTGCAGAAAACTGTCTAATATTTAATACTATTGTTTTATTAGTAGAAAGTATTTTACATATTTGGTTACCACCTGACTAAGTAAGCTGCCATATATTTGTCATAAGTATTAAATACATTTCTGTTCTCTAAACTTATAAATCTGAACTATCATTTCATTGAGATTTTCCTTTCCATTAAAGTTTTATTAATATAGATCTTATAGTAAATGAAGAAATAATTTAGGAAACACAAATGGGAACGTGTGGTATAATCCCTATGTATATACACCCCTTTCTAATTTTCATATTTTTTTTCTGACTCTAGAGCCAAGCCTAGAACTATCTCTGTATACACTGAAAAAGTAATATGTCAAGTCAATACACACAAAGACACATAAACAAACATATACAGATATATGTGCATGCCTAACTTCTTGCATATTTTAATATTTATAGGCATGTATATTAGTACATATATACATATGTATATTTGTATAGTCTCATGCAGATTCTCAGGCAAAATGAATATTTTTCAATAGGTATTAAAATTATAAACTTGATATTTAAAAAATCTGATTGACAAGTAAAAATTACATTTATAGTAGTTAACCATGAAAAAGCACCTGGTGAAAATTGTAATAACTATAATACATACTATTCAGATGACCAAGTTACATTTTATTAATAGAGCAGAATTATGGAAAAATTTAAATAAGGGTCAGGGGTGGAGGCACATGTCAGTAATTCAGTGGCTAGGGAGTCTGAAGCTGGAGGATCCAAGTTCAAAGCAGGTCTCAGCAATTTATCGAGGCCCTCAGGAACTTTGCCAGAACCTGTCTCAAAAAAAAAAATAAGAAGAAGAAGAAGAAGAAGGGCATGATATGGCTCAGTGGTTGAGCTCCCTGTGTTCTATCTCTAGTGCAAAATAAATAAATAAATAAATAAGGATAGAAATTATTTGAATTTAATGATATTGAGGAATGTTATAGATGACCTGGTAACCACAATAAAATGTAATTTAAGAAAATTTAAATACAATGTTCATATAGAAACCACTATACTGGTTATAAAAATGGAAGCAATAAAATATTTTCCCAGTTTCCTTCCAATTTTAACAGTATCCATCACAGGGATGAACTCAGTAGAAAAATAAACATGAAACAGTTTTGATATTAACCTATTCAAAGATTTTCACTTATTTTTTTAAAATATTCTAAGATTTACAACAGTAATACATTGAACATTTTGCTTTGAAGAACCTGAAGTACAGAAATTTTACTTATTTAGCCCTGAACTCTTATTTGAGGTTTTTCATTGAAAGAGGATAATCCAAGTCACTTAAATTTAAATGACAGGAACAGAAGTAAAACCATTAATGCCAGTGGTTTTTGAACTTTGGTGTGCATAAAAATCTCCTCATGTAAGTTTTTCAAAATAAGTTTCAAATAATTGCCTTTAAGGTTTCTTATTCAGTTGTCTTTTGGTGTAGGTGAAAGTGGCAAAGATTAACAATTTTCCATGTAACACATATCATTCCATTTCAGGCATCTAGAAAAAGAGAGTCTACTTTGGGAGAGTCTGTGCTCTGTAAATGCAAAAGTATTCTTTTTCCTCCTGAGTCTTGACACATAAAATCAGTTTCATGGTCCAGAAAGAAGAGAGATGAATTTCAGAAACTAGAGAAAATATGTTTGGTGAAAGTTATTCTAGATTATCTTATATATAATAAAATTTTGGAGGGGTCAGCGAATTGAACCTAGGGGTATGACCACTGAGCTACACCACTGGCCCTATTTTGTATTTTATTTAGAGACAGGGTCTCACTGAGTTGCTTAGCACCTCGGTTTTGCTGAGGTTGGCTTTGAACTCAAGATCCTCCTGCTTCAGACATAATTTAATCTTATCCTTATTTACTAAAAAATATTTAGTGCTTAATTATTTGGGGGATTGTTTTTCTAACTGTGGTTAATAATTGAGATGATAAAAATTTAATCTATATGAGAATACAGTGTGATAAGAAATATGGTGAGACATTCAAGGCATCACAACCAATTTGATTTTTGAATAGCAAGCTGAGAGACTCATGGAAAGCTATGTAGAGACCTGGAGATCAATACTGACAGAAAACAGAAGGAAAGAAAAGCCTGCAGCAATGAGCACGTTTAAAAAATACTGAGATTGTAAAGGTGCCAGAAGAGAGTAAATAAGACGCGGAATGTAAGGGTTATGTCTTAGTCCAGTTTTTGCTATTATAATAATCCCAACTGTTTTATAAAGAAAAGCATTTATTCAGTTAGTTGTTCTGAAGGTTAGGATGTCTAGGATTGTGATGCTGGCATCTGATGAGGGTGTCTGTAGTGTGTCATCCCATGGCAGAAGGCACGAGGCTGAAGAAAAAGGGAATGTAAGAACAAACAAGAGGGGGTTGAACTCCCTTTATTAGGAGACCATGCCTATGACATCTAACCCAGTGCTTTGATGATGGCATTAGGCCATCTATGACAGCAGACCCCTCATGACCCAATCACATCTTAAAGGTCTAACTTCTCAAAACTCTTGCAATGGACATAAGTTTCAAACGTATGAATGTTGGGGGATGCCTTCAAACCACAGCAAGATGACTCAGTTGAAGGAATCAAAAACCATATAAATGTGGCCTTCAAGTTTTTTTCCAGGGTGATATGGAAAACTACTATATTCCAGTTTTGAGCAATAAGATTCTTTTATCCTTCTTCAGACAGTACTAAGGAGACTTAACCAATGGACTATGAGGATTCATAAAGGAAAGCAGAAAACTCTTCAACTCCATCATATTTCCTCAGACACATGAGTACTGAAAGAAATAAGAAAGACCATGGGGAAAGAGATGCCCAAAGTGGAGTGCTATGATTTGGATGAGTGTCCCACCAAAGGTCTGTATATTAAAAGTTTGTCTTCCTGGGTAACTGGCTTGAGAAATACCACTGATCTTTAAGAGGTGCATCCTAGTGGGAGGTCCTTAGGGCAATAACAGCATGCTCTGAGGGGGGATTGTAGGACCCCGGGTGTCTTTTTTTGCTCTGATCCTGGCTTATGAGGTAAACAATTTGCTCCACCATACACTATTATCATGATGCACTCCCTTCTCCAGATACCTGAAGCAACTGGGCTACTCAACTGACAAAATTTCAGATGAAATTGGAATTCTATTGGAAAATGTCATCCTATGTAACCATAAAAGAAAAAAATGACCTTGTCTTATCCATGTGGAAGTTTAAGCTTAAAGTTGTTGGATAGTTTATTTGGTGAAGGAGATTTGACAGCAGAAAAGCATTCCAGCTGCAGCATGGCTATTACTGGATGCTTTTAGTTAAATTTTCAGTGAGAATCAGCTGCAAAGAGGAGTAGAGCATGAGGATTTGGAAACCTGTAGTTTGGGTAGAAAATGAGTACTTGTAGCCAGGAATGGTGCCAAAGAAGGTATGATTGCTAAATAGATTGTCAAGGTATGATTGTAAAGTTATGATTGTTAAAGAGGAAACCAACTGTGTTGCATTAGGACAATAAGAAAGATGCCTCAGGAATTTCTCAGGAATCTGCAAAGTTATCCCAACCATCCTGACCTCAAAGGTATAGAAATGCGAATTTGTTTCAAAGATTTTCCAGGGCAAAATCATTTTATAATGGAGCACTAGGGTACCCTGTGTGTCCAGAACCATGTTGAGATTCATTTCCCTATGTTCAGCCAGCAAGGAATTCAGAAGCTACTGATGCTTTGATTTAAGCAGGCACAGGCTCAATTTGTGCCGATGGCCGACCTTGGCATCTTGTGTGTGGTGCTGATTTTGGAGGCATGCAGATTGCAACACTTATGGGATTATGGAGGATTGCACTGAGATTTCAAAGGAAATATTGGGAAGATAGGCAGTGCACCATAGGTCAGCATTCTTGTAAGCAGTCACCAGTAGAACAATACACAGTGAAACTGTGGGAGTAAAGCTGAAATAGAACACATAGAAGATAAAGGTGCCAGGAAAGTGTAATGCCTCACAAAGAAAGCTGCAGGCAACACGAAAAATGTGCCCAGGAGAGCAGCTATGTGGGTTGAAACTAGGAAGGTTGTAGGGGTGAGACTGCCCAAGTCCTGCAAAACTCACATCTCACCACAGTGTGTTCCTGATGCTGGATGGAGCTTCAGGATTTAACATTTACCTTGCTGGTAGTTGGTTGAGTATTGCATTGTTCCAAATTATCTATTTTCTTATTTCTATCTTTTGGAATAAGAATGTCAACCCTGTGCCTGTCCCATCATTTTTTTTTGAAAGTATGTAAAGTTTGTGTGTGTATGTGTGTTCATGTTCTTCTGTGTGTGTGTGTGTGTGTGTGTGTGTGTGTGTGTGTGTGTTTTCTACAGGCACTCACACTTGAGCTTTGAGTCACTAGGGCATGGGACTTGGACATCTGAGCATTGTTTGAACAGCTAAAGCTTTGAGACTAAGAATGGAATCAACACATTTCACATTATGAGGTGTGAATGAGGCCTTGGGGGCAGGGACAGAATTCTATTGTTTTAATGAATGTTCCCTGAAGGTCCATAGAGAAAGGTCTGATCTCCAGGACGGAAATGTTGGGAAGTGCTATAGAATTTTTGTAGTTGTGATCCGGTGAGAGTTCATAGATGACTAGGGATATGCGCCAAGAATTGTGGCCCACTGGCCTATCCTCTTTTATCTCTGCCTCCTGGTTCATGACATTGGTGGTTTCCTCCACCATGTATTTCTAAAATGATATGCTGCCTTCACCTGAAACCCAAAGCAATGGGGAGGTCACTTGATCTCAGACTAGAACCACTAGTCTTGGGGTTAAAAAAAAAAAGTCTTCTCTTTGTGTTTTCATTATTGTGCTGAAAAGCTAAAACAAGGAGAATTTTTAAAAAGAGAACTTGATGCATATATTGTAATAACAAGTCAAAGTTAAGATTTTAATAGAATATAGAAAGAAAAATGATACATGAGTATATGAATCATATTATAATCGATTTCCTTGATACACCAAAATTTCATACTGTCAGAAAAACAAAGTAATATTGGTTTTGCTCAGGTGGTGAATAATATAAGGTATATTTGTAAGGATGAATTTGGCTGCTTTTTGGAAAGTACACTCTAATGGCATTCAAGGATGAAGCGGGGAGACTTGCTGTGAGGAAAAGTTAATACTAACTTGGATAAGACAGAAGTGATATATGAATACACCACCAGTAAAACTTCACATTATATAAAACCATGAGAATGGGATCCTAATTAGAAGAAGTAATACTCTGTGCATGTATGTCAAAATGCACTCTATTGTCATGTATGTCTAAAAAGAACAAATAAAAATTAAATAAGTAAATAAAACATTTAAAAAAGAATTTTCAAATTCTGTACTACTTGAAGTTTGAACCCACAGCATTGGTGGACACATTGGATATGAAAAAGAAATCATGAATTTTTCTCTTCAGGTATCATGTTTGGGGTAATGCAACAAATTGTACATCTGGAAAAGGGAACAGTGATGATTCTTGGCTTCTAATATGTTGCCTTCTTCACCAGGATTATCTCATGAACTGTTTGCACATGAAACTGTAGATTGATTATGCATTGCTGAGACTAGAGTAGAGAGGGTGGAATGTGAAGATTAAGAGAGTAGTCACACTACATATCTTATGTTACATAAACCAAAATTGTACTCAGGTATCCTTTAAAAATAACAAATATTTATTTTGTTAATACACTTAACCAAAGTGTATATCAGAGGTTTTATTTTAGAGTTTGTGTAATTTAGCCGTGGTTTTTAAAATACTTTAATTATAGTATTTTTCAAAAACATACAATCTGTATTTCAAAATATTAATTGGTTAAAGTGAAATCGAATGAATTGAAAAACACTCATGCAACCTTTGAGATCTGTGGAAACTGCATAAAATAATTATATTTATTATTAATATTTATATTTTTTATATATTCATATATGAATTTTTTTAGTTCCCTTGAAAGGGAAAGTTCACAAAGGAAGGTAAAATCTCTTTATATTGGCTTTTGTTTTCCAGGGAATAATATTAGATTATCCATTACTCAATTTAATGATCTTCTACATCCAAAAATTATTGGTAGGATTGCATCAGGTCATTTTAGGTACACATACATTTTTGTTAAATCCACTGATTTCCACAGAAATATTTTATCTTAACTGTTGACTGTGGGAATTAAATGCCTAATATTACTGTATATGAAAAACAGGAAAATAATATTCCCATTGATTTTCATTTTGAAAATTGCTTAATAGGATAAAAACTATAAATTTAGTAAATCAGCTGTAATGTGGTTTTGTCTATAGTACCAACAACATGAATTAAAATGAGACGTTGTAACTCTATTATGAATGCAATTTTCTACACCTTTAAGAACACAATCTGGCAAACACAGGCATCATAAAAATTGTGTTTAAATTAACTGTTTTGACAACATCCTACGAACAATGCTAAAACTTATTCAAACTTGAATATGTGTTTAAATATGTTTCATCAAAATAAATATTGTCACACTCAAACTATTTTTAGAATGATCAGATTTTATATATGAAAAATGTAAAATGTTTCAATTTTATATTTTTACTAACTCTTTAATACCTTGTCCTAGAGGAAAATAGTATTTAAAAACTCATTGATAGCAAGGAAGTTTTTGTAAGTTCAATTTGGATAAAATTCCACCTATTTTGAAAAAGTATACATATTTATATCAACGAAATATAACTTGAAAATAACTTTTTCTCTAGTTATACATGTTTATGGCTACTTTAGGAGTAATTTATTTTTTTTTATTTATTTTTTTTTTTTTAAAGAAAACTCTCTTGATAGCTTCTTGGGACACAAAACAAAATCAATTTTAGAATTTTGTTTCAAAATACCTGAGGGTAGTTTTTCATTTAGATTGTTTATAAACCAGGTTCCTTTGCTGATTCACAACTAAACTAACTGTAAAACAAATTTTACTTCAGAACTAAGGAGACAATGTATTGATTCAAATTTTTTGGAACATACCCTTAAATCAAACCTCATCTTAGATCTATAAACACTGATGATATGTTTAATGACATTGTAGGTTTATATGGTTCTTAATTTCATGAGCTTATGAAAGAACATCTGGTTTGTTATGTTAAAATCATATTTCTACTTCTTATTTCTTTTTGCAATGGAATTGATTTAAATGGTGGCAGTTTTTGCTCTTACACTGATGGACTTCGTTACTTTGTTGTTTGATACACCATATGGTGCCTTGGTGACAATGATGCAATGTTTAAAAAATGGATTGTGACAGCCATATTGATTTAGTATCAGGGATCAGAATAAGGTTAGTCAGCACTGAAGCTTTTTAAAGCTCATTTTTTGTAACTTGATCCCTTGTTGACATTGTTACTTACTCTCTCAGTTATCTAATCATCACTTCTTCCATCAGTGTGATAGAGGATCATGTTATCTAGTGACAACTTCAATCCGAGTTCCTTAATACTTAGATTGCCTGGACACTATATTTTTATCTATATATATCAGAAAGTTTTAGAACAAAACAATATAGTGACTTAAAAGGAAAGTATTTAAACTCTTTATAATAATCTTTCTTATGATTCAATACTTGAAATTTAATAAACTTATGAATTTGCTTAAAATTATATTCCATATCAAATAATTATATTGCTTTCATTTAAAAATTATATTCATTATTATTCATTATTATAATAGTAATTTCTGGTTGGATTTAGAATCCATAATCTAAATTGTGAAGTAAAACTTTTATTGAAATAAAATAATTTATGAATAATTTTTTTCATTTTTAAAAGAACTAAATTAATGCAAGTCTAATTTTCAAATATATAAATATTCTTACTTGTAAGAATCACATCATTATAAACTTTCCAGATATTATAATGATTCTGAAATAATCACATATGATTTTCTAATTTAATTTGATAAAAATCATTCTGATCTAGTCAACTTTTATATGATAGATGACTTCTGATTTTTTCTATATTCTTATTTCTTCTTCTATCTGTATCATTTTATCTTTGTGGTTTCTCTTAGTATACTGTTTGTATTATTGGAAGCTAATTTTAATCTGACAGGAATTGTGATATTTAACTTTATGTGTCAAGATGTCTATGTCATGGTTCAGATATTTGGTCAAACATTCTGCTGATGTTTCTGTGGAGATTTTTTATACATGAAATTAGTATTGAAATCAGTAGATTTTTCGGTAAAGATTATGCCCGTAATGTACCTTTTTGTACCTGTGTGGGCAAGATAAAGAGTTCCTGTTGGAAGGATGGGTTGGCTAAGAAATAAAAGCTAAGAAATTTACATATCAGAAATAAAGACAAAAAGGCAAGAACATTTTTGAAGCAGGGGTGTAACCTATTGAGCCATCCAGAAAGGCCTGACTCTAACAAAGAAAGGTACAGATCAAAGGGGACCAGTAGGAGCTTCTTTGAGAAAAACAGGATACGGGGTGAAGGTAAGCAAGCCTTTTGGCTCTAGCTGGTCACTCTCACTTACAGGTGCTTGAACTAGAACCTGAGTGTTGAGCTAAGGCAGGATACCACCTTACTCAGGCATTCTTGAACAGTCAATATCCAACTCTGAGTTCCTGAGGCCAGATATTCTTGGTTAATGGCTAGAACTTTGCCTGGTTCTCATAAGGAGTCATGGATGGTTTCCCACATATTCCCCTTTTTCTGTTTTTTAAATGCAAATGATGTGCAGCTAATTTGAGTACCCAGATCTTGGTTCCGAGGGTACAGCAACCTATTATCATAATACAAGAAAGAATTAGTAGCAAACATATCATTCTAATAATCTACCATGCAGAATGTTTCAACGTATTTCCAGGATTCAAGTGTAAGGACATTAAACACAGGCTCACAGGTCACAGTAGGAGCACTCTTTGCATTTCCTGTCTATAAAGTCAGGTATAGGCTCATTTGTATAATGGAGAAAATCTGAGGTGCAAATTAAATGCCAGAGATCTTTTTGAATACTACCTTCACTGGAAGAATATTACTAACAAAACTGCCAGGGGTCATGACATCCTTACATCCTTCAATTTTTGAAGATCAATCCAAAACATATCCACCACTTTTAGAGATTTTTTTGTTGCATTGGCAAGACATTTGCACATTCCATCCATTAGGAAAGGTGCCAAATTCTATTGCAGAACAATTAGAGTAGTAAGATATTGGTGGATATTCTGTGGAAATGACTGGCTTGTTATGAGAAAATCCTATTTTAATAACTGTTCAGACACATAATCTTAAATTCCAAGGGCCAGGATGATTGACTAGTCTAGATCCTCCCTATGTTGTCTTTTCTTCAAAAGTTACCTTTAAATAGCCAGCATATTTATCATGGGACCAGCATAAGGGTCATTTCCCACTGTAGCCAGTATAATTATATCCAGAAGCATGAGTAAATGTAATATGTTTATCTGTAAAATCTCCCCTTCTATGAGAATCATAAGTAGATACTAGACAGATTCTCCAGTTCACATCACTGGGTGTATTAAAGGTGGATCTGGAAAATGGGTCCAATGAGTCTCTCCATGGATTCTATTCCCTGACAGCTCACCAAAGCCAGCAGGGCTATAAACATGGTGGTTGGAGTCTTATTACCGCTCTGTTGTTGAACTATCTGTTCAGGCTGAAGTGTCAGTCCTTCAGTTGTCTCCAGGTTGTTTTTTTTTTTTTTTTTTTTTAAATATACAAAAATAGTCTCTATCCTATAAATATAATACACTATTATAAAATCTAGTGTATTCTATTACTCCATGTGTTGTTCTGCAGCAGTGAGACTTTTAATATCACAATTTAAAATATTCTTTTGAAATAATTTTGTGAGATTTAGTGGGTTCTGTTTCCCCCTTTTTTATTTTATAAAATTGTAGAAAAAAAATTGATATAAGCTGGAGTATCATTAGTCTTAAATTGTAGACAATGGCCTAGCATTCTACAAGTATTCAAACCATAAGAAATGACTTACTAAATATTTTTATTTGACTAGGACAATTAGTAAAATTACCTATTGTTAAAGTCAATGTTGTTAAGCTGAAGAGGGCATTACAGTAAAAGAAGGCCTAGTTTTTACCAAATGTGTGATTTGATTTTGTCTGTAGTAGTGGGCTGAGCAACAAAATTATAAAATGGAGTCAGAATAGATATTGAAAGTCTGTTTTACAACTTGTTTGTCTTATAGATAATGGTCTTAGTATCTTAAGTTGTCATATTAGAATTGGTACTTGTGTAAGGCATTTACAAATAGTAGTTGTAAGGTCTGTAAGGGAAATGCAATATAAAATTAACAAGAGTAAAAGCATATTTAATTTTTATAGTATTTATGAATTAAGGAATATAATTTTGTATAATTTTAAATCTTTAGTTATATATAGCATTTTCTGTTTATATTGACTATAGTAATTTGTATAACAAAAATTTATAATTTGAACTTAACCTTAAACAAACTTGAAATATTATTTTAACCTGTAATGAGATGAGAGGCAGACTTTTAACTTAACAGAGGTGACCTCTACAAAGGATACAGAAGATATAAAACAGATATTTAAAAAAAAAGATAAGAAATACATAAGTTTAATGAGCAAAGGAAAAAATTTCTTCCATTTATTAATAATAAAAAATGAAGTAAAAGAACAAGCAACTTTTTACCTAAAAAATTATGTAAAATTTACATTATCATTAAATCTGGTGTTGATCCAAGGATAGGGAATTAGTACTTCCAAATATTATTGAGTAGAATATGAATTGGTCATATCTTTCAGGACAGTGATCCAATAAGTTATTCAAAAATCTTAGAATTTTATGTCATTGATCTAGCAATCATATTTTAAGGTATTTATGTTAAAATAATTTTCGTGCATAAAATCAATTATATGAATATTCTTAATAATTTTCTTTTTAAAGTAGTAAAGATAATTTAACCTACGTGGGGTCTTGGATTAATGAATTATATGATTAAAAAATATGGCATTAAAAATAATATTGTAAAAGAATATTAACTATGCATAATTTAAAATAATTTTACAAGTTTTTAAATAAATAACAAATAAGATTCTATATATATAAAATATACATATATCTATAAGCATATGTATAGAACACATTTTAGAAGGTTACGCACTAAATTTTAATAGTAGTTATTCTTGTACAGTAGATTTATAAGAGATTCTTTTGTATACTTCTTAATTTTTTTAAAAATTGGCCCCTTGACAAAACTTAGGCAAAGTGGTCTACATTTGAAATTAATTTTAGTTTTTTATTTAAATATTATTTCTTAAAATTTCTATGTATATTACTTTGGATTGATAGAAATTAGTTAACATTATTAAATATTATATTTGAAACTTGAAACAGACAAGTTAAGAGAGCTTTTAACCTCCTCTTGGTTCGAGTCCCCAGCATTGTCAGGTTATGGAAATAACAAACAAACAAACGAGAACCCCCCTCTTGTGGGAAGGTGTCAAAATATTTTTATATCTCATATTGCTAATCTTTAAATAAGCTACAGTCTCTTAATTGTCTTTTAGAAATATAGTGAAATTTACTTCTCAGTGTAGAGAGTAACATAAATGTTTTATAACATATTTATTTAATTATAAAATATTAAATGACAATTAAAATTTTTAATTAATTTTTTATTATTATATAAATTTGTACGAGACCATTATTGTAGAAAATTTTAGTTTGGAGAGTATCAGCTTAGTAAAATATCCTTTTAAATCTTATATTTTAAAGACTTGTATACTTGAGAAACAAAGCTACAATTATTATATAACAATTTAGCAATAATTATCATAATTACTTTGATGTTTTATATTAACCAAGTTTAGGTTTTAAAGAAAAATTTGAAATTTGGAATATAATGTAGTACTTTAAAACAATAGTTATTGTTTAGCCAGAACTGTATGAATCTTAATTTCTTTAAAATTAGCTTTTCGAAATAATAAAACTCGACACACATAGAGAGTAGATTAATGTTTTAAGTATTTCCTTTTATCCTTTAGTTAGTAGGCCAAATTAATTGGGATCTGTGAAAAGATCTTATCTATTTGTAAACAGACCTCATGATAGAAACTTAGTAGAATTTAAAGAATAAAAATCTTTAAATAACTTTAGTTAATTGCATTAATTATAAATAACCAATTTAATTACATGTAAACCTTTTGAAAATTATTTGTTATAAATTTTATTTTAATTTACTTATTTTGTAGTCTTCACTTTACAAGGTAAAAAATTTATGAGACCCATATACATATATATCTGTGTCTGTAGGATTTAAAGAGGCCAAATCTGTTATCCCTTTGAAGAATTGTAGAAGTTGCATTCTCTGTACTGACTTTCCACTCTGACCGTGATATCAAGTACAGCTAGGTATTCTCTCTTTTAGAGTTAAAATTCCTTGTGTTTATGGTCATACTGTAGATGATAGATTCTCCTCTCCTCTCTCTCTCATTAGGTACTCCTTGGCTGTTCTCTGTTTGCAGGAGAGGAGGCCAAGCACCTAGTTGTTACTTTTCTTTTCTTCTGATTCCTTGTGATTCGTGCCCTACATTTGGGCTCCAGGCCTTGTGCATGTCCTACGTAGGCGCGGTAAAGGGTTCCTGTTGGAGGAAAGGGCTTGCTGCAAAATAAAAGCTAAGAAATGTATATATCAGAAATAATAACAAAAAGGCAGGAATATTTTTGATGCAGGGACGTGAATGATTGAGCCGTCCAGTAGCGTCTGGCTCTAACAAAGGAAGGAGTCTTCCTTTGCTTTGTTTATAGCAATACAGATCAAAGGGGACCAGTAGGAACTTCTTTGAGAAAAGCAGGACGGGGGTGGAGGTAAGCAGGTTATTTGGCTCTAATGGATCATTCCCATCTATGGGTGACTTACTGGAACCTGAGGGAGCGTCAAGGCAGGATGCCACCTAACTCAGGCATTCTCCAACAATCAATATCCAATGGTGAGTTCCTGAGGTCAGATATTTTTGGTTAATATCTAGAACTTTGCCAGGTTCTCATAAGGAGTCATGAATGGTTCCCTGCAGTACCTCATTCAATCAGGTGAACGTCTTAATAGGAAAAAAACCTAACATCACCCAAGGAAGAAAGAATTATTCCAGAAGACAGCCTTCAAACTAGAATTACAGAGTCAGCTCATCCTTGGGTATCCTATCAACCTGAAGATTTTGGATTTACCAAGTTCATGAATGCATGAACCAATTCCTTAACACAATTTCTACTTTAGATAGATAGATAGATAGATAGATAGATAGATAGATAGAAAGAAAGAAATATATGCCTCAAGTTCTGTCTACTTTTTTTCTTTATCTTTAAGGCTTCACTGTCATCCCTATTTGCCAAAAGAGTTGAAATGTAGTGTTGATACCATCCTTTTAAAATTAATAAAGTGCATTTGTAGTTCACATTTTATCAAGAGTATTTTTACTAGAGTGGTTGTTTTAGAATTTCCATATGGAAGGAATTTTTTACCTATTTCGTTTTATTACATTGCCTTCAAAGAGTGTTGTTGGTTTTTACTTCATAGAACTTACTGATATTTGAAGACCTAACAAATGATCTTTTTTGAAAGTGTTTAATGTGTGTTCAAGAGAAAAGGAATCACACACACATAAATCAGGGTGTAATAATTGCTATAGACTAAAAGACATGCCTTTATGGATTAAGTTAATCTGTTTTCCTCTATCTTTACTCATTCTAATATTTGTCTTAGTTGTAGTGACTTGTGAAAAAAAATTTATTAATAGTAAGTTTGTATCTACTTCTTTTTGAGCTTTGGTTAATTTCTGGCTTATTTCTTGGTCATTTGTCATATAGTCAAAACTCATTTATCTTCACTATAAATTGTGACTTTTGAGTAAAAAGTGTCCCATTGACATGTTGACTGTTTTTGTTTTTCTATTAGTCTTTTTGTTGTTGTTGTTGTTTCATTTTCCTCAGTAATCTCACAGTTTTGTGGTAGCTTCTACTTGTAACACATTCGAATATTTTATTTCCTCCTGATGACTTTGCCTTCAATTTTTCCCTACTTATTTTCAACCATTTAATTTTTTCTTTTTCTCATTTATATTCTTGCTTGTATTTTTTCTAATTTTCTTTAATGTCCCTTGCTAATTTTTCATTTTAATATATTATTCTTTGTTTACATAGCAATTTAGTCTTTATGATGATCTTGAATTTTGTTTCTTTCCTTTATTTTTTCTGTTTTATTCATTTGTTATTTTTTAAATTTTTAAACCAAAAAATTTTTTTTATATTCCTGAATTGTCATTTTAAAAATTGAGCTCAAAGTATTGTGCCATGTTTTTCTTCTGCTTCAAAGCTGATTTCTTTGAAAAGAATCATTCTCTGTAAATGATGACTATAAAAATATCTGCATTTCATCTATTTACAACTGTATCTATAACTTTCACCCTTTATATGTATTGTAGCTCAATTGAATTATCTTCATTTATTGTGGTTTAGCATAGGTTCTTCAATAGTTGTCTTGTTGGGGAATGAGGGAAGAGGCCCTGTGGTTCCTCCAGTTTCCATCATTGTACAAGTTTTGTTTCTTTTATTCTTTTGCACTTTAGACACACAATCCTAAGACTACTTCTCCTTCTAAATTGCCTCCTCAAATTTCATAGTGACTTTTATGTTCTCTTACCATAGTCATTACTGTAATTGAAAAGAACTTTTTTTCTTTTTAGTAGTTTTGCTCCTGGATTAAACTTTCTTTTCTGACTGCAACTTTAATCCAGTTCCTTCTTACTGCTCCCACACAACTCTTCACAAAGCCATTGGTTTGAGAAATAGCTTTGGTAATAGTTGGGATTTATTCTACTAAGTTTGAGGATTACAGTGTTCCCTGATTTCCAGATTTGATTATAAAATGAGTGCAATTTACATGTTTTTTTTAGATCAATATATACTTATTAAGGATAGAAAAAGATAGTCAAATTTGGAAAACTTCTCTTTATATACAATTTTTTTAGTTGTAGGTGGACACAATACCTTTAATTAATTTTTTTGTGGTGCTGAGGATTGAACCCAGGACCTCCCACATGCTAGGCAAGTGCCACCACTGACCCACAACCCCAGCCTAGAAAGCCACTTCTTTTAATCTATCCCTGCTAACATGACAAAATACTGTGTTATTTATAAGGAACTTAAGTTTGTTTTCTCACAGTTCTGGAGTCCAAGAATTCTAAGATCAAGACACTAGTAGTTTGGAAGTCTGGTGAGGGCTTCTCTGTCTTTCCAAGCTGGAGGTTTTTGCTGCATACTTACATGGAAGAAGGAAGAAAGGCAAAAGGTAAAGCACTGTGCCCTCACAAGGCAGAAGAGACGAAAGGGCAAAATAGGGCTGCCGTAGTTTCCATAACCCCTTTCATAATGGTAATTATCCCACTCATAAGAGTCAAGCCCTTGTGACTTAATCACCCTCTGAAGGTTATCACATTGATTTTTAAGTTCTAACATATGAATTGGAGAGGAAAACATCCAACCCATGTCATTATTCCCTTGACATCCCCACACCTTCCTACCTTTCTCATATTCAAAATATATTCACTCTGCCCCATAGCCTCAAATCTCTTAACTTGGCTAAGGATCAAACTCAATATCTAATTTCAAAGTCTCATTTAAATATTATCTAAATCAGATGAGACTCGAGACATGATTCATCCTAAGGAAAATTATTTCTCTAACTACAAGTTTGTGAAATAAAAATGTTAAAAAATACATGCTTCCAAAGTACAATGATTTGACAAGCAGAGGATAGGCATTCCCATTCCAAAAAGGGACAACAGGAAATAAGGAAGGAGTGACAGGTATCAACTAAGTCCAAAACTGAGGAAGGCAAACATGAAATACTTCTTTGATTCCATGTCTGATCTTCTGGATAAACTGAAGTAGTGATCAGGTTTTCTTTGCTCCCAGCGGCCACCACTACCAATTTACTTGGTGCAGCCCACCCAGAAATTCACATATTGGGGCTACATGTCTGAGGCTTTCCAAGGCTAGTGCTGAAGGCTGGTCGCTCAGTAGTCTAGTCTCTTGGAGTTGATCCCCTGCCCCCAGAGCTCCACAGGCATTATTCTAGTAAGGGATGTTGTACAACCCTATGACTTTACTGGACTTTGCCTCAGTATGAACTCTTTATTGCAGCTTCAGTTCTGTGGGATTTTTCTGCCTCAGCCCCGTGACTCTCTGACATATCCTTTCCAAATCTAGATGGAGTTACTGATGCCTATTAGCTCACAAATTCTGTGTAAATTAACACCACTTGGAGGGCACCAAGGCTTAGCTCCTATGCTTTTGGAATCAAGGCCTGAGTCAAACCTGGGCATGCTGGGTGGTTGAATGTACCTTCACTGTACCTGAATGTGGGGAACAGACACGAGACGGCACAGAGCAGTGAACCCTAATGGACACAAGTCCCTCTTTGAAACAATTCTGACCCCAATTTCCTGGTCTTCTGGAATTCTGATGGAAGTGGCAATATCCATAATCCCTGAAATGCTTCTGGGTTCATTCTTCTATTGCCCTAATGGATTAGCATCTGATTTCTTTCTGTCTATAGTTATTTTTCTCATCGGATCTTCATTTCGCCATACCCTTAGTGCTTCCTTCCAAAGACACTGTTTTAATCTTCACAAACAGGTCACTGTGAGAAATTCCAAAACTTTATATAATGAATCTTTTCTTGTTATATATTTATTCTTTAATCTGATTCTGTCTTTGTGCATTTTAGTATAAGCGGTCAAAAGAAATCATGGAACAGCATCCTTAAAACTTTGCTCAGAGATTTCATGTGCCAAATATCGAACCTCATCAGTTGCAAGTGTTTTATTCCAGAAAACACAAGGACTCAGACACAATTCATGAAAGTGCTTTGCCATTTTCTGACAAACATGGTATTCCCTCCAATTTTCAATATTTTTTCTCATTTACATCTAAGTCCTCATTTTATTTGCCTTTACCCCATATTTCGACCATCATTGTGTTAATGTCCACTTAAGGCATTTCCAAAATGATTCAAGTTTTTTCCACAGCTCTTCACTCTTTCTGAGCACTCATCAGAATAGACATTAATGCTCTCTTCACAGCAATACAGGCTTTCTCAACATGCATCTCTAAATGCATCCAACCTCTTCCCACTCTTCAGTTCCAAAGCTATTTCCAGATTTTTAGATATTTGTTATAGCTACATCCTATCAATTCATGTCTTAATCTGTTTCTGCTTTTGTAACAAAATACCTAAGACTGGATAATTTATAAAGATCTTTATTCATCAAATTTGTTTTCTCACAACTGTGGAGGCTATGAAATCCAAGTTCAAAGTACTTGTAAATTTGATGTTTGGTGCAGCTGTGCTGTATTTCAGGATGACACTTCTTGCTGCAGCCTCATATAAGGGAAGATATGGAAGGGCAAAAGGAGTCTGGATAGTTTCCTCAGACTTTTTATAAGAGTACCAACCCTATTCATAAGGTCAGAGCCCTCATGCATTAATCACCTTCTAAAGGACAGACTGCTTATTACCATTGTGTTTGGGTCTTATGTTCCAACATATGAATTTAGAGGGCAATAATTCAAGCCATTGATGCTCTAACATGAATGTATCTTGGCTGGGCAGAAATTTTTTCAATTATATTTTATAAACTTCTGAACATTTTAAAGTATAATATATGTTATACTTTAAAATATACACACATATTTATATATTTTTAAAGTATATTTAAAATATATATATATATACACATACATAAAACAATATACCAACCATAAATGCTCAGTATAATGAGTCATAATGTGAACATTACTTGAATACATGAACATGGTCAAGAAATAGAATTTTCACAGTACCTGCAAAAACTCTCATCATCTATTTATGCATTTGTATGATCATCTCAAAATGTAGAAGAAAATAATTTGACAAATTAAAACCCAACATAATTTAAAAAAAACTTGTACACTTGAGAGGCAAAGATTTCTCAAACTAATGAAATATGACTCTATGACTAACAGTATAATTAAGGAGGACTGAATATTATTTTTATGATAAGAAATAAGAGGAGTTTATACAATTTTAGTTAACATTGTAAATGTATTCTGCGCATTGCAATAAGATAAATTCTAATACAAACAATAACAATATAAAATAAAATTAAAAACTGAAAACCGTTTAAAAAGATAAAATCATAATAACTAGAAAACCTTACTTCATACATAGAATTCCTAAAATATCTACACAAATACTTCTAGAAGGGACAATTAAACAAGCACAGAGCATATCAAGTGTTTTAGTCGGCTTTTTCACCACTGTGACCAAAAGGACATTACAAAAGCAATTAGAGGAGGAAAAGTTTATTTGGGGCTCATAGTTACAGTCCATAGATAGCTGACTCCATTCATCAAGACCTGAGATGAGGCAGAAAATCATGGTGAAAGTGTGTGGCAGAGGAAATCAACTGGTGACATGGCACCAGGAAACAGAGAGAGAGAAAGAGAGAGCGGGCGTGCAAGAGAAAGAGAGAGAGAGACAGAGCGAGAGAGCACTCCATTCAAGAAGGACAAAATACATACTCCAAAAGCACAAGTCCAGGGACCCATCTCCTGCAGCCACATCGTACTTGCATACAGCTTCCATCCAGTTAATCCTTATCAGTGGATTAATGCATTTATTAGATTAAGACTTTCATAAAACAATCATCTCTGAATTTTCTTGCAATGTCTCACAAATTAGTTTTTGGGGGACACTTCATATCTGAACCATAGTGTCAGGTCAATTAATGAAAATCAATTATAACTTTCTATTCTACCAAGCAGTGATTGAAAGTAAAAATTTTACAAGTTACCATTTATGATATCAGAAATCATGAAACACACTGTGTGTTTAACACGAACACTGAAAATTACAAATATTTCTCAATAAATCAAAAACATCTAAATAAATATAAAAATGTTAAATTGAATCACCCAATATTTTTATTTCATTTATACGCAAATTGATATATATATTTTGTACACAATTTTAAGCAACGTTTCAACAGACTGTTTTTTGCATGAAGGTATGTTTTGATCATCAAATTTCTTTGGAAATACAATTGACCTATAAACTGACAAAAAAGAAATTCTCGAAAGTTAAAAATGGAAGACTTATACCAGGACTTAATATAAGTTGTAGCAATCAAGATAGTGTGATACGAGAGTAACAATAATCACATAACTCAATAGATGGATTTTAGATAAAAATTACCAGTAATTGTTGTAGTCAGAATAATGCCCAGTCCCCATTTCACAGATATTTATCTCCTTATCCCTGGATCTTGCAAATAAATTGGCTTACCTAAAAAAGAAGTTTTTCAAAAGTGGTTAAATTTTTAGAATTTTTATTAGAAGCCTTTCCTAAATTATCTGAGTGGGAATAATCCCATGCACCCTCAAAATTGTATAATTTTACCTGTCAGTTGTCAGAAAAATGTGATCATGGAAGAAGAAAACATATTCAAAGGATGAAGGAATTGATCTTCTATTACCAACTTAAAAAAATGGAGGAAAGGGACTGCCTCATCAACACACATGGGCAGCCACAAGAAGCTGTGAATGAACTTCAGTTTAAAGTAAATAATTAAATGTGGTCCTACAACTGTACAAAATGAGTTCTGCCCACTACCTAGAAAACAGATTCTCTCCTAGAGCTTCAGAAAGGGTGGGACCCAGTGAACTCCTTGATTTTTAACTCTGTGAAACACATGTAAGACTTCTGAACTACAGAAATGTGAGATAATAAATTCGTATTTAGACTGCTAAATGTGCCCAAAGGAAAAATCATTTTAAACAATTACTTCATTGAACAACATAATACCCAGACTCCCCTCTATAAATATATATATTTATATATAAATTTATGTATAAATACAATATAGATATATGATAGATTATGAGTCTAAAAGGTAAGGTCTGCAACATTTGGAAGAAAATTTAAAAGAAAATTAGAACATTTTTGGGATTCATGATTCTATGGAGATTTTTTACAATATTAAAAGCAAAAATAATTAAACCAAAAAGTTGATAAATTGGATTTCATAAAAATTAAAAATTTTACCATTTTATCCTCAAATTTCAATGGCTATAAGAAAAGGGATTCTGGTTCTAGAAATCTACTCCTTCCCCAACAAGGTATTTTTAATTTCTTTTCCGTATGTGCAGAGTGAATAAAAGAACAAAAGTTAGGCAGTTAAAGGAACTTCTAAATAAAAACAGAAAAATAAAAGAAATGAAGACACAAACAATAAAGAATGAATATTTATATATCTTTTTTGCAACTGTGCGTATGTGTGTATATGCAGTAGTTGAAGGGAGCCGAGGAACAGAAAATGAGATTAACAAAATGAAATTGAGAGAGAGTTTATTGAAAAACACAGATTAAAGGACTCCTAACATTTATGCTGAGGTTAGTGAGGTCAGAGTGCAGGATTTCATATGTCACTAGTAATTTTAAAAAAATTATAATTTACTAAATGAATACAGGAAAGTATACATTCTTTTAGAGTTTGCTTTTAACTATTTTTAGTGACTAGTGATTCAAAACCACACAGGAAAAAATTCTGATTCAAATTGTGACACTAAATTTTTTTTTAAATATCTAAAAATTGCATGAAAAACACAATATGAACCAATATAGGAGTGGGTTAAAAAAAGAATGAGGTTAATAAAGTAAAAGCTTTGTATTACAGAGAGGTAAAAGGAAAGATTCATTGGATTCAGGTACATTTGAAAAGGACTCTTATAAAAATGTCATTTTGGAGCACTCTTTAATATGAGTTGGATGAGCGTATGTGCACCTGTTCCTAAAATGCTTTAACATTTTTGAGAGGAAGAGTAGTGAATTAATACCAATTTAATGGAAAAGAGAATGTAGATATGATAAAATATAAATGAAGAGCATGACATAGTAGTGAGTCTATTTGAAAACAGACAATTAGAACAATACTAAAAACTTTTGTTTGGTAGCAAAAGATAAAAATTCTGCCTGAGTGAACAGGTCTCAATTTATCTTGTTATTGCAATGTCATCTATGTTTTGGTTTCTTTCTTTTTGTCTTGCCAGCAGCCTTCGTTATATCAACTCACAGTAAAAACACCTCAGTGTTTTCCTCACCAGGCCCCAATAGTTTTGTTGTTGAATACAAATGTGGTCACTTTATAGGAGACTCATTGCTGGGAAGATAGATTTCTTCTCCTTCTATGTAGCAGTAATGAAATTCTCCTTCACAGTATTGCATTACCTAAAACTAGACTGGTATTTTTGAAAATCAAACCAAGCCCTCCTCATAAGACACAAAGTCTGGTAACTGACTTTCTATATAGTTTCAAAGTACCTGAATACCTTGTTCTTGGTAACACTGATAAATGAAAGTATTTCCTAGGTTTCAGTAAAGGTGCTGAGAATTGTGTGAAAGTCAATGAATGCACTCACAGTGAACTTGGGACAGATTCAGTCCAGAACTCTTGGATAGTATATGTGATAGCAAAAATTTTCTTGTTTTATTCGTTCTGTCCTATTTTTTTCTCTCTTTTTGGTACTGGAGATTGTTGAACCCAGAGGTGTCACTGAGATACATCCCTAGCCCTTTATTTTATTTATTTTAAGACAGGGTCTCACTAAGTTGCTTAGAGCCTAAGTTGGCTGGCCTTGAACTTGCAATCCTCTTGCTTCATCCTCCCCAGCTGCTGGTATTATAGGCATATGCCACCAACTCCTCCTGGAGATAGGGGACCTTTTTCTGCTCTGAAGATCTTTCTTGAGTTACTAAACAACATTAAATGATTTACACTCTGGAAACAATTATGATGTATAGTAAGATCCCTAAATTCACTGAATTTTAAAAGACTTTAAGACTTTAAATAAGACTTATTTAAACATAAGTCATTGAGAATTTAAGGTCAAGTCTCATCAGTTTAGAATACTTCCTGCTTACTTCTAAACATCAAAATATTCTTGTTTATGATTGCCCACCGCCCGTGGGGACAGTCACAACGCATACGCTGTTCTCGATCACAGGAACCAAAAAGGCTTTATTCCACAAGTCTCAGACTTATATTGAGAACATCAGCCTATCAGAGAGTAGACTACCAGGAAAGTCAGCCTATCAAGGAACAGTCTCCAGGCAGATACCAGGATCGCCTCATGTACAACAGCCAACCAGAGTTACTTCCTAAAACTTGTATATGAGTGCAGCTATGTCTGGCAAGCTGCCAGGCGCCATCTTAGAGATCAGGCCAGGGTGTGGCTCTGGGGCCCTCAGAGCCCGCCCCTGACACTTGTTCGTTGCCCTATTGACTCTGCATTCTACTCTTTACTAGAGCCCAGTTGCAATAAAAATAAATCAGTAACAATGTCCTTCTCCTCTAAGGTAATGCATACCTTAGAGGGGTAATGCATTAAAAGTCCATTTTCTTAGAAACACCCATAAAAAGTGACTATAATTGACAGAATTTAGTCCTGTGAAATACTGTGAGACAAATTACTTAAGCTAGTTAGTTGATTCTTGTAAATTTTCTGAAAATACAGTGCCCAGACAGTCAACATTCTGCCACATATAGGCTCTAAACATTATCCATGTGGAACAAATTAAATAGTTTCTGTCAGTGGCATTCAGAAGAAACTCTTGTATTAAAAAATAGTTAAAATGAAATAGAAATAACTCTCAATACTACCTTTCAGTTAAAATTGCCAGTCAGGTTCTAGTTATAAGACTGTGCATCTTTTCAAGTGAAAGCATTTTTCAAAGTGAAAGTTATTATGAATAAAAGTATTGATGGGATGAAGATTTATGTAATAGAATGTTTTGAATAAGGAGTTAAGCTTGTAAAGTTTACTAAGTAAAACTAAGTACATCTACAGAGCTTAATGTCACGGTTTGGGTATGAGGTGCCTTCCCAAAACTCCAGAGGTGAAATGGTTAGATGACGGGAGTCATAAACAAATCAGTGGATTAATCAATTTGCTGCATTAATAATTTGAAAAGACTGAGTGATGACTGTATGCAGGTGGGGCATGGCTAAATGAAGTATCACTGTGGGTGTGTCTTTGGAGTATATATTTGGTCCCTGTTGCCTCTCTCTCTCTCTCTCTCTCTCTCTCTCTCTCTCTCTCCCCCCCTCCCTCTGTCTCCCTCTCTCCCTCCCTCCCTCTCTCTTTGTCATGGCTGCCATGAGCTGAGTAGCTTTCCTCTACCACACCCTTCTACCATGATGTTCCATCATCTCAGGCCCAGAGAGAATTAGTCCAGCCATGAACTGAAACGGCTGAAACTCTCAGTCAAAGTAAGCTTTTCATCCTCTAAGTTCTTGTTGGGTATTTTAGTCACAGCAATAAAAAGTTCACTAACATAGTAAACAAGGTGTAACAGTTCTACTTTTATTGTTTTTATCTGCTTTTGCTCATAATAATGCTTATTTCTGATACACAAAACATAAAATTTGTACATATTAATGGGATATAATGTTATGTTTAATGTGTTCAAATGAGGTTAAACACTTATCTCCTCAATCTTATAATTTTTTGGTAGAAATTTTCAAACTCCTTTTTCCAGTATTTGAAATGTACAATGTGTTATTGTTTTCTATATGTACTATTCCATGCAATATTTCAGAATACTTCAGAGTTTCTTACTGTAACTTAGTACACCTTGATCAACATTTCCTCACTCTCCCTTGTCCCTACAGTTCCTGGCCTCTTGTAGTTGCTATTCTACCCTTAACTTCAATGAGGTGTATTTTTAGATTCCATATATCAGTGAGATCATAGGGTACTTGTATTTCTGCGTCTGACTTATTTCACTTAACATAATGTTCTCCAGTTCCACTCATATTGTTGCAAATAAACAGATTTTTACTATTTTTATGGCTGAATAGTATTCTGTTGTATAAATGCAGAACGTTTTCTTTTTGGATGCATCAGTTGATGGACATTTTGGTGTTTCCCTTTCTTGCCTATTGAGAATAGTGCTACAATGAACACGGGAGTATGAATTTCTTTTTTTCAGACTCAAAGTTTTATACCCAGCGGTGGGATTGCTAGACAACATGCTTGTTTTACTTTTAATTTTTTTTTTTTACAAACTTCCATACTCTTTTCCACAATAGCTTCAAAATTTTACATTTCTACCAACAAGTTACAAGGGTTCCCTTTTCTCCATGAGCTTGTCAGCACAGGTTCTCTTGTCTTCTTGATATTAACTATACTTACAGGGATAAAGTGATATCTCCTTGTGGTTTCAATTTGTATTTACATGATGAATAGTGAAGTTGATGTACCTATAGAACATTTGAATGTACTCTTTTGAAAAAATATTTATTTTCATCTATTGCATATTATTATGATTTGAATATGAAGTATTCCATGAAAAGATGATATCCAATATAGCAAAGTTCTCAGATGAAATAATTAGATTATGAGAACTGTAACATCATCAGATAATTAATCCATTTGAATGGAGTACTAAGTGGTAACTCTAGGTAGGTGAGACATGGCTGGAGGAGGTAGGTCACTATGAGCATACTTAGAAATAATATTTTGTACCTGGCTCCTTATGCTATTTTCACAGTTGCAATGAGCTGAGTAGCTTTCCTCCTCTGTGACCTTCCACCAAGATACTCTGCCTTACCTCAGGTTTTGAGAAATGGAGTCAGCCAACCATGGACTGAAATCTTGAATCAAGAATAAGCATTTTCACCTCTACATTGTTTTTGTCAGGTATTTTGGTCACAGCAACAAAAAAGTAACTAACACACCCATTTTTTAATTAGGATAATTTTTCTTCTGCTAATTAACACATTTTAATTAGTTTTTGGAGCTTCTTATATATTCGGGACATTAGAATATGTCAAATGTAAATACAGCAAGTATTTTGTCTCATTCAGTAGGCTTCTCTTTATTTTGTTGAGGATTTCCTTTAATTATTAGTTCGATATAATCCCTTTTGTCTATTTTTGCTTTCAATTTTATCCTTTTGGTGTATCTTGTCCAAAAAAATCTTTCTCATTCCAAAGTCCTGAAGCATTTTGCATATATCAGGCCTAATATTGAAGTCTTTAATCCATTTTGAGTTGATCTTTGTGACTGGTGAGAGGAAAGAGTCTAGATTATTTTTTCTGCTTGTGGATATCCAATTTCCTCAACAACATTTATTGAAAAAACTATCCTTTCTCATGTGTGTGTTCTTAGCACCTTTGCAAAATACAATGCCCTGTGTATGCCTGAGTTTACTTCTAGCCTGTTCTTTGTGTGTTTCTTTCTAATATCATGCTATTTTGATTACTACAGTTTTGTTGTATATTTTGAAGTTAGGTAACATAATCCCTCCTACTCTTTTAAATTTTCTTCAAGGTGATTTTGAGTACTTAGTGGCTTCTCTAGTTCTATATAAATTGTATAAATGTATCTTCTTGCTAAATGAAGCATACCAAGAGGTTGGTACCAGAAGGAGAGAGAGTAGTCAGCAGGGAAGATCAGCATTCCACCTGCCCTCCACCCTGGTTCCTGGAAAGAGCTGGTAGCACTGCAGGACAAGGCAGGAGTCACCCCCCCTGTACCCGCAACCTGTGGGCCCTGCCTGTCATTCTTCACCTTCAGTGACCATAGGAGAGTGGGAGAGAAAGGAGATGATGGAACCAGACAGGACTCAGATAAAACTTGACCCTAGGTACCAGAAGATCTTTTGGGGGTGCTGAGGACCAACCATGGCATCTCTTCAGATTGTTTCTCCCACCCCCCCACTGCAGCTAAGCTTCTGAGAGGTTTTCCTTAATGGACTGATCTAAAAATTTATATGGAAGAGTCAAGAAAACCAAGACAATTTGCCTTGGGTCCTATGGAAATTACCCACATGGTCATCATGACCTTCCTTGCACTAGGCTTAAATGCCCTCTTCCTGGAGGATGCTGTCTATCTGTACAAGAACACCCATTGCCCCATCAAGAGAAGGACTCTACTCTGGAACATTTCTGTACCCACGGTAGATTCTGTGATCTGCCGCTTTGGTCTCTGGATCTCTTGTTCCTTCATGCTTGAAGAAATGGCCATAATCCCGTTTTATGCCATGTGCTTTTACCTGCTCATGCAGGTCATGTAGAAGGCTTTGGTGGTAAAGAGTCAGTAATGAGGACTCTGAAGGACATTCTGGTGAGGATCCACACAGACCCCTGCTGCTGTTGCTGCCCTTGCTGTCCTCCACTCATGCTCACCAGAAAGAAGCTTCAACTTCTTCCAATATGCCTTCTTCAAGATAACACTGAGCCTGGTGGGCCTGTTTCTTATCTGTGATGGCATCTATGACCCTGCAGATATTTCTGAGAAGAACATAGCTTTATGGTTCAACACTTTATTTGGTGTGTCCACCCTGATGGCTCTCTGGGCCCTGGGCATCCTTTTCTGTCAAACCAGGCTGCACCTGGGTAGGCAGAACATGGGAGTCAAATTTACTCTCTTCCAGGGGCTTTTTATTATGATTACCCTGCAGCCTGCCATTTTCTTCATATTGGCCAATGGTGGACAGATTGCTAGTTCACCTCCATTGTCCTCTAAAACCAGGTCTTAAGTGATAAATTGCCATCTCCTTATACTGGAGACATTCCTGATGACTGTGTTGATGCAAATGTACTACTGAAGATCACAAGGCCAGGTATGAAACTTCCTTGTCTCCAGACCAAGACTTGAACCTCAAAGCCTGAGGAGAGTGCCTTGGACAATGATGGGAGAGATGCTGTATGTATGTATTAGGAGAACATGAGATTTTTTCACTGTCCTTCACTTTCACCAAATTGGAAAGGTTTTCATTGTCAGCACATTGACAGATTACATTTTACTGTAGAGATGAAGGCAGATTATGCAGTAGAATGAAACTGTTTTGGATATTGCCTGGGGAAGGTATTTTAAGTTTTGTAATAAACAAGATAGAATCTAACTCTGTAACTAGGCACATTGCTCTGTGGATGCTACTAATTACTAGCCCTAGAAATCTGTATGCTGAAATTTTACTCTGAGTTTTCCCAAAGCAGAAGAAAGAGGAAAGAATATACAGTAGGTGTTTGATATAATAACAGCAGAAGACCTTGGCTGGACAATATAGCCCAACATCTCAAAGGAGCCAGGCTTCTGGTGAATGGATGGAAAGTTTTCTTTCCTTATACTTGTGTCACTAGGGCACTGATGATAACAGGCATGGGATATCTTGAGCTTCCCTTTATGAGAAATAGCTCTTTCAGTCTTTTATGCCAAGCAGCAAAACAAATCACCTGATAATATTGAAACTTGATTTTTTCATGAAACTTGATTTTTGAAGAGAGAGATTAGGATTCAAAAGTCAAATTGAGAATACAAGTAAAAGCCCCCAATATATAAAACATCATACGCAAGTATGTCAGATCAAAAATCCATGAAGTGGAACAGTCCTTTATTTGGCTATATGACAAAAGCCAAAATAACTCTGAACAACTTAATAATAGACAAGAAGATGATAAACTGAACTCTGAGGAAAACCTCTCTGCAGACTCACACTGGTGATTGAGTGGACATTTATGCCAAGACTGGCAGTTCTTTCCAAGACTTTTTTTGTTTTCAAGATTCTTAATACAAAACTCTCAACCAATCAAAATAGGGATACAGCTGAGTATCTATATTGCTTAAGGTCTTATGGATATGTTAATTCTTCCAAACCATGAACGTGGAATGTATTTCCACTTTTTTGTCCTTTAAAATTTCTTTCACACATATTTTATAATTTACATTGTAGAAACCTTTCATCTTTTTGCTAAATTTATTCAGTTGTTTATAGTTTTTATAAATGTGATTGCTTTTGTGATTTGCATTTTATGTAATTTGATACTGGAATAGAGCAGTGCTACTGATTATATAAGTTTATTTTCTTTAACAGGAGACTTTTCATTACTGATTCAGTCTTTTCACTTGTTATTGGTCCATTCAGGTTTTCTATTTTTTCATGATTCAGTTTTGGTAAGGTGTACATATCTGTGAATTTATACTTTTCTGTTGATTATCAAATTTGTTGGGAAATAGTTGTTCTGAAGACTCTCTAATAATCTTTTCTATTTTTATGGTGTTAGTTGTGATGTTCTGCTTTATGTCTGATTTTAGCTTAGTCTCATTTCCTCCTTATCTTGGTTAGCCCAAGCTAAGTGTTTGTCTACTTTGTTTTTTGTTTTGAAGAACCACTTGTTTGTTTTCCTTATATTTCCTTGTTCTTTAATTCTCATTTCATTTATTTCTGCTCTGATCTTTATCATTTTTTTACTCCTACTAATTTTGGATTTAGCTTGTTTTTATTTTTTCTGGCTACATGAGATGTTGTTATAGGTTGGTTGTCTTAGATCTTTCTTCATTTTTCATGTGGTCGTTGATTCCTATAAATTTCTCTTTAAGTACTACTTTCCTGTTTCCAATATGTTTTGGTGTGCTGTGTCTCCATTTTCTTTTGCTTCCATAAACTTTAAAATTTCCACATTTATTTCTTCCTTGATCCACTGCTTGTGTAAAAGTAAGTTGTTAAATTTTCATTTATTTGTATACTTTCTTCATATACCTTTTATTTTTATTGTTTTCTAGCTATATCTCATTGTGAACAAAAATATGCTTCATATGACTTCAATATTTTGAAATTTATTGATCCTTGTTTTGTGGCCTATCACATGCTTTATCTTGAAGAATACTAAATTTGCTGATGAGATAGAATGTATTAAGTAACTGTAGTATAAAATATTCTCTGAAAATTTGTTCAGTTTATTTAGAATGCAATTTAACCTGGATTTTATTGTCATTGATTTTCTATCTGGGTGATCTAGCAATTGCTGAAAGTGGAATATTATTGTATTATATTATTTTAATGTATTGTTCCTTTTAGGTTGACTAATATTTGCTTTATATGTTTGAATGTTATAATATTTAGTGTTTGTACACATAGAATTATTATTTTCTTTTTCTGAATTGACACCTTTATTGTTACACAATAACTTCCTTGTCCTTTTTTTTTTTTTTTTTTTTACTACTTTTGATTTAAAATCCATTTTACCTTATTTTACTATGGCTATCCCTGCTTTATCTTACTCTATCCCTTCAATTTCAGAGTACATGTATCTTAAATGTGAAATTACTTTCCTGTAAGCAATGTATAGTTGGGTGTTGTTTTGTTATCTCTTTACATACTCCATGTAATTTTAACTGAAAAATTTAATATACGTTCCAAGTAATTATAGATAGGTTGTACTCCATTGTGTAAATGTTTTCTAATTTTGTGACACTTCTTTTCTTTCCTTCAAGGCTTCCTTGTGGTTAAGTAAATTACACTAGTAGTTGTTTTGATTCCTTGAATATTATTTTTTGTTTTTCCAAAATAGATTATTGCTTTGAGATTACTATGAGGCTTACAAAACATCTCTGGATTATAACAAACCATTTTGAAATGATAGTAAGATCATCATCATAAATATAAGAATAGAAAAAACATAATGAACATAAGTACATGAGAAAATATTTATAAGAATAACTTTCCAGTTTAATCCTCCTCACATTTTGAATTTTTCATATTTAATTTTACATCTTTCTACATTGCCTATTGCTTAATGTATTTATATAGTTATTATTTTTAATTTTTTTCAGTTTTAGTCTTAATATCAAAGATATGGATGGTTTACTACCACACTGAGTCTATTAGGGCATTCTGAATTTGTTTGTATATTACTCTTTTTAAAAAATATATTTTTTCTAATTTGTTGTACTTGACAGGATGCATTTATACATTTTGATGGATCATGCATAAATGGAGTATAATCTCTCATTTTTCTGATTATACATATTGTAGGATCACATAGGTCATGCATGTTTGTATAATTACTCTTACCAGTAACCTTTATACTGTCCTGTTTTCTTTTTAATAAGAAAATTGCCAACACTGCAAAAAAAAAGGGGGGGGTGGAATATAATTACTCAGAACATTTAAGAAAAAAATCAACTATACAATTTTTCTTTTAATACTTATTCAGATTATTAATATTACAGGTTTCAAGGAATTTAATTTCTCATGTTAGGTATTTACATGGTTATCCTTGGGCTCAGACTGTACTAAAGAATAAATACTTTTCTTTATGAATAAAGATTTGCTAATTTTGAAAGAAATAATTTTTAAATGAAGATGCCTTATGTATTTGTATATTATTAAACATATTGTAACATTTCAAGCTTGTGTAAATATTGATTTTTTATTTAGTGGATACAGTTACACAAAACTCTGATACATATGATGAGAATATAAATTATCAATATTAATGCAAATAAGATGTATTGGAATTTTTATGTATGAATCTGGAAACATATCTTGGAAGAGAAAATTTTAATCTGAGCATCAACAAGGAATGGTGTATATATTGGTAGAAATTTGACATTTAGAGATGTACAGGAAGAATTTTGGAAATACACAATTGAAATTTCATAAGTCCTTTCTTATATCTTCACAAACGTACAGACTGGTTTGAGTATTAGGTAAATAAAAGCCTAAGGAGTTATAGAGAAGACAAGTAAAATATTTAATTTTGGTTAGACCATTGGTTTACAAAGTCAAGCCACATGTAGAAGTTTAAAATTATACTTTCTGGATCATACAGATTCACCATGCAGTTCAGTCACATATTTGGAAAGTCTCTTGCATACCTCCATTTTAAGATTTGTGTTAAATAATGTATGTCTGTAGGGTAAACAGAAATCATACTTTGGGCAATTCTAATGTATTCTGATAGAGTCAGATATATAATTGTTAATAACCTTTTTCAATCATGCCCTGGCCTGCATCATATGTTCACCACAGAGTTTAATTAACTTCTTTAGTTTTAGTTGCCTTATTTTTAACTATGAATATGATTACATGAATGGTATGAATCTACATTGTGTACAACCAAAAAAACGAAATCATGTACTCCATTTGTGTACAGTGAATCGAAATGCAGTCTGTAAAAAATTAAAAGATAAATTTAAAAAATGCAAAAACCCTTACTATAACTACTAGCATTTTTCTGATAAGTAAATGAGGTGGTGGCTAGATATTATTTTTTCATTATTATTTTTTAAAAATTCCAAATTATCACTTCACTCAAAATGATTCACTTAATTCAAAAATAAATTGGAATGCATTTTATCAGCTTTTCATTGCTGTGATCAAAATGCCTGACAAGAATAATTTAGAGGAGGAAAATTTTATTTGGGTTCATAGTTTCAGTCCACAATCCATGTTCAGGTGAAACACTATGACAGAAGGGAGTGGGGAGGAGTACTGTTCTGCTCATTGTATCCAGGATGCAGAAAGAAGGGAAGGGGAAGGGACTGCAGGGAAGATGAATCCTTCCAGGGCATGACCCCAGTGACCTACCTCCTCCAACTCGCCCCTCCTACCTATACTTGCCACCCAGTTAGTTCATTCCAATTAGGATGGACTGATTAGAATACAGCTTTCATAATCTAGTCATTTCATCTCTGAACATTTCTGTAAAAACAGAAGTTTTTTAAGACACCCCATATCTAAACCCTAATAGAATAGCCATGAATCAAATAAATTAAAATACTATTTGACTAAAATTTGAATTTATTGCCACATATAAACTTTATCTGTAAAGTTCCTCTTTTTCTGGCTAAGTGGTAGTATGATAGCCTAGCACACACGAAGCACTGGGTTCGATCCTGAGTACTGCATAAAAATAAATAAATGAAATAAAAGTATTGTGTCCATCTATGACTAAAATATTTTTTTAATTTCTCTTTTTCTTTCCCATTCACAAACCCACAATGCAATCTATGAGAAATTATCATGCAGAGACAACCAGTAACAAATATTTTTCTAATAGGGAAAAAGTTTATACTTAACTCCCAAATTGATTTCTTAAATATGGTTTGTACTACAAATGAATGTAATTCACAAAATATAAACAGAATATTAAAAAAAAATTAATGCAGTATCTCTAATCTATTTTCTCAGACCCTAATTAAACTTTTGGAAAACAGCAATGTATATGCTGACATGATTGTTAGGTGTATTTCATAAATGATAATCATGTGAAGATTTTCTGAACACAAACTTATAAAAATGTCAGTTTTCCCCTGATATTTTGTATGCTTCAGTACAAGATAACTTTTAGTATTATAAAAACACCAATATATATCCAGTAAAGGATAAACATTTTTAGCTAATGAAAACATTAAAATAAGGGAATAAAGTTATACTCCATGTAAGTATAATATGCCAAAATACATTTTACTGTCACATATAAGTAAAAAGAACAAGCAAAAAAAATTTAAAAATAAGGCATTATTTTAAATATCTTTATATAAAAACATAAAAATAAATATTTTGATATTAAGATGGTTTATTTGACATTTTTAGTTTAAATTTAGCATTTTATCTCAAAGCATCAGAATATTTGAGAACATTCTGAGATGTGTAGTTAACTAGGATCCATATTACACAGAAAGTGCTTCTTCATAAATACCCAGTAGAATTTTCATGTCTCTGAAGAAGACTCAGATACTATCCCTAAAAAGAGTGATGTTGGAAAAATCCTGTTCTGTTAATTTTAAAAACTTGTTCTCTTGGCATTGCGCTATGATATTTCACAAGAAATGGACATAAATCCCTATTTCTTCTCTAAGAGTCAGTAAAAGCTATGACAAAGGCACAAATAAAGTGCCTCCAAATTTGAGGGAATATTCCTGGTACTTCACACAGGCATCAGGTCATAAATCTTTCAAGGTTAAATTTGATTAGAGCTTTGCCAGATGGTGATTCTATAGGCATGTTATTGATGAGAATGTAAGTGGAAATGTATAATTTGGGTCTGCAAAACCCTGTAGAAGAATTTTAGGTTACTTTTCTCTATTTAATTTCCCCAATTTATTAAGGAAATATGTCTTTGAGAAATATAACCAGAGAAAGTGTTGGTGATAATAAAACAGACTACTTTAAAAAATAACAGAACAAATATTGCATTATTTAAGGTGGTTTGCTTTCAGGGATGGAATGTGCAATTGTAGACATAGCTGGACTACTCATGGGGATTGACCAAATTTCCTTCAAATTTAAGTCTGTTGCAAACTATTATATTCTCATCTATTTTTGCAAGCATATCAACAAACTCATGAATAGGATGTAAGATTTACAGAATATATTTTATGTGTAAACTAACATTAAAATAGAAGGAAGAAACTTAAATATGAAAATTCTGAAAACTGTTTTTGAACATGAACATTAATTGCAAATGGTTTGGTGGAGCACCTTGAAATTCGAAGTTGATTCTTTTTGTTTGGAGATTTCTACTTTAACCCAGAAATTTTATCCTGTTTTAAAAAAACCTCAATGATTCTACCCAAGCTGTGATGATATTTACAAAAAGAATCTTCATATGTGATAGAATTACACATACTTATTTAAGGAAATATGTGAAATGTTGAATTATTGCTGTGTTAATTCCTTATTGATGTATCACAAATTTAAAAGCTTCAAACAACAAATTCTCTTGTCTTACTGTTTTAGAGGTTAAAATTCTGACATAGATGTTACTGAGTTAAACATGAGGTATTTGCAAACTCTGGAGCATATAGGGAAGAATTCATTTCTCTTGTTTTCTTACTTTCTAGAGGAAACCTGCATTTCTTAGAATATGGCCACTTTCCTCATATTCCAAGCCCTCAGTGGCCAGCTGAGTCTTTCTCTTATATCACAGTCATTCTGATCCTCTGAGTCAACTCCTCCTTCCATATTTAAAAAGTAATTGTGGTGGCATCATGCCAAATTGAATAATCCAGGATATTCTCATTTTAGGATTATCTCATTAGCAAACCTAATTCCATCTGCATATTTAATTTTATTTTTGTGTGTTAGTCAGCTTTTTCTTTCTCTGTCCAAAATACCTGAGAAGAACAACTTAGAGGCTGAAAACAAATTATTTTGGCTCATGATTCTAGAGGTTTAGTTTGTGGTGGGCTGACTCTATTGCCTTGGGCCCATGCTAAGGCAGCAGCTCATCATGGAAGGGTGTGATGGAGGGAAACTGTTCTTCTTATGGCAACCAGGAAGGAGAGAGTGGGGGAAAGGGTTGCAAGGCAGATGAATCCTTCCAGGGCATGTCCCCAGTGACCCACCTCCTCCAGTCATGCCCCACCTGCCTACAGTTACCACCCAGTAGTCAGTCCATTTAAACTAGTATGAACTGATTAGTTTACAGTTCTCATAATGAAATCATTTTACCTCTGAATATTTCTGTATTAATTTAAAGGAGATTTTGGAGGACACCTCATATCCAAACCACAACATTCCATTCTTAGCCCACCAAAACCCATGTCCATCTCAAAATACAAAATTCATTTAGTTCATCTCCAAGAGTCTCATAGTCTGAACAGTTGTAGTATAACACAAAAACCCAAGTCCAAAGTCTTCTCTGAGACTCCATGAGACACCAGGCAAACTCTTGACTATGAGTCCCTGTGAAAACCAAGGAGAGTTACATTCATTCAATATGTAGTGGCACAGAATAAATATTCCCATTCCAAAAGGAAAGAATAGAGTCATGGAAGAAAAGGATAGGGTCAAAGCAAGACTTAAATCCAGTTGGGAAAACATGATTTTGTAGCTCCACCTCAGGAATCTGAGCCACGTGCTGGTCCTTTGATAACAGCTGAGATGCTATTATCAAAGGACTTGGGTAGCACCACCACTTTGACTTTGCCAGTTGCTGAGCACGAAGATTCTCTTCTGGCCTGATTCTCCACAGCCAGCCGCTCTTCTTATGATACAGTCCATGCCACTGGCATCTCTTAATTTCTATGTTTTCATTCCAGCTTCAGCTTCACCGTCAAAGCTTCATGCATTACCTTCTTGGGGGAGTCTTCAGGGTTTCCGACTCTGCTTCTCTTTGCCTGGCCTCTGATGACAGTCTCTGAAGTTTTGGTAGAAACCTCTGTGACCTCCCAACTCCATTCCTATGGAACCAGAACCATGTGAATAATGTCAAAGTCTGCTGTCAGACTCTGCATATAACATTCTAAGTCTTCTCCAGCATACATCCCCATACTTTTCTAAATACTTCCCAACAATCATTTCCAAATACTTCCGAGCCACAAGGTCCTGATAGTCACAGGAAGGACCCCGCTTCTAGCTTCCAAATTGTGTTAGCTAGCTTTTTGTACCTATGACAAAAATACCCATCAACAATGTAACAGAGGTCCACTTTATACTGTGACTAGCCCTTGCTGCTCTGCTACCAGAACAAAGAAAAGACAACATATACTAAGTGTACATGCCAACTCGGCCAAAAACCTGTCATAAGTTAGTTATGCATGATGCTGTCCCAACTTTGTTGCAATGCTACCACATAAGAATACACAATCAGAATGTGTATTACTCTATATGGGAGATAAATAGCTTGCAAGAGGTATTTAAGGCAACACCTTGCTGTGTTTTATGCTTAGCCTTTGGATGATAATCCTCTGAGACTGTGCTTGCACAAACAGACCCTGCTTCTTGTCGAATGCCCCAGCGCCCTGTGTCTCTGTGCATGAATCCTGCAGCATCACTGTAACTTATTTTAAAATGGGCATTTTTTTTTCTCTTCTCACTCTGCTCCTTCCCAAACTCTACCCCTCCTTCACCTCAGAGGAAACAGGATTACCTTTCTTCCCCAATCTAGGCAAAATTATCTGTCCTTGAGCACACATCCACCACAGGAATGACATAATTCAGACTTTTGGAATGGCACCAGAAAATCTCAGAAAGGACTATCTCTCCCAAATTAACAAGTGAAAAATTTACAACTCTGACAGAGAACACATGAAATGTAAGCCTTTGAATCACCTCTTTAAAAACCCCCTACTTCCCCCGATGGGCAGAATCAAGTCACTGGGTTATGAGTCCAGTTTCTCCTTTGCTAGCAAAGCAATGGAAGTTTTGTTTTCTTTTTATCAGAAAGAGCCATTGATTCATTAATTGATTGTATAAGTGTACCAAAAAATTTTTAAATGAATGGTTTGTAAGTCACATACTATGGCAAAAGAGAAACAAGCAAAAAGTGTTTTGGGAGAGGTAAGCTACCAAAATGCACAATGTGAAGGAAAAATTACAAGTCCCTATGGATGATCCAGTCCCTGTTCTCCAGGAATGTGCAAAATAATCTTGGAGGACATATAGCTGCAAAACAATTAAGAAAGTAAAATACACAATTAAGTACAAATGTGTTTTAAGACACATAAGTTTTTTTTTTCCTTTGGTTTATCACACATTTCCTTTTGTTTTAAAATATTCTCTTTATATCTCCTCAGTTACCATCACTATTCTTGTTAAAGTGAGACAATGACATTCCCTTGAAAATGAGAGCTAGAATTCAGACTCTCCTCTAACTACAGTGTTTATGTATGTTTCTAAGTATCACTTAAATGAAGGAAAACACAGTTTAGGAGCCTCACAGAGGTGGACTTATTTGTTTACTGATGTGACAAAGAACACTTCAAGAAAGACATGCATCTTGACTTATGTTTTCAAAGGTAGATGTAATCTAGATGCTGGAAATGAGAAAGATTGGCATTAAAGGTACAAAACAGAATAAGCAAGGCATGAAGATAGAAGTTAGCCCAGAATGCTACTGCAATAGTAAAAAGCAAGTGCAAAATCTGATTGAATCATTCTTCTCCACATTTGTTCATCATCACAAATTCAAGACCAAACCTTTATCCAATCAGCCTATCAGGTCAGAAATTACTTTCAGAAGAGACAAATTACTTTCACCCAGCATATAGATTCAGAAACTAATGCCAGAGTCTTTGCTTGCTTTTATTTGTAAACAATACTGTGTTCTGAGCTAGAAATATTGGATCTACACTTTATATAGAAATATATTAGATTTTTAAATTGCATGATGTTGTATATGCCACACTCCAGCAGGCTCATTCCTGAAGGGATAAAGTTAGCTGTGAGTAGAACACTTGCTCTAGAAACACAAGGCCTGATTAATATACAAGGATAAATAAGTGAAATATGTGTTTCTAAAGTGAAGAATGAGCTGAGATTAGAGAGTCTACCAATGAGACAGAAAAAAAATTCCCAAAGCATAGTACTTAATATGGAAATGTACAGATGGTCAGCTTCTTTTGTATAGTCTGTCTTTCATTTCATTTGCTACAAGGATAGTCAAAAGGTAAAATGCCTGTTTTCACATATATCACTCAACTGTGAAAGTAACCTTTTTCAAGAACTTGCCTGGTGTTTTAATTGGATAATGCTGCTTTAAAATCATATTTTCAAAAACTATATACTTCCAAAACTAGCTCTGTTTAAATTTCTGTTTTAATGTAGTTTAATATGAAATCTGTTTTAAGACCCAGTTGTAATTAGCCAGTAAAATCAGTGTAAAAATTTGAGTGGTACTTCCTTCTGCAGTATGTTATGGCTCTGAACATTTCTCATATTGTGAAATATTATTGTAGACTCAAAAAAAGATGTGAGTGAATAATACAGTTGATATACAGAAGCTTATTTTTAAATATTTCTAGTACTTCTTGTTATTCAAATATTGATTTAGTAATTTTTATTTTCCTCAATTTTATAATTTATTCATTCAGTTTCTAACAATATAATCAGATACAAAAATGTTTTTCTCTATTTATGCTTCAAATAAAGTCAACCAAGCTATTAGTAAGAGAACAAACAACAAGACAATTTGACATTTTAAAATCATTGGCTTTTAAGTATGGACTATAAATTATTTAACAATTACAACAACACTAAAAGACATGTAGTTGAACACTGCAAAAGATGATGGAAATAGTAAAAATAGATGTCCTTTGTAGATTCCAGGACACAAATTTACTTTTAATGTAAATGATCTGATATATATTGACTTTACATTAAATTTACTTTCTAAATTGATATACAAACTCATGGAAATTTATGAGCCATCATGTGAGATTATAATACATATTTGCATTTTACAATGTTTATGGTAAAAATTCATAGTCTTTTCTTCCAGATTTTTGACATATACAATACATTAGTGTTACATATAGGCACTCTGACTTGCAAAATCTTCTTACTCCTAACTATAGCTATATCTATTGATCAACTTTCAAACTTTTCCATCCCTTCCTCACACCTGTTCTCCCTGGCCTCTACTAACTGCAGTTGTACTCTCAATTTCTACAATATTGACTCTTTCATGTTCCAAATATGAGTGAAATCATGAGGTGCTTGCCATTCTGTGCCTAGCTTATTTCACTTCACTTAATGATCTTCAGTACCATTTGTGTCACTGAAAATAACAACATTTCATTATCTTTTATGATTCAATGGCATGGACTACACTTTCTTTATCTACTCATTTGAGGGACTCTGTTTTTTCCTATTTCTTGCCTCTGGTGAATATTGCAGATCTATCTGCAACATGCTGGTTTTATTTCCTTTAGATACATAGCCAGTTTTGGGATAGCTGGATCTTACAGTAGTTCTAGTCTTACATTTTTGAGAAACCTCTAAACTATTTTTTATGATCACTATACTAATCACATTCCCACTAACAGTGAATGAAGGTTCCCTTCCTCTCCACATCCTCACCAACACTTGTTACCTTTAGCCTTTTTGATAATAGTCATTGTCACTGGATTGAGACAATATCTCTTTGCAGTTTAGATTTGCATTCTCTGAAGGTTAGTAATTTTAAGCATTATTGTATGTCACTGTTGGCCATCCATATCCCATCTTTTGAGAAATATCTATTTAGCATATTATCCATTTTTTTAGAATTGGGGTATTTATTTTCTTAAGTCATTTTGTATTTTAGAATCACTCTTTCTACAAAGATGAAAAATTTCAATCCTTTTAAACTGACAATCTAACAATTTCACAAATGAATTTTATATGAAAGTATGACAATTATACAAGAAGTCAAAACAAATATTTATTTATAAAATTTGAACATTGAACATTGTATTGACAGATTTCCAGTCCCATATCAATTCACAACTTCCAATTATTTTTGGTTTTCTGAGAGAAAAGTAGGCTGTTCCTGCAGTTATGAAAATAACCAAGAGTACATTTATTATTCGCAATCATTTTTCAATTCAACTTTGGTACTGGGTCTAGCTTGAAAACTGTTAAAATAATTTAGCATAGGGCTCTCACCTCTCATGCATAAAGTTGTGCATCCCCATCTTCACCTTGTGCTGCTGCCACCTACAGAAAGAACTTGATGGCAAAACTGCCACAATAAAAGTAACACATTATCACCATTTATGCCTCTTAGAATCTTTTGAATTCTAATTCTGAACTCAAATACATGGCACTAATCACCAAACCAGGCATACAATACACAACATAGTTCAAATCATCTGTAAGAGATGTATTCTTTTTGTTGTTCAATATTGAGAGTTTGGGTTGAACTGGAAAAATGTTAATTGTTCCAACCTCATTTTAAAAATCTTTAGTTATCCAGTACTATATCTCTGTACTCCTGTGTAGTTCTTCTAAACATTTAAAAAATGTTACATATTAGTAAGACAGTTCTTTCATATTTAAAAAACATAATTAGGCAGTTATTGAAATTTTTCATTTTCACAAAAACAATATTTTGGAAAATTTTAATTCTGTGTAATACTAAAGCATATTTGAATCTTTTCTTATTTTACATATATTTAGAAAATTATGACATTTTCTATTAATATACATTCAATATTTTTATTTTTGTTATAGCATTGTTATGGTTTGGATATGAGGTGTCCCCCAAAAGCTCAATATGAGACAATTCAAGAAGGTTCAGAGGAGAAATGATCAGGTTGTACAAGTCTTAACCAAATCAGTGAATTAATTCCTGATGGGATTCACTGAGCGGTAATTGGAGGCAGGTGGGGTGTGGATGGAGGGAGTGGTTCATTGGGGACATGGCTTTGGGGTATATATTTTGTATTTGGAGAGCTGAATCTCTCTTTTTTCTCTCCCTCCCTTCCTCCCTCCCTCCACCCCCTCCATCATGATCACTATAATGTGAGCTGCTTCCCTCTGCCACACTCTCCCACCATGATGTTCAGCCTCACCTCAAACCCCAAGAAGTGGAGTCAGCCTTCTGTGGACTAAGTATGGACTAAGACCTCTGAAACCATGAACCCCCAAACAAACTTTTCCTCCTAAAATTGTTCTAGTCAGATCTTATAGTCACAGCAGCAAAAGAAGCTGTCTAAAACAAACATTCTGAATAAAATATTCAGAAAGTAGAAAAAAATATAAAAATCACACCAGATGAACATAGCCAATAATGCATTCATTCAATGTTTTAAGTTTTAATTTTTAAAACATAATTTTGGTACTTTTCAAATTGCATTAATGTATTTGTAAAATTTTATGCAGTTCTTTGTTATTCTATTTCTTAGATTCTGAACATTTTTAAAGAAATATTCTTTTAAAAGAAAAAACAATTTATGGGGAAATATTTAGTTAATGAAAATAAGTATAAAATGGTTATAAAAGCTGAAATTTAGAGGTAAACATAAAGATTAAACAATTTTTTTGTACTGCATCTATTAAAGTTGGTTTATGAATAAAAGAAGCATTATTTAATGACACTTGTAATCTGTCAGATTGTTCAATTCTATATCATAAGTATATCATCAAGATATTAAATTATCATCTAGTCATATTTTAATAATCAACATAGTATTTATTCATCAGGATAATAATATTTATAAATTATTTATTTTTAAATTTTTTACAGACTCCATTTTGATTCATTGTACACAAATGGGGTACATCATTTTGTTTCTATGGTTGTACACATACCATACCATTCGTGTAATCATACATGTACATAAGGTAATGATGTCTCTCTCATTCCACCATTTGTCATATCCCCCTCCCTCTCATTTCCTTCTACATAATCTAAAGTTTCTCCATTCTTCTCTAACTTCCTTCCCAACCCCCATTATATATCATTCTCCACTTATCAGGGAAAACATTTGTCCTTTGGTTTTTTGGGATTGGTTTATTTCACTTAGCATGATATTCTCCAATTCTGTTCATTTATTTGCAAATTACATAATATCATTCTTCTTTGTGACTGAATACTAGTCCATTGTGTATATGTACCACAGTTTCTTTATCCATTCATCTGTTGAAGGGCATCTAGGTTGGTTCCACAATCTAGCTACTGTGAATTGAGCTGCTGTAAACATTGATGTGGCTGCTTACTGTAGTATGCTAATTTTAAGTCCTTTGGGTATAAACCGAGGAGTGGGATAACTGGGTCAAAAGATGGGTCCATTCCAAGTTTTCTGAGGATTCTCCACACTGCAATAATATTTATATAAACAGGTTTTGGAAAATTTAATATTTTTTCTTTTTTATAATTAAAGCTGAGATTAACACTTATGAATATAAATATTGGCCTACAGTTCTAATGGTTTCATCATTATCACTTTAGTAAAAGAGAATAATGGGTGAAAATATATGAATTAGTGTAACATACAAATGTGTTTTGTTTTGTTTTGTTTTCAGAAAAATGTTACTCCTTTGTAACTTACTCTTTACTTGCAGTGTAAGTGCATGTTTCAAACTTTTCCCAGTGTGTTAGACGATAACTTTTTTTTTTGTTGAGGGTCTGAGTGGAACAAAATGTTGAAGATAGTTTGAATTCCTTCTCCAACCTACTACTTGGTCTGGGTCGTCAATATTCTTTCCTTAAAGGGAGTCTTAATTTTCAGGCCTTCAGACTGGCATCTTTACCATTTATCAGGCCCTTAAACTATACCACTAAATATATGGGTCTCCAGTTTGCAGACTGCATGGCAAATTGTGGGACACTTTAATCTCTATAATCATCTTCATAATCATATGAGTCACTTGTATAATAAATCTTATTCTATCCATCTGCCTCTCTATCACTCCTACTGATTCTGTGTCTCGAGAGATCCCTCTACCTCATTTACTACAATGGTGAGTAGGTAATAGGTGGTGCATTTAATCAAGAAACTAAAACAAAAAAAGAAAGCACTGCCATTTAGGTAAGGAGAAAAACATTTGTTTTAGATATGCCAAGTTTTAGATGTTTAATGAACACTAGCATAAAATTATCTAGTAAGCATCCTGAATTTCATGAAGAAAGTCACTGGGATGATAAGTTAGCTGTGAGTAGAACACTTGCTCTGGGAGTCAGTACATAGATGGTGCATCAAGATGAAGAGAAAAGTACATATGAAAATAAGAACAGAAGAAAAAGAGTATACTATCAGGGAGAAGAAATTTTCTAGAATATTGGTGAGAAGTAGAAAACTTTAAAAAAAGGACTTTGGATTTTATTACTAGGAGTTATTAACTTAGTAAGGGATTTTTCAGTGAATTTGCTAGAGATGAGGACAGATTATAATATAGTGAATATTTAAACCAAGGTAATAATGAAGAAGGAAAATACAGATTTTTTTGAAGGTGGAGGAAACTTTGATGTAAAGAAGAAAAAAAAAAAGATAGGCTCTCACAGAGCATGGCAGAATCTTAAGCATGTTTAAAGAAACCTAAGATGAAGGTGAAAAAGATGTTAGAGAAAAGAGAAATTAGGATGGAAAGTACTTTACATGAACTGATCCTAAAATGGAGGATCATATTTTGTTTCAATTTCATAAGAGATGGATCTGATATACAATGGTAGATTCTTAGCTGAAAATTTACACATTAATATTTAAAATCTAGTCATTTAGAGGATATACTTTGTATTCTCTAAAAACATGAGAAGATGAGTTCCAGAATATGGCTGGAAGACTCAGCACTTGCGAAGACAAGAATGTGTCTTTCTCTTGGACAATAATAAATTAATTAATCAGGAAATATATTTATGAAGAAATGCTTATAAGTGGTTAATATCACAGATTTTTATCAGGGGGATGTTTATTTTAACTGAAAAGCTTTGTATAAAAATTAATAGAAGAAAATTTCATCATGGGATGACACAGTTTGAAAAATTTCCAAAATAATTTGAAAAATTTATATATATATACATATATATGGTGGTTCTAGGGTCTCAGGCTTGCTATACTCCTCATTCTACCACATCCCTAACCAAAAAGAATTTAATCGTAAATAAAAATTAATATAATAATAGAAGGAAGAATTTCAGGTATATAGAGGCTCCCAGATTCATTTTTCCTCTTACCACACTGTTTGGAATGCCATTGGGTCAAAGAAAGTGGATAAGTAGATCAGTCCAGTCAAGGTATTTTTCTCAGCACACAGGGTATGGTGATAATACTGTGAGCAAGACGTGGGGATGAGAGTTTGACTAGTTGATTTGGCACACTATGTAACTTATGATTAGTCAAGAAAGAACTAAGAATCAGAAGAGCAAGTATGACCTGAAGAGAAGAGATAGGTTGATGGGTTTAAATGAATGAAAAGTCAATTAGCTCCAGTGTGTTGTTTAGGGAGAGAATGTGTGCTATCAAAGACTTGAATTTTCTAAAAGTGCAGATGCAGTCATCATGAGGAATCAGTGACTTTAGTTCGTTCTTGTGTCTTCATTTTGATATCATGAAACTGTAGATTCTTTTATTTTAATTTTAAAAAATGATTCTCTAAACTAATATAAAGAAATTATATCCCACATTAACTAAAAATCAGAATACTATTTCAGTCACCATCTATTCTGGGAAATGTTTGGTGGAATAACTGTAAACTCTTTTTAAATGTAAAAAATGATATACAATACTACTTCATAAACTTTGAATGTTGGCATATTATGTATCAACAAATCAGTAACACAAAAATGGAAAACAAATGTACAGAAGTTAAATATTTTTAGAGTAAAAAAATAGGAGAAACATTCAAGATTATAGAATATATAAGGACCTTAAAAATTGAAAAAAAAATAACAAAATATACCAAGTATGCAAAACATGGAGGAAAAGTTCACACAGTCCACTATGTAAGACTTTTAAGAATCTTATATTCCTATGATTTAGGCATATAATAAAATGTGGTGCCTTTTTTCCTTGTACAAAAAAAATATTTTTCTTAATGACAGGAGAAATTTTGTATATATCATACACACACACACACACACACATATGTAAGTGTGTGTGTGCAAAGGCAAATTGTTTCTCTCCATACAGATAACCAACCAAGTGTTAATTGAAGCTAGTTAAGCTATCATTGTTCAGATGTTAAAATACTGAAAAATGCCTTAAAGAGACTATTTATTTCTCCTGAGGTTTTTTTTAATGTCTGTATTAGTAGAGCCACTGTTTTGAACAGCATGACAGATAAAAGGATTGAGATTTTCAAGGTTTAAGTATGTATAAAATCCACTAGGGAACCCTTTAAAATGCCAGTTCTCTATCACAGGGATTATAATTTACCACTTCTGTATTGTGCTCAAAGAATCCAGAGTTTAACAATCAAGTGACTGTTAAAAATAAAACATAATTGCAATAACCAAATACACTTTTATTATCAGTGGCAATCTAGAAACCTTATTGTGTTAACTTTTAAAAGTCATTAAGGCATCTTTCAGATACACTAAAAATCAGTATATATCTATACTGATAAATATATATATATATATATGTGTGTGTGTGTGTGTGTGTGTGAGCATATGTTTGTAGTACCTTCATTTTATGTAAATTTAGTGCAGCCTTTATCTCTAGAGAGAGCTAGAGAAACTCCTAAGGGGCACACAGAAGATACATTCTTTCTTGGAAACTGTTTTGTCTGTGCTTTTAATTTCATTAACAGTATGATAGTATATTGCTTTCATTTGCTTTTATTTTTAGATAAATGATGTTTTAATGAAATATTTGAAAATCCAAATTACTAGGAATATTCATAATGAAATCATATTATTTTAAACCAAATCAGAAATAGTAATACCAAAAGGTTCTTGCTGACTTCTCAGAGGCACATCTATGTGGCCTGAAGAGCAAGTCAACTGACCTCCAACTCATCTTAAAAAAAAAAAAAAAAAACTGTATTCGTATTTTATGTGTTAGTGTATAATTATAATAAATGAAAAATTGAAGAAAAATACATATCTAGTTATGATCTAGACAATCATAACTCAAGATGTCCATGAAATAAGAGCAAAAAAACTTTTTAGGTAAAAAATTTTAATATTATTATTAATTTTATAAATTTATAAGATTCAGTATGATATGCATATACCATGCCTTTATCTTGTCCATCTTCCCTTTTTCTATCCTCATCCCTCTCTCTCTTCCACCCCATTCTTTCTATTCTTTCTTCTTCTTTTAGGTCATCTTTCAAAAAGTAGGTTTTATCAAGGATTTTTCTTTGAAATCAGCTGAATCCCATTCTGACTAATAAAAATGGGTCAAAATTTTACAAAACTGTTACATATAACTAAAAAGAACCCCAAAATAAACAAGAACGCTGGGCCACTTTCATCACTTCTGAATTGGCAATGACACCAGGTTGGTATCCAGGAACAACAGCTCAAATCACACTGCAGAGGTGGTTTGGTAATGAGAATCTTGCAGCTGCCAAGCACCAAATAGCCACATAAATTGCCAGTACACCTAGCCCTAATCACTATGCTCCATCACTCCAGGAATTTTGCCTTCCTGTAATTGTTGCCAGAGGTAGAGTTTACTTATCCCCAACTGTTTGCATCACCAAGTCTTAACTCAAGGTCTGTGTGGGTAATTTTATTGTTGTTATTGAGAATGTGCCACATGTTCATGTATGAGTTACAAGAAAAATATAGTAGCTGACATTTTTAAGCTCCTATAATTGAATACTTTCTCAGAATTTCATTAGAATCATCATGTGGAGATTTTTCAAACGCAGAAAAGATGTTCAGGTGCTGAGCAATAAAAAATATTGACATACATTTACTGAAATCATTATGCATGATGTAGACACCATCTAGATTTTCAAGAAGAAATTTACCATCACATAATTTCTTGGTTTGCAAGTGCATGTTTATGAAAGTGTATCAATATCAGTGTCATTTACATTTTGGGTCAGATAATTGTTTTGAGACATGTCATGTGTACAGTAGGACACTGAGCAGCATCTCTGGCATCTGTCCTCTTGTTGCCAGTAGCAGTCCCCAGTCTTTCCTAGATGTAACAAAAATGTCTCTATTCATAAGCAAATGTCCTCTAGAGGGAAAAAAATTGCTCCAGTTAAGAATCACTGCTATAAAACGATGTTAAAGAGCACAGCTTCATCACAAGGAAAAACATGGAGAGTCACAAAATCCCAGTCCATGGCTCATATTTTTACAATTGTCTGTTCAACATTGTAATAGATTTTACCAAATTCAATTATCATTAAACAAAATTTACACTTCACACATTAGGGACAACCATCTTCAGATGGCATGGTCACAAAGTAAATCCAAGTAGCATATCAGTAAATGTAAAGTTCTTTTAAGAATTTAGCATGCACTCAAATACTATTTGTCATTTGTTGTCTTTGTGATGTAGTACAAATTACTATGACTTATTTTCCCCCTCTGCATAATGGAGGCTTTAAAAGTAAATGTATTAGAGGCTTATTGTGAGAATGAAGCTAGCTAATACCTACATGAACAATATTAAACAGTCATTGGTCATGAGCTATTATTAAGTGAAAAATTAAATTTGAAGAGCCTTCATATTATGGGAGTAAATCCATTGAGGCTCACATTACAATTAAGACAAAACACCTGCACCTTATTTTTCTCTCTTTGACTAGAGAAATAAATCTTCAAGAGAACCACTTTGTCATGGTGAGGAGCACACCTGACCAGCTTGCATGATACTTGAGGGCAAATGTCCCTGGAAAATTCCACGTGAGAGCAGATATCCGTGGCATTCAGATTAGAACTCTCTCCCTTTTCCAAAACTTTACATGCATTTTTTAAAGTTTGGATTGTGTATGTTGCTCAGCCAGCAATAGAGACCTTGCCTAACATGAAAAAGATATTAGGTTCAATCCCCAGGATATATATGTGTGTGTGTGTGTGTGTGTGTGTGTGTATCAATGACTACCCAAACTCTATCTCATTTCCAACAGTGATACCTTTGCTGAAATTCAAATTAATATAGTCATCTCTCTACATAATGTATTCTCAAATTCAACATTGCCGAAAGAGAACTCTTGAATTTTTCCTTCCATTCTGGCCCCACCCAGTCTTTCCATGTTACTAATGGATACTGCTACACCAATTTACTCAGAGTCAGCTTGAGTCAACTTTTCTCTTTACCCCCCACCTACAATCCATGTAAATGCATTTTAATTCTAAGCACATCCTATGCTGTGTATTTTACATATAATTTATGCATGCATAAATTGATTTACCAATTTATTTGCTTATTATCCACGGCTTTGAAGTAGAATTTAAGCTGCAGAAAAAAGAATCTTGTCTGACTTTTTACACACATATCTTAGGTGTTTCAGCAGCTTGTATAGTAAAGCTTAATATTTGTTGGAAGAAAGTACCAGGATTAAAATCTTCTGAGGAACTGTAGAGATTGTCCAGAGTTATAAATGTCTATAATCAAAATTAGAACATTTTTAGAGGGCAACCAAGTAACAAGACCCCTTGATTTTTACAGTTCAGCATGAAAAATTTAACTACATATTTTTGATACTTAATCTGCAGAAAAAAAAGACACAAGAACAAACCATCTTGAAGGATGGTGGCTGCACTAACTGCATTTAAGTAGCCGATGGGTGCCCATTTTACCCTCCAGAAAGAAAGAGACAGAAAGATGCACCTCAAACAGATGTGGGGTGCATGGAGAGAGAAGCTCACTTACCTTGGCGTAGATCTCTGTGGTACCTCCAAATCTGATACCGTGGTTTACTGGTGACGAGTCCCGCTTCCTCAGGTGTTGAAGTATAACGCCAGAGAAGCATGCCGAGGCAAGGGTAGAGTAGAAAGTAAGCTTTATTAAAGAAAAGTAAAAGCAGACTTCTCCTGGGTGGAAGAAGGGGACCTAAAGGCGGAATCCCCTAAAATAGATACTACTTTAAAGTTCAATATTACTTTTTGACTACACAATAATTGGCAAAAATAAACTTGACTCTTACTCATTGAGCTTAAATTTTAATCATTGAGCCATACAATAATCACAGCTTTACACAAATATATAATAACAAATTGCAATTTTAATAAATTTATAGCATGTACCTGATATACTGAGTAGAGGAGAGAAATATAATATTTTAGACAGAGATCATGAAAAAGTAGATTAAAGTACTTCAATATGTATGAAAATAACAGACAAAAATGCTAGATATTCAAGGATTTTGAACAGAGAACTGACTCCATCAGCCTAGTGTTTATAATGATAATTGAACTCAATGTGGTGAGAGATTTAGAGAAAATTATAAAAAAACCCTATAATCAAGAAGTAAATATTCCAGGAGTGGACGTGAGTACCAAACTTCCAGAGGTTGTTATGCATAGTGGTTATTTTGACATTTTCAGAAGACTGTCAGGACTTTTCATTTGGTTGAGATTAGGGTAAACGAAGAGAGTTTAGGAAGCAAAGGTAGAAAGCATCAAGCTTGTCGTCTACAGGAAGTGTGATACTGGAGATACCAACTTTTAATGAGTGTAGTTCAAAACACAGTTCATATGGGCAGTTGGTGGCAATTGTGCCAAAATAAAGTTCATTAGAGTTTTCAAGGGTAAAACAATAAAGAGGTTAGGACACATAAGATTTGCCAAAGTGTACATTGAAGTCACTAAAGTGGATAGAAATTGGAAAGATGTGCCAGGTGGGATGACATTAAAAAAGTGTAGAGTGTAAAACTTGTAATATTAGATGAAGGTGATGGTGATAAGAGAAGGCATGAATTATCAAAGTCAGAAGATGGCATCAGACAATATTATAACCATGTTAATTTTATTTATATTTATTCATTTAGCCTGATCATGTTTTGCAGGTATATGATGCCACTTTTATTTTAATTTTATAATGAAGAAATAAAATGTGCTAGTTATATAAGTAAATCAAAAAGCACAGAAGGTGATTCATTGGGAAAATGGATACAATTTCTGTACTTATATTTTTAAGCAAAAAATAAAATTTAGTCAAAACAAATACAACAAAAAATCTTTTATGAGACAGGATTCAGTGCAACCATGAAAGAAGGAATAAGATTCTTGTGTTGTATATAAACTAAATTGATAGATATGGAACTGACAAAAATGTCCCTTACTGTGCTCTTAAGAGATTTTTACTAAAGAAATGAGAAGAGATGTCATTTTCAGTTAAATGCTGCCATATTAAAAAACTTGAACTTCAAAAATTGCACAGAAAAACAAAGGAAGATGTACAGGGCAATCGTAACAATATTTAAAATCTGTCCTAATGTATAAGTTCATGTCAGACCAAGAGAAATTATTGTAAGGTTATTTTAATCTTTGTTCAATATTTTTCTGTGCCAAGGATTGAACCCAGAGGGGCTTAACTACTGAGCCACATTCCCAGTCTTATTTTAAAATATATTTTCTTTAGAGACAATGTCTTGCTGAGTTGCTTAGGACCTCTTGAAGTTGCTGAGACTTACTTTGAACTCACCATTCTTCTTTCTCAGCCTCCCAAGAAGATGGGATTACAGGTGTGTGCCACTGCGCAAGAACATATTTTTCTAAAAGATTATCTCTGAAAATAAAGATCTGAAAACTTAGAATTATTTTGCATATTAGTTTTAGTGTAAATCATAGATGCACACCCAGGAAAAAATATTTCTGAGCATGAGTCTAAGGAAACAGTGAAATTAGCAACTTTACATTTATAAGTGCTATCCATCATAAACCAAATACATTTGTTTCATCCTCAGTCTGGAGAAGATGGTCAGCTCCCACTTATATGCACGTGTGCTTTCTAAACAAAGAGAAGTGAAATATTCAAATTCTCTTTTTTGTAATGAGAATGGAGAAACTCATTGTAGGTAGCTTAACTTTTTCCCTCATAGTCAAATGATATATAAAATGTAGTTTATGTGAAACAATTTCATTTGTAAGAACATGAAGAAAGTTTTTTGCATGTAGAAAGTGATTTAAGGATATTGTATCTCAAAACAAATCGGAAATGTGGAATGATATATATTTCTTCTTAAGCCCAATTTTTAAAAAAGTTCTGAATGGAGAATATAAATCAGAAATGGAAAAGATAGAAATGTTATCTGAAGTCTTGTTTCCCCTTGGCAAGTAAATCTCTATATCATTTTTTGTATATGACTCATTAAGTTCCACCTCTGTGTCTTGCACATGTCATTACCTCCTGTCTGCCTGCTGAATATCTATCTACCTCTTTCCCCAAATCAGATTATTTCCCAATTACCTTCAAGAGCAAGGCTCACGGTCACCTTTTTCAAAAAACATCTCTACTTTCATGTTCTGGATCCAGTTTAGAGTTGAACTAATATTATCAGCTGGTATCAGTGGTTAAATTATGCTAAGCAGTTTAGAGAAGACAGTCTGTATTGAATATAATTAAGTCAGAGCAGGCATGGGACAATTCATAAACTAGAGATATTCAGAATGAAAAAGGTGAAGGTCAAAGGCAGAAAATATAACAAGGCTGTGCAAAGAATCTAGTCCCCTGAGTCAGAGATCAGAACACTACCCAGGCCAGCTAAGTGAAAGATTAACGAAATTTGCAGTATAGATTAAGAAATTCTTCTATTTTCAAGTAGCCCTTCTCAAACTTTGTCAATTGAACTATAAATAAATATTCACTGGTTTTCAGGAGAAAAGCTTATAAAAATAAGAAAGTTTCCAATCACCTGCTCTTTGCAGACCAGGCATGTTGGACTCTGCCAAAGCTGTTTCCTACTTTTCTGTCAAGGCCTGGAGCACAATCGCCCTCAATACGGTGTCCATAGTCTTGATCTACCCAGGATGCGTGGAGGTGGAGGAAAGATTAGAACAACTGTAGGGTCCTCTGGCCTGGAGTACTCTCAGGTGGATGCCAAAGGTTCCTTCTCCAGACTCCCCCCTCCTGACCACTCTAAGGGGTAGCCAGGGTGACCGTTTGACGAATGGCACTGAAGGAAAGTCAATTACCTTTGCCTCCGTATGGGTCGTACAGCACTCCCCCCACATCCACTCCCTCCTGGATGTTTCCCCTTCGCTCGCTAATCAGACATTAAGATTCAGATGGTTGGATCAAGAGAAAGACATGGGACAATTAGTAAGAAAATGCCCAGGTTACCTTTGTTTGCATATTTAGCCTTTGCTAGTTTGTTTAAAGTTTTCCTGTGCTTAAATGTGCTCACTGTGTTCTAAGCTGCAAGGAGATGTATTTTAAATCAATCCCTCCCTTGAGTCCCTCAGAGAACAGGGTATTGTATGCCTAATAATCAATAGGTGTCCCCTCACCCTCTGGAGATTCCTTTAGTCTACAAAATAGGCAAGAAGATGTGCAATTTTTCTTTTGTTGTGGGTCTCTTTTAATTAGGAATTTATAGAGGCAGGGAAGAAAGCAGTAATGCCCTTAAGTCTGAATCCTCCAAGGGTCTCTAGCACAGGGCAAACTGGGACCCCAGCACTTTGCCAAAGAAGGACAGAAATAACTTTGGCAAAGTCAGGTAGTGAGAGACAGGTTTTCTGGATCAGATTGAAGCTTAAACTTAGGGAGACATCCCTAAAAATTGTCTCTGGCGCAGGTGCCTGAGGTCTTTTTTTCTTTTCTTCCACTCGGATGGGAGCTTCACTCTCAACAGTATTGCCAGGTTCACCACTAGCCTGCATACTGAAAAACTGGGACAAATTTGACCCACAGACACTCAAGAAAAAGCGCTTCATTTTCTTCTACCGCCAGGCCTGGCCTCAGTACAAACTCTCTGATGGAGAATCCTGACCACCAGAAGGAAGTATAAATTTTAAAACCATTTTACAGATTGATAGATTTTGCAAAAGGGAAGGAAAATGGTGTGAGGTACCTTATGTTCAAACCTTCCTTACCCTAAGGGAAACCCCAAATTATGCCAACAATGTAAAGTAGACTTGGCCATAACCAATGCCATAAGGGAAGAAAACCTTAAAGAACCACCTATTGAGGGAAAGGAATCATAGGGACACCCCAAAGCTCCATTTTTCTGTTAATGTCCATCAGCAGCCTCCTGTCCTTTATACTCTGGCCTTTTTCCATCTGCCCCGATGGACAGATCAAATATACTACCTCTCCAGGAGATGCCAGGAGGAGAATTTGGACCAAGTAAAGTATACAACCCTTTCTCCCTCCAAGACCTAAGACAGATAAAAATGGACCTAGGGAAATTTTCAGAAGATCCAGATATATATTGAGGTATTTCAAAACCTATGCCAGGTGTTTGACCTCATCTGGAAAGATATTATACTGCTACTTATCCAGATTTTAACCTCCAATGAGAAGAAAGCCACCCTAAAAGCAGCTGAACAATTTGGGGATGACCTACACCTTGCTCATACCCAGGAGCCCAAACTAGATCTAAGTCAAACTATCCATTGGGAGCACAGGCAATTCCCAGAAATGATCCTGACTGGGATCCGAATGATGAACAGGATGCTTGGAAGATCAGGCACTTCCAAATGTTAGTCCTTGAGACCCTTAAGAGAATCAAACAGAACCCTATTAACTATTCCAAGGTTTCTGAAATTATACAAGGTCCCCAAGAAAGCCCAGCTATTTTCATGGAGAAACTCAGGGAGGCAATGAGAAAACACACCACCGTGGATCCTGAATCCATAGAGGGCCATTTACTTTTGAAGGACAAATTTATCATTCAGTCAGCCCCAGACATTCGGAGGAAGTTGCAGAAATTGGTGTATGGCCCTGATCAATCCTTAGATGATATCCTCCGACTTGCAATTTCCATTTTTTATAATTGAGATGTAGAGGAAAAGAAGGACAAAGAGCCGTAGAGACAAGAAAAATGCTGAAGCACTGGTCTTAGCCCTAAGAGGAGTTAGCTTCCCAGGTGAAAAAGGAAGAAAATGGATCGTACCTCAGGTCACAAAAGGGATTTTTTTATGTTGTGGAGAGGAGGGATATTTCAAACGGGAATTTCCCCGAGCCAAAAGGCCACCTCCGGAGCCCTGCCCTAAATGTCAAGGCAATCATTGGAAAAGTGACTGTCCTCAGGGGCATAGGTCCTCAAGGCCAGACTCTTCCACACAGGCCTGATGGGGCCCGGAGTCGATTCTAATGGCTCCCATAACTCCTATCATTACACATGAGCCCTGGGTATGCTTCTCCATAGGGAGCCAAGAGGTCAACTTCCTCTTAGATACTGGCACCAGTTTTTCAGTGCTCACCTCTTATCCTGGACTTCTTTCCTCTAATACTATAACGGTGCAAGGGATGTCTGGACCTCCTATTACCAGAAAGTTTACTCCTACACTAAGTTGTGAGTGGGATGGGATGATGTTTTCTCATGCATTCCTGATAGTCCCAGAATGCCCTACCCCTTTATTGGGAAGGGACTACTTTCAAAACTTCAAACTTCCATTACAATGAATTTGGGACCACAAGGATCATTATGTTTACCTCTATTAGAATGTGGTATAAACCCTGAAGTATGGGCCACTGAAGGCAAGATGGATGGGCAAAAAGTACAATCCCAATTAAAATAGTCTTAAAGGATCCCTCTGTTTTTCCACATCAGGGACAATACCCGCTATTCCCAGAAGCAAAAAAGGACTTATTAAAGATCATCCAGAACCTCAAACAGCAGAAACTTTTAGTAACAGCCCATGTAATACACTGATTTTGGGAATCCAAAAATTAAATGGGTAATGGTATTCAGTCCAAGACCTCAGAATAATTAATGAAGCAATTGTTCCCCTCCACCCAGTAGTTCCTAATCCATATACTCTGTTATCTGAGATTCCAGCAACTGCTGCTTGGTTTACTGTGTTAGATTTAAAAGATGTCTTCTTTTGCATATCCTTGGACTCTCAGTCTCAATATCTGTTTGCCTTTGAGGAACCAGATAGTGGATCTCAATTAACCTGTATAGTACTGTCCCAAGGATTTAGAGATAGCCCCCACCTATTTGGACAAACTCTGGCTAAGGACTTAACAAAATTCAGAGATAAGACATCTGCAATTGTTCTCCAATATGTGGATGACATCCTGTTATGTGCCTCCACCCAGGAGGAATGTCAAAAGGCTACTACAGAACTCTTAAACTTCTTAGTCAATCAGGGTTATAAAGTCTCAAAAAAGAAAGCTCAATTATGTCAACAACAGGTTCAATATTTAGGATTACAAATGTCTCAAGGAATCCGCAAACTAGAACAGGAAAGAATAACTCCCATAGGACAATGTCCTCTGCCTCAGACCATAAGGCAAATCAGAGGCTTCCTAGGAATAACTGGATACTGCAGACTTTGGATTCCTGGGTATGGGGAGTTAGCTAAGCCTTTTTAAAGTCTTCTGAAAGAACTTTACGCCAAGGAGCAACCACCCTAATATGGGAACCAGAACATATTAAAGACTTTAAGACATTAAAAGGGCCCTAGTGAAGAGAAATTTAACCTGTTTGTGACTGAAAGAGGAAGAATAGCCCTAGGAGTGGTAACACAAAAGAATGGACGTGTTCAACAGCCAGTAGCCTATCTCAGCAAGGAATTTGACATGGTGTCTCGGGGATGGCCCCACTGTTTGCAAGTAATTGCAGCTGTAGCCCTACTAGTCCCTGAGGCAATCAGAATCACCCTGGGAAGAGATCTTATTGTCTACACTTCCCATGATCTCTCAGGAATTTTAAACACAAAAGGAGGACTATGGCTTTCAGACAATCACCTTCTAAAATATCAGGCTTTACTTTTGGAAGGACCTGTAACTCAGATAGAGGCCATGTCCTCCCCAGACTTATGGGAACAAATTCTTAGCTCCTGGTTCTCTGGTACCTCCTGGTGGAAAACAGTATTAGTCTCTGCCATCACCATCATACTCATTGGCATGTTCCTATGCTGTGGCATTTACTGTTGCATTAATTTATCCCAGTACTCACAGCTTCTTGTTTCTCTTATATACCACCCATTTCTCAAATGACCTTTCAGTCTATTGTTTCTCAACCAGACTTTTACCATGGACCCCTCGATGGACCCAGTTTCTAAAAGGGAACTCCAAACTGCTTGCCCCATGCTGCCCACTTCCAGCTCGAAGCAGCCAGAGCAGTCGTCGCCCCCTTTCCTTACAGCAGTAGTGAGTTCCTAAAACAAGAGGACGAAATGAAGCCATAATTGGAGATAGGCAATTAGTGTAGAAATAGGGAATCGGGTCAAATCAAGGAAATGGAGGCCATGAAAGCCATCTGTCTCTAGAAGTTGGAGACTGCCCTGGGAGAATGGAATGTCAAGGACCTGCACAGTCCATTGATAACCAAATTTATCTGCCCTTGTCAGGGACTACAGACAAGGAGATGCTAATTAATGCCCCCTGGGCCCTTACCTGCCTGAATCACCTTGGTCCTCCCCCTGCCCATCACTTCTCACTTTATGCAAACCTGGGTCTAATCATGTAGGCAGGAAGGAAAGAGATAAGGGGGAAATAACAGGAGAACGAAACCTATAAAAAGGACAAGATTTGCTCAATCCAAGGGATTCCGCCTTTGTGTCCCCTTCTTCCACCTGGGAGAAGCCTGCTTTTATTTTTCTTTAATAAAGCTTACTTTCTACTCTTAAAAAAAAAAGTATCTATTTTATATAAATAAATATTGAAGATGAAACATAAGCAATTCTTAGAATCTGATTAATCTACTAAAATAAATATAAAAATTCTTTTATGTCAACACTCAATTTATGAATTAGATACATATGCCATGGTTAGCTAAGGTTCTTGCGACCATTTGTTTTTTACCTAAAACATTAGAAATTTCATGTTTCCACCCTAAATAAACCATGTAAATTACAGTATCACATTTTAATGGTATCATAGAATTATGATGCCATGAAGATTAGATTGTAAGCAAATATTACAGATAAGAGAACATTTCCAGGAGAATTTATTTTCCTCTCTGTGTTTATTAATTATTGTAATGGTCTAAAGCCTGGGATTTGCCAGACAGAAACTATCTGCTGGGAAAAGAAAACCTAACTAAAGTTCAGTACTTATGTGTGCTTGAAGAAAACAATTGAAAACCAAAGAAAATGGAACTTACTGTAAATCATTTTTGCCACTAGAGATTTGTTGAATTCTGATATTGTACAGAAGTCTAAGTATCTAGGTTGAATGTTTATGAAAGGAAGAGTTAATCTCCCATGTTGCATAGTGCTTAAGAGAAGTGTTTGGAAGGGTATTTTCCTGAAGCACAACATTTTAATTCCAGTTGTGATATTTCAGATTTTGAACTTTTTGAGACAGAAAGAGATGTTGGGGTTTGATCCCTGAAGGACAGAGCTAGACCTTGCACAATATTGTAGGATTAAGACTAGAGAATTCATTGAACTAAAAGGATTATGATTTATAAACAATGGTGAAATTACAATGAAATAATGTTTACTAAAAGGCTCAACTTCTCATTGCATTGTCTACTAAGGTAAAAAGAGACCAATGTCTGATGAAAATTAAGATCACAGTAATTTTTTATGCCCTGTTTTTGACATATAATAATATTAAAAAATGGTGATGCATTTGAGACACAAAACAATGACTAATAACCAAGAGTAAAACCAAATTTTCTATGTAGAACATATAGTGTATTTAATTACAATTAGCACCAAAGATCACTGAATAACAATTTTGAATTTATTAATTAAAATAAGAAAAAAGAAGGACAAAAGTGGACGTCAGAATAAAGATTTTCAAGATGATTGAAAACTATTTGAAATGAATAAAATGAACATTCTAAAAATGGAACTGTAATTTTAATAGAATATTCAGATTTAGTGGGCTCAAAGAGAAGAAAAAAAAGAAAGAAAACATAAAATGCAGAAAGAATTTTAATAAATAAAAACAAATGGTCCATAAAACGTGTGTTTTTTTTTTTTTTTTTTTAAATCTATGTCATGTCATATTGGAATCCCAAAAGAAGATACAAAAGATAATGTGTCAGAAATTGTATCTGAAAAGATAATGGTCAAGAGTTTTGAGAATTGTTCTGTTATATCAATTCTCGGATTCAAGAAGTTAGCAAATTTCAAATTCCAAGAAAGTATACATGACTGATGTATTCATTATCAGAAATGTTTATTTCAGATTTTTTTTAGATTTTTGATATTTGCATAGGCTTTATTGATTAAGTATCTGTTTCCTGAAAATCTAAAATCCAAAATGCACTAAAATTCAAAAATTTTGAACATCATGTTTGTGCTCAAAAATCTTTGGAATTTCAGAGTACTTTGGATTTAAGATTTTCAAATTAGAAATGTTCAAAATATAATAAACTTCTTGGTAATTTTGAAAATAATTTTAAAGCAGTCAGAACATTAGAAAAATACTTTTCAAAGATCAACAATATGATTAACAGCTGATTACTCAACAGAAACACTGGATGCTAGAAACCTATGGAATACATCTTGATAACAAGAAGTGATAACAAATTTTAACATTTTTACTGAGTGAAAACATCCATTTAAAAGTGAAATGGAATTAAAGATATTTTGAAGGAAATGATGACTTAGAAAATGTGTCACCAGTAGACCTTCACTTAAAGAAAAAAGTAAATGTATTTCTTCGATCAAAAGAAAGGCTTTCAAACAGAAACATGAGTATTCAGAGAAAAATTAAGATTACCAAAGAGAGTGAATATTATCAATACTGATTAAGCAAAGTAATAATTTCAGTGTCTTATGGAATTCAAATTGCATAGTAAACACCATGAATGCAAAATTTGGAAAACACAACTGAGGGGAAATAAATTTTAAAAGATATAAAATTCTGTGAGTCTTTTAGGATTGTTATGATTCAGAATTATATGGTATTAACTCAAAGAAGAATGAAACTTAAATAGTAAAATGTATATAAATAACAAACCAATATGAATAAAACACTGATATCTATCTATACAGATGTACCTTTCTCCATTCTCTAGAGAGTATCATCTATGTATCTATCTAAAGAGAATGTAAAAGGTGTGTTTTAAAAGCACACAAAGTATCTGAAGAAGGAAAAATATGATGCCTGGGATTATTTAAAATAATCCAGCAAAGAGGACTGTAGAAATGAGAATGTTAATGAATTAATATTAGCCCTGAGTTGAAAATCATTGAAGTTGTATGATAGATATATACATGATTCTTGTATTAATCTCTTAACTGTATTTCTTCATAAAGAATATATATAGACCTAATATATATGAGAGTATGGTGAAAAATTTCTGTCAGTCTTTTATATTTGCTATGGTATAATGTCCTCATCTCATTGCCTGCATATTTCCTTCCTAATATTACTCCATGATTTTTTAAAACAGATAGGTAATATATTGGGGAATCTATATTATCATGCCTAAAATAATAATCAGAAAGGAATAAAATATGAGTAATTTATGACATACAATAACTTATGATCTACATAGCATCTTAATATAATGTGTCTGGCTTGGCATTTTATTTTTGTAAAAATTTACTTTTTAGAGATCTGCACTTTTATAATTCTGTAAACAGGACATTGTAATTTCAAAAATAATCTGCTTGCAAAATAGATATTATATATGAAAATTGATCTAGACATAAGATGCTTAACTTATTTTAGAATCACTGATTTCTTTGAAAATATCATACATTAACAAAACCAGAACTTCATGTACTCTGAGACCCTGCAATGCATCTGTTAGGTCAAAGAACACTATGAATTAAACCAGCTATAACCTATTTAATTACCACTGAATTTGAATTTACATTTGTTTAATGATTCTTATTCTCATAGTTATACCTTCCCAGATTTAGCATTCCTTGTTATGTTAAATTATCATCCAATCCAGATTTTCATTGACTGGTCCTTTATTTTTCTGGTTTTATTTTAGTGTTACCCATTTGTTTGCTTCTCAGTCATTATTTCCTTTTAAAATTATCAATTTCCTTTTGACCTCAAAATTTCATAAGACCCCCATTCCACTATAGTTAGAACAACAATTAAGTAGTTAACTTAAGGAGTCATAAAATGAGCTAGATGTCAATCTACATCAGAAACATTCTGTATAATCAGATTGTGTTTAAAATTAAATATTTTTGGATTAAAAAATCTTACTGAAATTTTAGCAATAGTTTCCTGTTTAAAAAGATTTATATTATCTAGAAAACATTTTTATGTTGAAATTATTTTAATGTTTACATTTTTAATTGAAATTTATGTATAAATTAATTTTTTCTCCAAAACTATAGATCATCTGTGCCCAGTATGAAACACATAGCAATTAGCGGGCAAGATAAATCTTTTCCATTCATAAAACCAATAATCCAGTTGTGAGCAAGAGTCTGCCTTAATTAGTTTCAGTTTCTTAATCTAATTTATGTACATTTGTGCATTTGCATTTCACTTTATTTGGTTTCCCTTGGTTCCAAATAAATTAATCTCCTTAAAAACCTTGAAGTCCATAACATAATTTTTATATATTAGGATTTTTTAGCATTTATGTCTGTTGTCAAAACCAATGATTTGATTTCTACATATTGTGACCTTTAAGTGTGTTTTAAAATTCTTTTCAGGATTCAGGTAAATTTTTAAAATGCAAAGAGTGGTGTTGTAGAATATAAAAATTTATTGAAGCAGAGTTCCAGGCTACAGTATCTTTGCATAGGCCGGTGGAGGTCATGCAGGTAATGTATTTATATTGATGCTTTTGTTAAAAAGTACAACTAATTTAGTGGCTTAAAGCAACATAAATTCATTTTCTATTTTGGATGTCAGGAATCATAAAATCAGACCATCATTAGGACTGCATTACTTCTGAATGATCTAAAGGAAATTTTCTTTCTTGAATTTTTCAGATTCTAGAGGCCACCTGCTTTCTTGGTGTACTAGCTCTTTCTCCATTTTTAAGGTCATTGGTGATGCTTTAGATCTCTCTCTTTCTTTGTCTCTTCGTTTGGTCTCTGTCTCTCTCAGACTGCTATTCAGTTCTCAATTTCTCTAATCTCCCTCTGCTTACCTAGTCACATTACCTTCACTAACTTTAACTCTACAACTTACATCTTTTACTTTTTTTGGAGTTATTTCATTTTATTTTTGATTAACTTGTGCTAACTGTATCTATTAAGAGTTCAGCATATGTCCATATATGCAAACTGTATGTGCTGATCAGATCCAACCTCCCTTTATCCACACTCCTCCTATACCTTTCTCAATCTCTAGTAATCACAGAGCAGAAATAGAAACTTAAAAACCCACACAAAAGGTTGATGAAACAAAGTGTAGTTTTTTGAAAAGATAAAATCACAAACTAGCTTGACTAAGGTAGGAAAAAAAGAGAGAAGACCCAAATCAAAGAAATTTGAGATGAAATAGGAGACATTGTAAATGATAAAACAAAAGCATAAAAGATTATTAGGAATTATTGTGAACAGTAAAGTGAAAAGTTTAGAAAAATGGTTCAATTTCTGGACACTTATGATTTACCAAAATTGAACAATTAAGGCATAAAATCATGAACAGACAAGTAGCAAGTAATGACACTGAGTCCATAATAAAAAAAATCTCCCAACAAATGGAATGCCAGCATAGGTGGTTCTTGCTGAATTTATAAATCTTTAAAGAGCAAATGCCAATTCTCAATCTACTCCAAAGAATGGAAAGGAGAAATTCCTCTAAATTCATTATATGAGGCCAGCATTATTATGTCACCCAAATGAGACAAGAATGTGGCAACGAAACCCATAAACCAGTTAACCCTGATGGCAACAGATGCAAAAATTCCCTACTGACCTCTTAAAAGGAAATTTTTGACCATCATGGGCACACAAACAAACAAACCAAAATATACAGAGTAATCTCACCATTTCAAGATTTTTATTCATGACAACTGCAAGTTCCCTGCCATCATATAAAATATAAAATAGCAAATTAAGAATATGGGTATAGTCAACATTGAGGTATATTATTAAGTGTACTGTACCTTATCTTAGTTTTCTCATCTATAATAGAAGGGTCTATAGTCTGTTTTTTCTAACATTTTTAGGGGTAGTTTGGCTCTTAGACAAAGGGAAAGTCTAAAGTTCTCTGAAGATTGTGTCATAACATAAAATGATGTTCAATGAATAAAATGGAGGAATAAATTAAATGTAATTCTGTTCACTTTACCCAGCTTTGAAATAAAAACACTCAACTACAATGTAATATATTTCACATCATTATATGTTAAAATTGGACTTACTAATTTATATGAATTATTATAAAACACATTATTAATTTCCAAAATTTGCTCATCAAACTTATGCAAGTAAATAAAAGCAATTAATGTAATTATATCAAAAATGCAAATGACTTAAATCATCCAACTATACTATAATATCATATAAATAAATAATCTTATTTTTGTTCACTGTTGTTTTTGAAATTGTAATCTCATAAAGTTTAAAGATATTCATACTAATTATCACTAAAGGAAAAAAGAATACATGTTTTATTCTCTAAATATAAAGTTCAAGCTTATATTAAAAATAATTTATGATCTGTAAATATTAATTGATGAGTTGAGTTTTTAAGTACTTCAGTGGCAATAATATTTAATGTTAATTATAAATTCACAGTATGAATCAACTAATCAAAAATACTCACTAGGTGCCTACTGATACCATACCTATAATGTCATATAATTGGATTATAAATCAAAAGCAGTAGGGTGTAGTCACTTAATCATCAAATAAGGAATATTCAATTATGTAATCTCAAAGTAGACATGCATTAAATATATTTTGACATCAAAAATGTTTCTTAAAATTACAGGAATTTTATTAGTTCTCTATTAAAAACAACTATTATTAAAATTTATTTATGTAAGTTCTGAAGTAACTCAACTACTTCACACACTAAGGGACTATGTACTCAAAATTCAACAGTTTGTATTTTTAAAAAATTTACTAGTATCTATTCATTCAAGTTTGTTTATGTCTATAGTGTATATGTGGTAGCAATATTACCTGATTAGTATGCTGTTGTGCATTTCTTCTAAAGTCTATGTTCAGCACCACTATCTTTTGTTGGCAATTTAAAATAATCCATGTTGGAAATATTTATACCATAAAAATAAGCAAATGTTTCATCAGTGTTTATTTTTTTCACCAAAATTTGGCTATAAATATTTACCAACATACTACTGATGAAACAAGAATAATATATTAATCTATCATTTTATATATTTATTATGTACTACAGGATGTTGTGAAATATTATGAAATGAATAAAGTGACTTAACTAAAATATGCATTACCATACATATTTTTTTATTTTTTTTTCATGTGGTGAGAACTTAAAATCTACTCTTCCTAATATTCAAGACTACAGTGTTGTTAACTTTAGTCATTGTATCATATTTAAATCATCAGCTTTAACATTTGATGGGTTCACAGCATCTCAGAATATAGCAGTCCTGATATGAGGAAAAATAGAAAGGAGACAAGAGTTTCCTGCATCTGGAAGCCTGACCAGGAATGAAGATCTTCAGCCCAAGTGGCTCAATAGCAAAGGCTGCCCAAGTTGGTGCTGATGATTGATCATGTCCTGTTCATTAGATGCTGGCACTCAATCTGATACTCATTCAATAGGAAGAGAATTAGGCTTCACCTTTTGAAGAAAGGAGTGTCCAAAATTTTCTGTACATATTATAAAAAATCAGCATTTATCTCCAAAATTTGTAAAGAACTTACAAAACTTTACACCAAAAGTACAAAGAACCCAATCAATAAATGAGCCAAGGAACTGCACAGATACTTTACAGAAGAAGACATACAGGTGATTAATAAATATAAGAAAAAATGTTCAACATCTCTAGTAATTAGAGAAATGCAAATTAAAACTACTGTAAGTTTTCATTGTATTCCAATTAGAATGACTATTTTCAAGAACACAAACAATAATAGATATTGGGGTGGATGTGGGGAAAAGGCACACTTTCACATTGCTGGTGGATTGCAAATTGGTGCAACCACTCTGGAAAGCAGTGTGGAGAATCCTCTGAAACCTTGGAATGGACCCATCTTTTGACCCAGTTATCCCACTCCTTGGTTTTTACCCAAAGGACTTAAAATTAGCATACTACAGTAATACAGCCACATCAATGTTTATAGCAGCTCAATTCACAATAGCTAGATTGTGGAACCAACCTAGATGCCCTTCAACAGATGAATGGATAAAGAAAGTGGTATATATACACAATGGAATATTATTCAACCACAAAGAAGAATAATACTGTGGCATTTGCAAATAAATGAATGGAATTGGAGAATATCATGCTAAGTGAAATAAACCAATCCTAAAAAAATAAAGGCCAAATGTTTTCCCTGATAAGTGGATTGTAATATATAATGGGGGTGGGGGTGTATGAGAGAAGAATGGAGGAACTTTAGATTATGTAAAAGGAAATGAGAGGGAGAAGGGGTATGAAAAATGGTGGAATGAGACAGACATCATTACCCTATGTATATGTATGATTACATGAATGGTATGAATCTACATCATGCACAACCACAGAAATGAAATGATGTATGCCATTTATACACAATGAATCAAAACACAGTCTGTTAAAAATCAAAAAAATAGAAAAATTTTTAAAAATCACATTTTATAAAGCAATCTAGGTCACAAGATGTAATGACACAGATTATATTCCAGGTTTTAGTAGTATAATTTAAGGAGAGTTACAATTAATATTCACGTGTATTTGATAATTTACTTTAAAATTACAGTTAAGTAATTTCACATTCTTGCCTTATGGTTTATATTACCTTGGGTCAAGACTTTTATTCAATATATAAACACCTGAAATTATCAGCTAATGAGAATATATCGACCTACAAGTCATTTTATTAAAAAATGTTGAAACTATTCCTGTATTTCAAAGCTAACTTTATGACCATTATAAGAAAGTCTTTTCTGGATTCAGCTTAATGAATTACCTTTTAAAAAACTCATCAAAATAAATCACTATCTTATACTTGTAGGTATAAGACCCAGAATTGGTTGTAATTACCAACAACATGTTCTGAAAGTCATTTCTTTACATTATTTTATTATCTATTTATTCATTTATTTAGTACTGGGAATTGAACTCAGGGTCTGAGGTATGTCCTCAGCCCCTTGCCACAAAATTTAAATATAATTTTCAGTTCTTAAAAGTATAGGGCAAAATCTAATACACTAAGGCTATCCTGTTAGCATTTATAATATTTATTTTAGAGGCCTATTATGGGTTTCCACCCTCAATAACTTTAAAAATTTCCCCTTTACATTGTTACTCAATTAAATATTATAATAACTTATTTGATACATATTTTGATTTTTTCCTTTGAGTGTAATAAAGAATTCATGGACAATTGCTGTAAATTATTGTTCATATTGACACACTTAATTCAGGAAAAAGTACACTTTACCAATTGGTTGCATTATTTCTTTTTACCTCCTAGATTATTAATGCGACCTTTGTATTAGTCCTTTTTCAGTAACAAAACACAGGCGTTTATAATTTTAATTTCAGTTACCTCTCTGCCACAGAATTTTTGCTTCTTTGAAAATTAATATTCAATGGAATTCTGTTTTTATCAACCCATTGAGTACTTCATTTACTTGCTTGGTTACATTGTGTGTATTTTGTACTTAATTAATATTGATATTCTATTTGAATACATATTTTAAAATATATTCATTGCATAATGCACTTGGGGTTCATAGTTTTATGTTTGATGCACATAGAAATGTTGGTTCTAGTTTGTGTAACTATGATTATATTCCAATGTTATTTTAAGAACATGAAAAAAGGCATTTAGAATTAAACTGCTAAAACTGTCTACCCTTTTATTTTTATTTGTGTTTATAATGTGAACACATTATTTGCCTAGCATTTCACTAAGTATGAAAAAATACTAGATATGGTCCCACCTTACAGGGAATTTTAATAATGTGCAACAAAATAAGTACTTAATAATAAATATACAAGATTTCTTTAAAAAGTTCCCATAGGAATGTAAAAACCAGGGAAAATGAAAATGAAAATAAAAACAAAAACAATGTAGGGTCGCAAGTCATAGGACACAATAAAATCAGTATTCAGATCTGGTTACTACTCATACATTCCTATTAAAAATAACAAAAAAAAAGATGAAAACAAAACAGATATTTTGCTTAATTTCTTATATCATCTGTGAATGATGAATATTCTAGAATTAGAAATAATTTATGATTTTCTGTCATTTCTCTCCAAGTGCAAGTATACCTGGAATAATTACATTAGCACAAGATAAGTTCATAATATTATGTTGCTGAACTATTACAATGAATTAATTAGTTTTATTACATTCACAAGTGTTAGAAATTTCAAGTGTTTTTTTTTATTTTTTATTTGTTCCTTTTAGATATAAATGACAGTAGGGTATATTTTGACATTTTTTATAGACATGGAGTATAACTTCCCATTCTTGTGTTGTACATGTTGTGGAGTTACATTCATCATGTATTCAACATATGAACATAGGAAAGTTATGTCCAATTCATTCTTTGAGATTTCAAGTATTCTGCCAGTTGAGATTCTCAGATAAAACAGAGAATGGGCCAAGGCATTGAGTCCTTCTGTCTCTGTCATAAACATGCTCTCTAGTCCAATAGGCAACCTCATTTTATACCTGGATTTGTAAAGCTTATATGATGTTCTTCAACAGATTCTGAGTAGTTATCATAAGTAACTCTTAACCAGAACATTATTCTGAGAACATTTCATAGGAACAGGTCCTTCTTCCAGAGATGTTGTCTATCTATCTTCCCAGAATGTCTTGTAGAACTTTTGGTCACCTGCCATTTTTACTTGAAGTGGAGGTATTCCCCAGGTTATCAGGTGAGAAAGGGATTATAAGCAAAATGCTTTTGCTTTGCCACCCTCCTCTAATTATTAAGATTAGAATTTGATACCTATAATAATGAAAAGAGTCATATAGAAAGAAAAAATAGAATATAGGTGAAAATACCACAGGCAAATTATGCATATACAATTTTCTTCAACATCTATTTACAAAAGATATATCCTTTAAAATCATTTGGCCATATTATTACATTGGATTATTCATTAGTTTTTCATAGATTTTCATTACTGCAACCTAAAATTCAATTGAAAAGGAAAACTTTATTTTAGAAATGAAGAGAATGGATTTTTAAAATGACAATGGAACATTTTCTGGATTTTATGGACCCAATTTGGTTCATGTCAGCAACAGTTTGACCTGTAGTTATTTTTAAAAATAAGAGCATTTCAATAAGTTCAAAACTCAAGAAAGAAATGCAAAGATAATGTCACTTGAGATTTAGCATTAACTATTTTAATATGTAGGTTAGAGTTCTTTTATGAGTGGATGAAGACAATTCTACTTTCATTCTACTCCTGAAAGTCTGGCATTGACTCTCGGTCAAGATGAAGTACAAAGTTACTAGTTAAGTAATAAACGATTTATAAATATACTATTTGAAGTCCAAAATCCTCTGGCAGAAACCAAGGATAATGTTTTTCTTCATAGCTTACACCTCACTTTTTTCTAATTTGCAGGTTTATTTATAGTTGTGATATGTTACAGAATATTTTTTTTAAATTACAGAAAGTCCCAAGAATTACAGTAAAACTGGGAATCATCTACATTTTTATCAGTGAAAAGTCTTAAACGAGGATATAGTCATACAGCTAAATGTTAAATAACTATTTTTAAAGTTCATGTTTTCAAAAAATATTTAGCATTACAGGAAAATTTCATAATGTGGAAGCAAAATTGGACACTATGGATTCTTGGCTTCATGACCAGATGTACATAAAAGACACCAATAAACCATATCTCCAGAACTACCCAGCATGATCCAGGGGAAAAGTGAGTCCTTAAGAAAATACACACAACACTGTGGAGCTTGTGATTCCTTGTTTGTCCCATTCCCAAGGCTAATCTGCTATCTATTCCTTCTGTTGCTTCATATTATGTACTATTTATTTATTTATGAATTTTTGGTACTGAGATTCAAACCCAGGGGCACTTGTCCACTGAGCTATATCCCTAGTCCTTTCTCATTTTTAATTTTATTTTTTTTATTCTGGAATAGGGTCTTGCTAAGTTGCCAAAGCAGACCTTGAATTTTGAATCAGATCCTCCTGCCTCATCCTCCCTATTAGTGGTAATTACAGGCAGACTTGTGCCACCTGGCTGGCTGTACTTTTAAGTAAAAGCCTTATGTGAATATGCTCACTGCATTGTTATATATCTCTCTTCAATCACTGGAATCTTCGAACATTACATTCAGTTACTGAGGAATTTTATTATTCATTTAAAAACTTACCCACACCAAATTTCTTGAAAAATACCACCAAAGAGTGGGCATAAAGAAAACATAATGTTTCATGGGATACTTAAAGACTTCTTTATAAATGATCATCTTTAAAATTGCTTTTTACTTAATATAGTACAATTTGAACTGAATAGTAGCTTATCTTTTATTCTACACATAGAGAGTAAATACATCAGCTTTGGAATACAAGAATTAACATGTTTTTATTTTGTCTAAGATTTAATTAGTCTTCATTTTTATTTTATATAAATACTTAGAAAAATTTTTTGGAAATTATATAGTCAACAACTGATTATTATTTTCTTCAAAATCCTGGGTACTAAATTTCTGATATTAATTTTAAAAATTGATTGACTTTAGTAAACTGTTCTATGTAAAACTAAGGATGTACATGTGCTTTAGGGAGAAAAAGTACTTTTGAATTTTTTTAAGATTTCATATTTCTAATTTTTAAATATTTCATTTTGTATTTTTGTATTTTAATTACTTGAAGAGATTTGTCCAAGATAATTTTTATACAAGATAAATCTCAAAGTAAATTCCACTTTCTAATTGGGCTTGTTTTCTTAAGACTTCTATTTTATTATGACTGCACAATTTATTATTTCCATTGTCCATCCTTGATAGCCTGATTTATTGTCAACTTGTAAGCCTCGTGGATTTCTAGAATTTTGACAGGTCTTTGAGATTAGCTTTTTTTTTCCTACTTCCACCACTACTAGTATTGTCTAAAATGCATGAATTATAAAATGTATTCTATTAATTGCCTCAAGTTCTAGTCTCTTCCTATTCATTAAAACTATATTTCCCAGAGAAATCTGTCCCCAAATCCATAGACATGATTTTCTAATATTTATTGAAATAAATACTGCATCAAATACACAAAACAATCTCTTTCTAGTTTTCCAGATCTATTATTATTTAACATGCTAGCATATTCTAATATTATTCTTCTATGTTTTCAATTCTTGAAATCTATTCTAAATTCACTCACTCCTATATTTAGTAACAGTGTTGACTTGGCTCATATTGCTCCTCTATTCCTTGAGTTTTTACTTATTTTTTACTATTTTCTGCTATCTTCATGTTTCAAAGTTTAGAACACTTTTGACAACATTATTAAAAGAAAATTTGAAAAAATATATATTTAAATAACATTTCAAAATGTTAAGAAATATGCCAATAGAAGTATACAAATGCCACCTAAATAATTTCTAAAAGATTCAGGACAAGAAGAGGAGATATTTATGAGTGTTATCCTCATTGATTTGGAAATTTTCTGCACATGTGACTTTTTTTTCCAATTAATAATGAGAAGAAATGTACATGTGTCACTTAGTGAAGGCTTTAAGAGTTTGCTCTGTTGGTGTAAGACTGTGTAAATAAGCCACCCGTATTGTAACAACTTAAAACATTTTACCATTATTCCTAATTTGTCTGACAGAAATTCAAACTTGTGTCAGATAGGAGAGTCTTTGACTCCATACGGAAGGACCAAGGTCATTTAGTGATTTTCAGTTGGCAACAGGTTCTGGTAGGTGTGTGATAAATGACTTTGTTTACATGTGTGACTCCTTGGTAGGGATTATCATAGGGCTCACATATGCTGGGACTGTTGCTCACGGAATCTATAGATCTCTGTAGCACAGCAATGTCAAGGCAGCCTGGATTTCTTGTGTAGTGTCTCAGCTTCCTGAAGGAGGGTTCCAAAACATCAGGTTTCAGAGAAATTTGTAGGCTTGAAAGTCTGTTTTATTCAGCCCTTTGTTTTGTTTTGTATTTTTGTTGCTGTGGTCAAAGAAACCAACAAGAACAACATAGAGCAGAAAAATTTGTTTGGCTCACATTTTCAGAGGTCTCAGTCCATAGATGACAAACTCCATTGTTCTAATCCTGAGGTGAGGTAGAACACCATGGTTGAAGATTATGGAGATGGAAAACATCTCAGGACATGGCTACTAGGAAGCAGAAGAGAAAACTCCATTCACCAGGGACAAAATATATACCCCAAAGGCATGCGCCAAATGACCTACCTCCTCTAGTCACACTCTGTCTGCCTATGTTACAACCCAGTTAATTCATTCAACTGGACTAATGCACTGCTTAAGTTAAGGCTCTCAAACCAATCATTTCACTTCTAAACTTTCTTGCAATTGCATTATCTAACTCATGGTCTTTGCAAGGACACCTCATATCTAAACCATAACAAACTCACACATTACCACTTTTATCATATTCTATTCATCAAGCAAATCACCAAAGTCATTCCAAAAGAAGGAAATTGAATTCCATTATTTAATAAAAGGAGTAAAAGAACTTTACTTATTTTAATCTTCTACAGAATGAATGCATAATCTGTCAGATTCCATTCATCCTGTTTTTGTGTAAAAGAAACATGTGCTAAGAGGAAGCCTCCATCCCACTAGGTTTCTGAGTATTTATACTGAGCACATCCACCTAGCTATTGACTTTAGAATATACAACAAACAAAAACATTTGTATCATTAAGTCACAGACTTATGGGGTTTGGTAACTGGAGCATGGTTAGGTCATCAGAATTATAGAGTGTTATTTTATCTTTTAGGTCAGACAATGTGAAAAATTTAGACTTTGAAGTCAGACAGAAGTGAACTAAATCCCTTCTTGTTGAATGACCTTTTGTAAGTGAAAATGGGAAGAAAAAAATCAAGGAGCCTCTAGGAATGTGTTGTTTGAGTGAGGGTGTTTAGGAGATATTAATGGAAGTTACTGGAATTTGATAATTTGGGATAAAGGGGTCCAGAAACTAAGGTGAGGTCAAATTTTGTTGACCTTGACAAGTTTGAACAAAGCAACAAAAAAATTATGTTTCTATTTATGATAAGATATGAAGAGAAATAAAGAGTGTGGTCGATAACTACCAGTTATGTAACTTGTAGGCAAACACTGAACACAAATGTTAATCAGGTGGAAACACTAGTCTAAGAAAATAATGCCTTTTGAGAATCAGTAAGCACATGGACTGCATATTTTTGTTTCTTATTTTCCAAATTTGTCTTTTGTGAATATTTACATTGTTTAAAAGAAATAGTTGTTTTAGATTTTGTTTCAATCCTCCAAAGATCTAATACAATGGTAGGCACATATTAAACCGCCTATGAAAACAATTTTAATAGAATACATTACAGAATGTTGTATCAATTTTTTATCAGATTATTTCAGTCAGAATCACTTCTATAGGAACATGAATTTTGTGCTGTTTCAGAGCAAAATACATAAGATATTAAAACAAAGTTTTAGGTCAGATAGATATAAAGAAGTATAGACTTTTAAAAAAGAAAATACAATATTTTGGTTTCATTAAAATGGACTTTCAGAGTATGCAACATATACAAAGAAAATTTAAGAATTGAGGCAATTTCGTGGTTGGAGGCTTGAATTATCTGGATAATGGCTTCAATTTTCCATCTCACCACACACGGAAACACATACTGAACATACATATTCTTACACATTGGGAAGACAGTTTTTCTTTTTTACTCATGGGGAAAAAATAATTAAAAGGTTAAACTTAATAGCATATGAATATTATGAACAGACTTTAGTCTGCATATTTCACTGATTAGTTTTAGGTAGATGTTTTAAAACTTCTATTCAAGTGCAGAATTTTGAATTCAAGGCAATATTTGCTCTTAAAAAACAAATGGGCTTAAACTATGCAATTGAAATGGAAATGGAGCACTGCAATCTGCAGGGAGGTGAAGGAATGCTCATAGTTCATTAAATAATGTGAGTAGTAATGAGGTTTACACAAATCAAACAGTGTGTTAGGTAATTGTAATGTTGCTTTGTGGTGAACCACCTGTCAGGAAGCACTTCCAGCCGAAGGCTCAATCTGCTCTCCTGCCTCCAGACGATTTCTAATTAGTGTAAACTTCATCTGTGGCAAGCTACCAGAAAATAAAAAGTTATTTGTACGCCTCTTTCTTTCCTCTATGATGAAGGAAAATAATTGCTTTATTTCAAGTACTTATTTTAATTTTTCAAGTAAGCATTTGATATGCAAACTCTAAAAAAGAAAATATATGCATATACTCAGACATTACAGACACTTAGAGCAAACATATTTCAGAGGTGATATGTGCTACTAAATCATAGCTTCACCCTGAGCTAGAAGGAAAAAGGAAGAACTAAGAAAGAAGAGATGGAGAGAAAGGGGGAGGAAAAGCACACAGGGAGGGATAAAGGAAAGAATGAAGGAAGGAAGACTCGTCAGAATAATATGACTGGAAATGAGATTTCAATGTATGTATCTCTTATTTCTAATGATATGAAAATAATTGACATCAAATATACATATTTGGGATCTACTAAATTCAAAAGTAAATAAATGTAAAGGTTCAGTAAAATGACTTGTGTACATGTTTGTAGAAAGAAGTGTGAAGGTGGGGATATATTCATAAGAAAATCAGCAAAAAGTCCACAGGTAGAGTCTGCAATATTTATTTATGAATTAAAAATATTTAAAAAGTAGATTTCATATACAAAATGGAACATTTTAGGCAAGTGCCATCAAAACATTTTTGACAAAACAATCACAGACTCAGACTATTACTTGTATCTTACTGCAGACAAACAAATCTCATGACCTTAGCCTTGTAGGAAATGCTGCTCAGTAATTAAAAACAAACTTTGCTGTTAAAAAGAACTATGATTTCAGCTGGACGTGGTGGCACGGGCCTGTAATCCTAGTGACTCAGGAGGCTGAGGCAGGAGGATGGTGAGTTCAAAACCAGCCTCACCAATTCAGGGAACCTTCTCGCTAATAAAATATAAAAAAGGGCTGGGTATGTGGCATGGAGGTTGAGCACGCCGGAGTTCAATCCCTGGTACCAAACACAAAAAAACAAGAAAAACAAACAAACATTATGATTTCAACTCAAGGCTCTGACATCTATTGGTCATGGTCATTAGGCAAGGAAATAAAATTTGCTAAGAATCAAAGTTCTAGTTTGAATAATAAGATTTTGATAATCCCTAGGCTTAGGTCAGTCATGTGATTAAATGAGATGTTTTCCTCTTAACTAGTTAACTTATTGAGGATTTCTATCTCCTTGTCTTTGGATTTATCAGTTTTACTTTACTCCACAAATATGTAATAACTATTGGAATTTGGGCATTTTTTTTAACCAAGTCAGTCTGCATCCCTAGCTCTATCTGCAAATGTAGGCTCTCACTACAGATGGACTTTGGAAAAAAATTACCTTTCAGTGAATGTCACAATAAATAAATAAAATTCTAGATTTTCAGAGTTGAGTTTGAGTGTGGCATGCCAAATGTAAAGGTTTTCAGTTAATCATATGTAGATAATCTGAATATTGTTCAACTGGGGGAAATAAATACAGAAAATTATGTCTGTCAACTAGACTTAAGTGGATGTCAGTCATATAATTGAGGGGACCAGTTTTATCAAATTGCAGTGATTCCAAGTAAGTTTGCATATTTCCGAGTGTTTTTTTTTTTTTTTTTTTTTGGACACTGGATATCAACTGAAGCTTTGAATTTATGTTGCACATTTGACACTGTACACCAATTTGCCACTGCAGCAGTCAGTAATCTGATATCCATTGGAAGTTCTGAAAATAATCCTCATCGAAAGAGAAGGCAAAAAGGAAGCATAGGAAAGAAAAAATGAGAAAGAAAGAAAAGAAACCACTGTAAAAAAAATACCACTTCGCTGTGATAATATATGACCTGCTTTATAATTATGGAGCCACTCTGGATATCATTCTCAATGGATAAATATTACAGTGTCTGTTTGTTTATATTGCATTTTGTTTTACTTAATCATTTTTGAAAATGTTTTATACCATTAAGTTAGTGTAGATCTTTATGCAAAATAGTTAATGAAACTGAAAAAAAAATAATGGAGTTTTCCAACATCATTTTTTATTGTAGGTAGTGAAGTGTGCATATACTCTTTGTTCTGAAACAAAGTTGGATCATTGTTTTCCAGAAATAAGCTCAATACTAAGTCTTTAGTCATAACCAGGAATGAACATAGAGAATAATATTGAATGAAAGAAATTTGAAAATATCAAGCACTTTCATCTTTATCATTTCCCCTAAAAACTTAGTCTTGGTAAGAACCCTGAATCATGCCAACTCTCTTTAAGCTAACAACCCATAAAATTCAGACAGTTAATGGAGTGGCTATGAAAGATAGGCACAGAATAAGTAAAAAACAAATTATTTGACTAGACATAAAATTGAGTTCATTATCCATATCTTTATTTCAGAAAAAAGAAAAAATATTGAAATAAGTTGGTAAATCTTATTTAAAAGTTCATGGGAATGTTGAAGTATATCAAGTTAAGAGCTCTGACTTCACAGATGGTTATGAAAATTTGTCAGAATAAGTATTTTTGTTCAATAATTTATTAGTGTTAGGCTCTCAGATTTAAGACAGTATAAAACATTTTAATAATTATTTTTTAAAATATAATTATACATGCTTATTTTCATGTATTGTTAGAGCATTCAAATGTCATAGAAAACCTTTGTCTTTTTGTTCAGTAGCAAATTAGTACTTTCTTATCTCTATCAGAAAATAACTGCTAGCCAATTATGAGAAAATAATATAATTAACCTTTGAAGACTTAATGATAAAAAATTGACTTTCAATATTATTTTTAGGACTGACCGTATCTTTGAGCTCAATTAAGAATATTTTCTTTAAATTGTGTTCATATAGAAATACTTCTATATAAGATAATTTTTATTATTAAGCCTTTTACTTATAATCCATAGGAGTTTTATTTATAACAAAGATTTCCTTGTCATTATCACTAAGAAATTTGACCCAAACAAGTAGTCATAGTGGTTAATTTAAAAAATACATCCTAAAGATTATCCCAATCAAAATAAAATAAAGAGCAATGAAGGAAAAGGAAAACAAAGAGAACAAAAACCATGTGTTTGAGAATGGAGTTTAAATTATCAATTCATAGGGTAAAAGAGAAATTCATAAAAATCACATTTTACTATATCGACATCTAGTAATACCTTCAGTTTCACTTATAACAGGAAAGGTCAGACTGATTGTTTGTTGCCAATGTAGGTCACTTTTTCATTGGCAGAGTAACATGCTGTGTATAAAGGCAGAATGTTTGGGGAGGTCCAGAGATTTGCACAAATACAAATTTACAAGATAATCTCTAAATCACTCTCCCTCAGCACCCTCACACCAGTGAGAGAAATTAAGAATTTATTGCTTAAACATACATCATACAATTTTTTGTCTTACTCTTTCATGTGGGAAAACAGTCTCTAATATCCACACCTACTTCCATAGTACTAAAAATATCAAATTAAGTTAATACTGCTTTTAAAATGTTACCAAGAAATATAAAAATCATATTTTTAATGTAGATTATATTTGTAACATAATGCCATTCAGCTGGACAGAGTTATGTGAAATACATTATTTGCTAAAACAATTTTCTCTGTCATTTGTAAAACTGCAGGTATTTGAATATAAATTCACATACCAAGTTAGCTGGCAATACATTTGAAATGTACAATAGGACAGTATTATGTCTTATTTTTTAACTAGTGAAATTTTTGAAGGATGGGACTTCTTTAGAAGTTATTGGAAAGAGACAGATAACAGAATAATTGAATGTGAATGAATTCCTGAGAAAAAAGCGTGGAATGAGGAGGGATTGCATTTGTGATCCATTTCATAAATGTAAAGCTGACAGGTTGAATCAAAGGAATAGTTCTGCAAAATATCTTCTATTTAAGTTAAAGTGCTTGTGGAAGAGAGACCAAGGTCAAATCTCAGTTTATAATTTAATACAAGTAGATGAATTCATTTTTAGGTGCTTTAAAATGTAGTCAGTGGTTCAGGAAGAGCCTTATGAAATAAGAACGACACAGTAAAGTTGTTTCCTATGTATTAGAATAGCATGCCACATCCAAATGACTCAAGCCTGTGGCCAGAAATGAAAGCTTAGAGCCATCTCTTCAGTTTTGCGGCGCCAGCTCCCCACTTTGCCACCACTTCTTTTAAACTGACAATTAGGGCATTTGCCTGTGAACTTACAGTAACCCATATTCTCTTCCCCTATGTATTCTGCTAGTTGTCTCTCTCCCCTCCACCCACTTTCTTTCTCTGCTTGACTCTTCATTTATGTCTATATGATCCAAGGACAGTCTGGACTTCCCTTCTGATTCATTCCACCCTACCTGTCTGAGATCTGTAAATAAAAATCTTTGACCTTGTTTCTGATTGTGGTGGTGTATTGAATCTTCACCTTCCATATGAAGACCCAAGGTGTACTCCAGGGCCAGTTTTCCATAAACACCAGGGATAACAAAAAGTTGGGCTCCTAGCGCCAAAGCGATGGTCAGGCAGGTGTGAAATAAACACAGGTCATCCTGTGTGAAGGACTCTTGGTTGCCAGTCAGACAATGAGGCATTAGTCCATCTGATAGATAAAAGTACCCCAGAAAATGTGCACTGTGAACTCCCAGGTCTTGCTTCCCTTTGATTCCTCTTAGGACAGCGTTGCTGGACTCTTAGGACAGGAAGCCAAGTTTAACTTGGGTTCTTAAAACACCATATTCTTCTGATACCACTTTCATACAGAGAAATTGAATTGTTGGATTTAGAAGAGAAAATAAAGAGTTAACCTTCAATGTTTACCGTTATGATAGAAATAAAATAAAATGTTCAAATTTAAATTATAAGTATGGAAAACAAGCTTCCTTCCTATCCTCTATGAATCATATAGCTACTCTGACTGATTCTAGATCAAACAAATTTTGTATCCCCAATGTTCTTTGGAAGAAGAGTGTTCCCATAGACACTGGTGGTTCAAATCTCTTTTAACTGTCACCTGAACCATTATGATTAATCCCAGGACATAGCTTTCCATCTCTTGTAATTCTATATTTAGATCAATCTTCAATAGCATTAGCAGATTAGTTTTCTGAAAACAACTCTGATTATGTAAAATTCTTGATCTATTCAAAATAAATTCCTCATTCCAGTATGATAGTTTTCTACAATCTCATCTCAAATTTTGTTTTTGTTTTGGGTACTGGGAGTTTAACCCAAGGTCGGTTTAACACTGAGCTATATCCCTAGCCCTTTTTCTTTTTTTCTTTTTTTCTTTCTTTTTTTTTTTTTTTTGACACAGGGTGTCACTAGGTTGCTTAGGGTCTCACTAAATTGCTAATCCAGCTAAGAAGCTGGCCTTGAGATTCTCCTGTCTAAGCTCTGGAACCCCTTGAATTACAGGCATGACCCCCTGTACCTGGTCTTACCCCAATGTTTGACCCTCTTTTTCTACACACTTTATTCCATTCAATATAGATAAAAGATGCTTTCCAAGTATTCCTAGGCATTTGTGTTAATTCTCAATAACAATGAACTTCATTTCCCTGTGTTCAACTTTAAAATGTTTTGAATATTCTACATCACTTCCAGTGAATGTTTCCCACTATCCCCTTCCTTTAAACTTACATAACACACTACTATATATGATTTTCCACACTTACTGATTTTAGCATGAGTGTAATAATTTCTACTGGATCTACTACTATCTTATAAACTGCTGCAGTGCTCCGTATTTTTCCACAGAATCCTACTTTTTTTATGAATGGTGATCAAGGAACATCAAACCTATTGAATTAAGTGATATTTATATCATCAGAAAATGGTAACAGATTTCATTTTTACAGTTTGTAAAATACTTTCCTGGAAATTAATTAATTAAACCTACATTACTTATTTTCATGAAATTCTTAATTTTCAAATAAACAGATGCAGGCATCTCCTTTAAAGAAATTGTATTGTGTAGGATTTTATACTTATGAAGGCATTAGGTTTTGTTTTGGTTTTTAATTTATTCTTTTGTAATAATTTTAATTATGCATGGGCAATATGAAGACAAGGATAAAATTATCAATTTTAGAGACATGTATTTATTTTCTTTTTTCTTAAAATTCCATTCTTAAAAACTTGCTTTGTGGTTTTAAATATATGCATTGGTTCGTATAACAAGTTGTATTTTTGCTTTATATATATACATGTCTTACAGTTTAATTGCACAGTGTATTTTAAATCTCAAAATATATATATAGATATTTATATGTATGTATATAATTTTTAAAATTTAAAACTTAAAAAGTACATATGTCTGGTTTGGAACTGGAGATCACTATGTTAAGTGAAATAAGTCAGACGTGGAAAGACAAGTTTTACATGATTTTATTCATTCATATGTGGAATCTTAAAAAAAGTAGATGTTGAGAACAGAATGGTATTAAGAGAGATCAAGGAATATAGGATGGCAGTCACAGGGGACAAGGGTGCAATGGGGAAAGTTTGATGAATGGGTACTGTTACATTAGATAGGAGTGAAAAATTCTGGTGTGCTACTGCACAAGTAAATAATTGTAGCTAATAATGTACTACAGATATCAAAAAGAAGAATAATGTTAAAAGTTTTCAAAATGAAAAATATTTGAGAAGATATATATGTATGACCTGATTTAAAAGCTATGCAATGTGTACCTGTATCAAAACATTACATAGTGTCCTTTTAGTATGTACAATTTTTATGTCTTTATGGAGCAGTTAGACTTTTTTAAATTCAAGAATAAAGTATATGTGCTCTGAATAGTTGAGTTAGATTTAATTAAATTATGGTACAGAAAGAAAGAATTCTGGTATACACCATAAAAATTTCTTTCTGTCTCAAAATCTTTGCATAACTCAGAGTTTTTTCCTAGGTTGTAGAATTATGACACACTCAGTTGTTGGAGAAGCCACCATCTGAAACAGAGATGGAAACTGACGTGAGAAAGAGCATGATACATTATACGCAGGCTCTCAAATCTTCACTCAGAAATAACGGATATTTACTTAGTCATGTCTACCTTCACATATCATTCAGGAGGAGAAACAAAATGTTTGTGAATAGTGAATAACTGCATCAGATACATTGAAGTGGGAATTTCTGGGTCAAAGTAGATGCCCATTTAAAAAAAAGTACTAACAAAATATCTTGTACTAAATTAATTTTCTACCAAACTTATATAAGTTTCACTGTATGCTTATAAAAAGTAAATATTAATATACTACATTTACTGCTTATTTGTTGGGTGAAGTTTATTTTTCTGTTAATAGTTTTATTTTACATAGGCTACATTGAGAAATTCATAAGTACACTATGACAAGATCAGACTTGTCTGGTTAGCACACTGTTTCTTTACTAGCTATTTCCCAATCTTTTAAAAGGAGGAAAAGGTATGTTTAGGAACAACAATCTTGATCTACTTTTGTTAATTTTCTTCACTTTGTAGTGGATACACCTCTGAACAGATGCAGGTAAACTTAAATATTTTATTTGTTTAATAAAAATAAAATTTAAACAGGCTTGAATCCAGTAAATGCACCATTAGCATATGAAACATTAAAATGTAATAGAACGTAAATTGAAAAATAGCAATCCATATGTCTCACCTATTCTGCTGTCCTGTTTTCCTCAACATTCTCAATTATAAAAGAAATGTAATATTTCTGTATTGACCTTTATATCTTTGAATATTAGGTCTGTTTTGGTTATCTATTGATGATATAAATACCAATCTTTAATTAGATTTTAAAATAACAATGATTGAACGATTTTTCACAAATGTGCTGGTAAGGAATTCAGATACAGAGTTCAATTCTATTTCATAGTGTCTGCTGGGGATGAATGTTCAAGATGACTTCATTCATATGTCCAGAATTTTAACTTAAATTACTTAGTGATGACTGCCTAGATTGACTCAGTTTTGACTAACATTTTGATTTTTAATTTTCACTACCACTGAATAAATTTCTTAGTTCTCCTCCATGTAGTTTATATTGCTATTTCCAGGAGATATTGTCACATGGTTTCTCCAGAAAGATACTCAGTACTTTTATAGAGAGGCTTGAAGTTCTCAAAAACAAGAAAGTTAGAAGTATTTGTCCTCTTATAAGATAAACCTGAAATTGAAGTATTCTATTACTGGAAGCCAGCCACAAGCACAGAGCAGATTTAGATCTGCACAAATTCTTTTAGTGAATGGGGAAGTGATGAAAGTCCTGGTTATTTCTTTTACTCACAGTCCAGCAACTGGTCACAAATTCTTTATATTCTCCTCCTAATGCAAAATATACTCACAATCCTCAAGACCTCAAAACTCTCAAGGATTTATGACATCAGGCTCAGGCTTAAATTTCTGAGTCCTGTGACATAAATCATGACCAGGTACAGGTAAAACTCTGCAGTTGTGGCTCCTCTAGATTTGAATACTTCTGATTTAAAAAGATGGGTTACCTGTTCACATACCTCATACCCAACATGCAATTTTTAAGCTGGGACTTGAAAATAATTCCATTTGTTGTAAAGGGTGAACATGAGTGGATATATCAGTCACTGAACCATTGAAGTTCTGGAGGACAGTCTGCACTTATCTCCAGTTCCTGGATTAGCTTAGGTTTTCTCTGTTCTTCTTCTTTTTAGATACACATGACAGTAGAATACATTTTGACAAGTTATACATCCATGGAGTATAACATTCTAATTAGGATGCCATTCTTGTGATTGGACATGATGTGGAATTACACTGGTTATGTATTCATATATGAACATATGAAAGTTATGTTGAATTCATTCTACTGTTTTTCTTATTCCCATCCTCCCTCCCTTCCCTTCATTCTCCTTTGTCTTATCCAATGAACCTCTATTCTTCCCCCTACACACACACACTGTGTGTTAGCATTCACATAAATAAAGAGTGCTGGAAGACAGTCTGCACATACCTTCAATTCCTGGATTGTGGCTTCATTTGGTTCCCTAGGAATGGTTCTGGGTGGTTCTTAAGTTTATTATTCTGATTTCCTCGCTCCACCCTTTGAGTTATTATTACTTTTCCAGTTTTCTCATCTTGATTTTTGCCCATATGATTTGGACGGTTCAGAAGCCCTTTTTTGTGTTCTAGGTAACTAACTTTTTTTTAGTCTAGGTTGATATAATTTCCTCAGAAATATCATGGGTTCCTGTCTAGCAATTTATATTCCTTTCTGCAAGAAAAAAGAAAAAAGGAAAAACTCCCACTACAAATCTGTTTGAAATAGACACCTACCTTTATCTACTCATGAGTAAGGATACTACGAATGAGACAAAATACTTGAGATTTTAGCAGTCTCCTTTCTATTTTAGAGGGTTTTGGAGCAAGCCCTTAAGATTGTCTTAGAAGCACAATTATCGCACATAGAAATTATATGCAGCATTCCCTTCAGAAGAATTATTCATTCACATCACTGATATGATCTCGATAAAGAGGATAGATTTAATTTCCTACAGTTTACAATATATCTTTGCTCTAGGATTTTATTTACTTTGAGAACTTCCTATTCCCCTCTAGAGCAGTTGTGAATTAGAGATATTTCTATTTTCCAAAACTGCTAGTAAGCTGTTGAAAATTTTTCTTTGAGAAATGATTGAAAAATAAGCAGTTCCTTCTTTAGATCTTCTTTTTCCTCTTACCTTTTTTTTTAATAAATAATGCACTTTCACTCTTCTGTCTGAAAATTTCCTTAGCTAACCCTAAAACATTAGGTTACACACACACACACACACACACACACACATACACACAAATATGAAGCACATGTGTGTGCATATATATATATATATATATATATATATGCACACACACATGCATATATACCAACACACATATTGTTGTATTTGTTTTGTTCTGTTTTCCACATTACTCCATACCCTGATGTTGTTAAACGTTCCCTCACAACCTGATGAATTTCTTTAGTGTTACACTCTTTTCTCACGAACCAGTGGAATCTGCTGCTAATTAATCCTAAAGCCAATGATTTACAGACTTTTGTTATAAAAGTTATCACTTTTGATACAAATTTCTACTATTGGTATCTATTGCTAATAACAAATCATGCTAGATTTGGTAGTTTAAAAAAAGACATGCTGTATTACTGTGACTTTTCTCTACTCCAAATGGGGTCTTCCTAGCTAGAATATCCAAGAGGACTTCCTCACTTACATATTTGTCACATAAGTTAGGATGGTTCAAGTGCATGGGGACTGACTTGGGGTCCTGATTCTGGATTCTTGGTTCTCTTGGTTAACCAATTTTCTCTGACCTCCTTCATGTAGTTTCCAGAGCTTTTGATGTCCTCAGGTTGTCTCCACATAGTCCTTCACATGAGTTAGCCTGACATCTTATTCTATCACAATTAGTGTTTATAATATTTAAAAAATATCAATTGTCACTATACTATGAAGAAAGAGGAGTTTTCTATTAGTTTATCCATATAAACTAATAAACTAATCTCTGATTCTATTTACCATTTTACTACATTCTTATTAGTTGAATCACTATTATTTTAGTGGTTATAGGATTTGAATAAAATAATTAACTCTTTTTACCAATTTTAGAGACGTGGTTTTTCTCATCTACCATGAAATTTTAAGAAATTAGAACACATGGCATTCACATTCCCTTCTTGACACTATAGCACCAGGTTTTGTTAATTAAAAATTTAAGGTTTCCATGCAAAAGATGTTGCACAAATTCTCTAATTTTGAACTATATAAATATTTTTAAAGAACTAGGTTTTACCATTTGTAATTATATAAATATTACGGACCATGATACATAATAGTGTTAATGGAGTCACACTTAAAAATTCAATCCTTAGATAATTAGAGTTGCTTTAATGGAATCTTCCAAATTCTTTTTTCTTGTTATTCCATCCTGATTTTTCTTACTTAATTGTAATTATGCTTTTCAATTTCTTCAGTCATATGTCACATTCCATCCAGAATTATTTCTCTCTACCCTTAATTCAGAGACCCCATCTATTTTGGTAAGCTTCTTGAGGCAACACATGCTGTTAGATATATCTCTTCTAACTCATTTTTGAAATTTGGTGGGGCCTAGAATCCTGAGTTGAATATTATTTATTTTACTTATAGAGCTTGAAATAGAATATATTCTAACATTGAAAAATAATTAAATTTCTAACATGCTATTTCCCTTTTACCTCATTGTTTCCTGTTTGAAATATATGTTTTAACATTGTAGTATATAAATCTTATGAATACATAAAAAAAACTTACAAAACCTAATGCTGTAATTTTACTCCAAACATCTTTAAAACCACTACAGTATAAAATGGAAATGCTCTGATTCTCTTGCTTTAAAGTTATCCTTCTCTAGCATGGCTAAAGTCAAATATACAGGAAAAGAAGTGGTATATAATCAAGCTAAAAGTAGTTATTGTACAAGGCTACAACCTGGGTAGACTTTCCAAAAGCAAACATAGTCCCAGGGACCTTTGAAAAATGTTAGGGTGTTTTAAATGTTGGATTGTGAGGATGAGATTAGCAGGTTGGGCACTCAATGGTACTAGCTCATAAGTACTTTAATTTTTAAATTAAAATAATTAATTTAGGTTGGTTGCAGTCGCAGAGCGAGCTGGCGGGTGAGTCAGGCCGCTTGCATCACAAAGGTAGCAGGTAGGCACCCAACATGCCTGCCTTGTGGAGCTGGGTGGTGGGTAGTCAACCAGCCCAAACACCAGGCCAAAGATAGATGCCATCACTGAACAACTCTGCCCGACCACCACCCCAAAGTTTGTCACTATCACTGAGCTAGCCAGAAGCTTCTTTATAGGCTGGTGCAGGCATTTTGAATTATTCCTGAGGGCATGGCCATCATAATTGGAAGGGCAACTCCCTTCCTGAGACACCTACAGGAGGCTAGAGGACGTTTGACAAGACCCAGGAGCCAAGAAGAGGAGGTATTGAGAGACTCAGGACCACTAAGAGCCACTGGGGAATATACCCCACCTGAAGGCCACCACCTCTAGAAGGCCAGCTTCTTAGTGGAGCACCACATGATCAAGGTCCTCCAAGACTTCAGGCTACTGAAAGCTAAGAGGTGAGTTATAGGAAATCTACAGAGACAATATTAGTCAAAAAAGGAAATCTGCAATATCCCAGAATTTCACTACTAGAGGGGTAGATACCTGAACAATATGAGAAAATAAGGGAAGAAAATGTCCCAAACAAACCTAGATAGTATAGCAATAAAATCCAATGACAGCATGGCAGAAGAAATGTCAGAAAGGGAGTTCAGAATGTGCATAATCAAAACTATCAGGGAAGAAAACGATGATATGAAAGAGCAAATGTAAGCATTGAAGGATGAGATAAAAAGGCAAATGCAGGCATTGAATGATCGCACCAATCAACAGTTAAAAGAGCAAATACAGGAAGCAAAACATCATTTCAAGAAAGAGAGATATTGAAAAAAGACCAAACAGAAATTCTTGAAATGAAGGAAACAATAAACCAAATTAAAAACTCCATAGAAAGCATAACCAATAGGATAGAACACCTGGAAGACAGAACCTCAGATACCGAAGACAAAATATTTAATCTTGAAAACAAAGTTGACCAAACAGAAAAGCCAGTAAGAAATCATGAAGAGAATCTACAAGAATTATAGAATATTATGAAAAGGCCAAATTAAAGAATTATCAGGATTGAGGATGGCTTAGAGAAACAAACCAAAGGAATGAACAATAGTTTCAATGAAATAGTATCAGAAAATTTCCCAAGTCTGAATAGTGAAATGGAAAATCAAGTACAAGAGACTTACAGGACTCCAAATACACAAAATTACAATAGACCCACACCAAAGCACATTATAATGAAAATACCTAACATACAAAATAAAGACAGAATTTTAAAGGCTGCGAGAGAAAAAAATCAAATTACATTCAAGGGGAAACCAATGTGGATATCAGCAGATTTTTCAATCCAGACCCTAAAAGCTACAAGGGCCTTGAACAACATTTTTCAAGCCCTGAAAGAAAATGAATGCCAACAAAGAATCTTATACCCAGCAAAACTTACCTTCAGATTTGATGATGAAATAAAATCATACCATGATAAACAAAAGCTAAAAGAATTTACAAAAAGAAAACCAGCATTACAGAATATTCTCAGCAAAATATTCCATGAGAAAGAGATGAAAAACAATGATGTAAATCAGCAACGGGAGGAACTACCCTAAAGAAAAACCAAATAAAGAAGAAATCAAGTCGTGTAAAAAAAAAAAAAAAAAAAAATGAGTCAAATGACTGGGAATACAAATCTTATTTCAATAATAACCCTGAATGTTAATGGCCTGAACTCATCAATCAAATGACATAGACTGGCAGATAGGATTAAAAAGAAAGATCCAACAATTTGCTGCCTGCAAGAGACTCATGTCATAGAAAGAGATACCCATAGACTAAAGGTGAAAGGATGGGGAAAAACATACCATGCACATGGACTACAGCAAAAAAAGCAGAGTATCCATCCTCATATCAGATAATGTGAACTTCAAGCCAAAGTTAGTCAGAAGGGATAAAGAAGGACATGACATACTGCTTAAGGGAAGCATAATCAGCAAGACATAATGATCATAAATATCTATGCCACAAAGAGTGGCTCATCCATATACATCAAACAAATCCTTCTCAATGCCAGAAATCAAATGGACCACCACACAATAATACTAGGTGATTTTAACACACCTCTCTCACTATTGGACAGATCCTCCAAACAAAAATGAACAAAGAAACCATAGATCTCAAAAACACAATCAATAATTTAGACAATGGACATTTATAGAATATACCATCTAACAAAGAGGGAATACACTTTCTTCTCAGCAGCACATGAATCCTTCTCTAAAATAGACAATATTTTATTCCACAAAGCTACTGTTAGCAAATACAAGAAGATTGAAATAATACCTTGTATTCTATCAGATCATAATGGATTGAAATTAGAAATAAATGACAGAGTAAAATACAGAAACTACTCCAACACCTGGAGATTAAATAATACACTATTATATGATGAATGGATAACAGAAGATATCAGGAAGGAAATTTAAAATTCTTAGAGGTAAATGAGAACAAAGAAACAACATATCAAAATCTCTGGGACACTATGAAAACAGTTCTTAGAGGAAAATTTATTTCATGGAGTGCATTCAAAAAAAGAAGAAAAAAATCAACAAATAAATGAACTAACACTATGACTCAAAGCCCTAGAAAAAGAAGAACATACTAACACCAAAAGTAGTAGAAGACAGGAAATAGTTAAACTCAGAGCTGAAATCAAAGAAATAAAAACAAAAGAAACAATCGAAAAAATTGACAAAATAAATAGTTGGTTCTTTGAAAAAATAAACAAAATTGATAAACCCTTAGCCACACTAACAAAGAGAAGAAGAGAGAAAACCCAAATCACTAAAATTCGGAATGAACAAGGAAATATCACAACAGACAGGATTGAAATACAAAACATAATTAGAAGCTGTTTTGAAAATCTATACTCCAACAAAATAGAAAATCTCGAAGACATCAACAGATTTATAGAGACATATGAATTACCTAAACTGAACCAGGAGGACATACACAATTTAAATAGATCAATTTCAAGTAATGAAATAGAAGAACTCATCAAAAGCATAAAAACAAAAACAGTCTGGAACCAGATGGGTTCTCAGCCGAGTTCTACAAAACCTTTAAAGAAGAGCTCATTCCAATACTCCTCAAAGTATTCCATGAAATAGAAGAGGAGGGAACCCTCCCAAACTCATTCTATGAAGCCAATATCACCCTGATACCTCAAACTGACAGGAACACATTGAGGAAAGAAAATTTCAGACCAATATGCTTAATGAACGTTGATGCAAAAATTCTCAACAAAATCTTAGCAAATCACATACAAAAATGTATTAAAAAGATAGTACACCACAATCAAGTGGGTATTATCCCAGGGATGCAAGGTTGGTTCAACATTTGGAAATCAATAAATGTAATTCACCATCTCAATAGACTTAAAGTCAAGAATCACATGATTATTTCAATAGATGCAGAAAAAGCATTTGATAAAATACAGCACCCCTTCATGCACAAAGCACTAGAAAAATATAGGGATAGTGGGAACATTCCTTAACATTGTAAAGGCCATCTATGCTAAGCCCATGGCCAATATCATTCTAAATGGTGAAAAACTGAAAGCATTCCCCCTAAAAACTGGAACAAGGCAGGGATGCCCTCTTTCACCACTTCTATTCAACATTGTCCTTGAAACTCTAGCCAGAGCAATTACACAGACCAAGGAAATTAAAGGGATATAAATAGGAAAAGAAGAACTCAAACTATCCCTGTTTGTTGATGACATGATCATATATTTAGAGGAACGCGTATATTCCACCAGAAAACTTTTAGATCTCATAAGTGAATTTAGTAAAGTAGCAGGATATAAGATGAATACTCATAAATCCAATGCATGTTTATATATAAGTGATGAATCTTCAGAAAGAGAACTTAGGAAAACTACCCCATTCACAATAGCCTCAAAAAAAAAAAATACTTGGGAATCAATCTCACAAAAGTGCTGAAAGACCTCTACAATGAGAACTGCAGAACACTAAAGAAAGAAATTAAAGAAAACCTTGGAAGATGGAAAGATCTCCCATGTTCTTGGATAGGCAGACTTATATTGTCAAAATGACCATACTACCAAAAGTGCTATACAGATTCAGTGCAATTCCACTCATAATTCCAATGACATACCTTACAGAAATAGAGCAAGCAATCATGAAATTCATCTGGAAGAATAAGAAACCCAGAATAACTAAAGAAATCCTTAGCAGGAAGAGTGAAACAGGACGTATCGTAATACCAGACCTTCAACTATACTACAAAGCAATAGTAACAAAAACAGCATGGTTTTGGCACCAAAATAGACAGGTAGATCAATGGTACAGAATAGAGGTCTCGGACACAAACCCAAATAAAGACAATTTTCTCATACTAGACAAAGGTTCCAAAAATATGCAATGGAGAAAAGATAGCCTCTTCAACAAATGGTGCTGGGAAAACTGGAAATCCATATGCAACAGAATGGAACTAAACCCCTATCTCTCACCCTGCACAAAACTCAACTCACAATGGATCAAGGACCTTGAAATCAGACCAGAGACCCGCATCTTATAGAAGAAAAAGTAGGTCCGAATCTTCAACTTGTTGGCTTAGGATCAGACTTCCTTAACAGGATTCCCATAGCACAAGAAATAAAAGTAAGAATCAATAACTGGGATAGATTCAAACTAAAAAGCTTTCTCTCAGCAAAGGAAACTATCAGCAATGCGAAGAGAGAGCCTATAGAGTGGGAGAAAATCTTTGCCACTCATACTTCAGATCGAGCACTTATTTCCAGAATATATAAAGAACTCAAAAAACTCTACAGCAAGAATACAAATAAACCAATGTACAAATGGGCTAAGGATATGCACAGACACCTCACAGAAGAAGATCTACAAGTAATCAACAAACATATGAAAAAATTTTCAGCATCTTTAGTAATATGAGAAATGCAAATCGAACTACCCTAAGATTCCATCTCACCCCAATTAGAATGGCGATTATCAAGAATAGAAGCAACAATAGGTGTTGGAGAGGATGTGGGGAAAAAGGTACACTCATACATTGCTGGTGGGGCTACAAATTTGTGCAGTCACTCTGGAAAGCAGTGTGGAGATTCCTTAGAAAACTTGGAATGGAACCACCATTTGACCCAGCTATCCCACTCCTTGGCCTATACCCAAAGGACTTAAAAGCATACTACAGAGATACAGCCACAACAATGTTCATAGCTGCTCAATTCACAATAGCCAGATTGTGGAACCAACCTAGATGTCCTTCAATTGATGAATGGATAAAGAAACTGTGGTGTATATATACAATGGGATATTACTCCCCTATAAAGAATAGTAAAATTATGGCATTTGCAGGCAAATGGATGCAGTTGGAGAATATCATGCTAAGTGAGTTAAGTCAATTTCAAAAAACCAAAGGACGAATGATATCACTGATAAGCAGATGATGACACATATAGGGGGTGGAAGGGGGCAAGAATGGAGGAAGGAGGTACTCTATAGAGGGATAAGAGGGGTGGGAGGGTTTGGGGGGAAGAAAAAAAAATAACAGAATGAATCAAATACTATTACCCTAGGTAAATTTATGATTACACAAATGGTCTGCTTCTACTTCATGTAGAAACAGAGAAACAAGATGTATCCCATTTGTTTACAATAAAAATGAATTTTTAAAAAGATATTGAACAATAAAAAAATAAATAATCAATTTATTTGATCTCACACCTGATAATAATATTTTCTAAAAAGCCCTTGTTGTGTCCTCTGATTTTTCATGAAAGGAGAAGATGTATGTATTTACTATGTTCTATACAGTTGTTATGTTCACTCCTTTATTATCTACAAACACTTTAAAGTTATTGGTTACATTTCAGACTCTCCCACTTTCTTTACTATTTCATTTATTGGGTCATTTTTATGAGAACTGGGGGTTGAGAATAATTAAATTTATGAACTCATTTATCCAGAAAACAAGTTTTAAAATGATAATTTTTTAAATTCAAATCTTAACTCAGCTATTAACTGGCAGTGTTATCCCAGACAAATAATTTGAGCTATCTTAGCCTTAGTTTTTTCACACATTTCTGTAAGAGAGCTTATGAGCATCTAATTCATATAGGAATAGTTCTTAGATAAATACATATTATAAAACTAAAATAAAAAAGTCTTTAACATATCAGAAACAAAAAAAAATCACTGAAAAGACAAAAACCACAAATTTAATTTGTCTATTGACAAAATGAAAATTAATTATTTTTTTAGTGAATGTTAAATTTAAACATATTTAATTCAACATAGAAAGACACAGCACGGTTGGTTTTATTCTTGTGATAAACCATATTTTATTACTCAGATCAAGCAAGGCATTTGTATGTGGCATTGTGTACATTGGATAGATAAGTAAATATATAGACATAGATTTATCTCAATATACCTTATGAATGATTGATATAAAATCAGTGTGCATATTTCTTGAGAAATATTCACCCAAGTTAAATACATTACTTTTTATACTTTTTTATATATGGAGATACACTCACATATACACACACACTGACAAAGACCTGCTTTAAAAAAAACACATTACTTTCACTTTTAAGAACTGTCTTAGAACAAGACAGTTAAACATTTCAGACTTATTAAGAATGATTGTGAAAGTGCTGATTTCAAAATGTCACATCTTGTATAAACATTAATAAAAGATTGTGAGCTTTACTTTAGTTAAAGTGAAGCTTTAGAGTTGTATGCAACATTTATATTATTCATTTGTGGTTTTGTCTAACATAAAGTTATTTTAATTCTGCAAAACTGGGAAAAGGTGGTCCTCATATGAAGGAGTTGTTCTCATGTAAATTGCTTTACTTGAGTTTGTTAGTGAAAATAGCTTAGGAGTAGGGAGATGAATTATTGGGCCTTCTTCAAAGAGAAGGCACAACAAGGAGGCTTGCTCATTTTGCACAATCACCACGGATTCATCAGTGATCAATTTTATGTTCAGCAGAATATAGATAAAGTCTAGATCTCTTTGAAACATCATGACAGAGGTGAAACAACTTGGTATATCCAGGTCAAATTTGTCAGTGAAAATTATTATCTGTTCTATATAAATGTGAAGTATTTTTTTTCAGTTTTTCTGACTGGTATAGAAAATAATACATTAAACAAATCAATGGGCACACACCATATGCCATATCCCAATGTAACAACTGATCCCAGAAACTGTGATTAGTGTTACTGCTAGAATAAACTTGCAGTAGTTTATAGTAATCTTCTGGGAGTACACTCAGATTTTTTTCACATGTCAGACCAGTGACTCAATTAGAGATATAAGAGGCAATGCTAACCTTAAAATTCCCAGATCTTTGAAGATAAAGTAAATATTGCTTTTCCCTCAATTCTACAAAAGATATTGTTGGAGAATTACTATCTTGGCCTGGGTGGTGAAAATTTTAAGGATTTTAGTTGGCCTTCTCAATTGACACTCCTCACTCCAAAATCCCAGGGCTTCATGTGGAGGTTGTTTCAAATTTCAAGTATGTCAGTAGCAATTATAATCTTAGTAACAAGAGAAAGGACAGGCAGATAGGTCTGCAGATCCAGTGGACATACCATAAGCTGAAATTTCATCAACATTCTATTTTCCCTAGTTATGTATATACTCATGCTAGCTGAAGAGTTCATATTCTACTTTTTTCCTACAGCTACTAATGTAAACTCCCAGACTGTGTCCAATATTCTTCAAAAATCCAGATATTTCTTTCTCTCCAGTCAATAGGGTAAGAATCTTTTGCAAGGAAGGGACTGTGGAAAGATTTATAGTATATACTTAATATGGTACCTTAGGGTCCTAGGCTAGGAAAAAAGCCATCTCTTTTATCAGTAGATTTTAGAATTGAAAATTGACTTATATTTAGAAAGAGAAGAAAGAATCATGTATATTCATTGAGGTGACTCCTTCATTCTCCTGATTTTCCATTAGTGCCTTCTATTTGATTATAGATATTAAGTTGTGGTATCTTTGTTGTCTTTTTGCCCCTAGGCACACCATATTCTATTAACCATTTTTATAAGTCTTTGAGACTCATTGTCCTCTATCTTCCTAGCCTTAAGGCCATTAAGGTTATGTGACACCTGGGCTTGTGGGAATTAACACTCTCAACCTAGTGCATGATCCCCATCAGTTTCAGGATGCTCAGTGGATGCAATGTTAAACTCTTAATAGAAATGTATCATGTGAAAAAATCTATTTTAAAAGAGAAAATTTTAATATTTATATGAATTTCTTCTTTATGTAGATTAAATGTTCCCTGAAGAAATACCTGTGTATATTTGTCCATCATAATACTGTCTTATCATAATATCAATACATGTTCATTATTTATTACTCATTAAATTATTTTATACTATTATATTTTTAGTACTCTTCAAAAATGATATAAATTTAGTTAAAAGATTTAGTGTAAACTAAGTATTAATATTTTATTTTAAAAATTTTATTTTGAAAACTCCTTAGAAAAGACACATTATTCTGGTGGTTCAAAAGTGTAAGTGAACAACAAAGTTGGCAAAGAAAGAAAAAGTTTGATTGAGACCTTTGTAGGTACTGTTTAAATTAGTGAAACATAGAAGCTAAATATTATTTCATAATAAATATTTTAAGTATATGTGCCATCCAAATTCAAAGGGAATCCAGGGGAAATGAACACATTTTTTGTTAATTTCATATATACAATAGTTGTGGAATCTTTAAACATTTGACATGTTGGTATTCCTTGTTGATATGCTTAGTAAAGCAATCTTAAAATGTGAAGAATCAAACAACCTAATTAAGAAAATACCAAGCCAATTTTCTAAAGGAAATAAGAGCACAGGAGCACGCGAGAAAGATGCTACACTTTTCTGTAATTTTATCTTCTGATAAGAATAACAGGGGCCTAAAAAGTTAGTTATCTATTTGTAATCACCTGAAAAGAGTTATTAGTACAAATGTATAAATTTGGTTTCAAAGTGCTAATTTTCATGAACCATTTTAAAAGTTTCCTAGTATATTTTTTTCCTTGTAGAAGTTTTTTTTAACCAATGTTCTTTACCATTTTCACATTATATTTTGATTTAACAAATAAAACATATAATAAATATCTGTTTTCAAAATATAGCTTCAGAACTAGATAAATCTGTTATTTGCACCCAGATTTATTCATTTCAGTTCTGTAATCTTAGAAATAATCAGCATTTCTTGTATCAACTGGTCAACAACAAAGTTAGAATAACTGCACTGCCACTCATATCTCTTATGTGAATGAGATAATAAATTCAAATCCCCTTCATGTACCAGTCAAATGATAGGTATTATTTTGCTTTTTGTTAAAGCATTTTCTTTTGTCTATATCATTAATGTAAAATAAATTCATTGTATAAGTAGTTATGTAAAAGCATTACCCAAGAAATTATGGGTTTGTGTTTCAAAATGTTAAAGGAAATCAATGTTTAAAACATAAACATTTTTAAATGATATTAATGTAAATTTGTCTTGTTTGAAAAAATGCTATTTTCTGGTTCTATATTAGAACTAAGAACCCAAAATGAAGAGCTTAAATGACTGAGGGCAGTCAAGTTATATTTAGCTCTCCAAGCTGATTTCAAATGCACACTGATTGCAGAAACAACAAAAATAATCCCTGCAATTAAATGAGTTGCCTAACTTGATAAGTACCTGTATGCATTTAGCTGAATTCAAGGTTCTAGAATAGATTTTTGAAACTTAACTATATAGGAGAGGCTAAGGAGTGTGTATTTGTAATCAACATCTCTTCTAAATGATGAAGAGGAAAGAAATATATCATTTACATTTTATAAATTTCTAAATCTTTTTAAGTATGCCTAGCACATTTATATGTTATAAATTCACAATGTTATGGAAATGAAATCACATTTTTGTCATTGTTCTCAAAAAACCATGAGAACTATGTTTCCAAAAAATATGCTATAATTACTATTTTCAGGAACAGAGTGAGAATGAATAAATAAATGAGAATATTTATTTTTATACATACATGCATGTAAGGTATACAGATATATGTGTATACAAAAATGTAATTAAAATTATTGTTGAACAGTATATCTTATATTTAATAGCCTAGACTGACATTTCTCTGTAATAGGAATGCCCCCAAAATACATACAAATAATAATATACCCTGATTTTATTCCTTCCTAATATAAATGAATTTGAGAATTAGAATTCAAACTTTGTACACTACCTCTTTCAACATACTTTAAATTAAAAAAACTTTATCGCATTTTGGCTTATAATTTTTGTTATAGATATTTTAAATATCTTTAATGCATTTATATTACCTACCTGACAGTACACTTTGGTTTCTGATTTCTCCCTAGATTTTCAAAATTTATTTATTTTTTATTTTTTTACTAATTTTTTTTTTTTTTTTTTGTCTACCCATCTATCTCCTTCAATGAACTGCAATATGTTTATGGATGTTTGGTGTTATAGCTTTCCCTTCTACATTTGTTCAGGTATTTTACCAGAAAGGAGACACCATGTTTAGAGACAATGTGTTATTTTCTATGTATTGACACGGCATCTTAACTAGATCAAAAATGGACTCTTTAATTGAGATTCAGAATTTGAGTCTGTGTCTTTGATGTATAAAGCCACAGTATTCCTAAGTTTTAGGAAATTTTTATTTTTTACCATTAATAGTATGATTTGATGTAAAGTCTGAGATTGATCCAGGGTTCCATTTGCACTTTGTGGTCTACATGACACATATGAGACCCAAGTAGCCCACAGAAAAGACTGGTTAAATCCATAATTTTCTGACCATTCACCCATAAAGATGTATGGCAATGTGTATGCAAGACAACAAAGCAACATAGTTATTTTTTAACTGAGATGTTTATGCAAGTAATTTTACAACTCAGAGGAGTTATATAAAGGTTGACAGGTAAGCAAATTGATGGAGATATGAGAGATGATTGGTAGGTAGATAAAGAAAAGGAGGGGGGAAAAAGGCAGGGAGTGAGAAAGAGCAAAGGAGAATGGATTGTGCAAGTGAATTTCAAAGAGCTTCAAACCAACTGGCAGTTATTTATTTTTGCTCTTTATTGTGATCACTTATTCATAATCATTTTGTTCTTCAATTATGCATATTGTGGTACTTGACTATAGCTTTCCTTTCCTTTTGAGTTCCTGTTGTTGACTATGCAATTCTGTCCACAACTTTATTCCCTGGGCCAAAACTGAACACACCACAATATCCTGAAGTTCCAATTCCATACCCACTCATTTGTAAATATACATATAGAAGCCAATATCATTCTGCACAATTTCCTTTGTTTAAAGAGGACATAGTATAAATAATGATGCACAATACGTTTTTGTTAACATTCACTGAAAGGATCTCATTAGAATGTTGATTTATCCTGCTCTAAAATTTTATTGAACTCATTTCACCCTGAGTTTCAAAGTGGTTGTTTGTTGTTTACTCAGAATTAAACAATGTAGCAAGAAAAAGAATGGAGAATAAAATTAGTAATAAAATTATTTATATTTTAGTATTTCTATTCTGATAAAAGTGGAATTACAATTTATTGAAAATAGGGGCACCATTTCATAAGTCACTGCCCTTTTCTGATTGGTTCTTAATGTAACAAAGTTCATAAGTAGAGGAGTTGGTATTAGAAAACATGCAATCTGATCTAAACTAAATCTCTTTTAAATTTAACATGCTGCCTCCTTAAGTAGAAATTTCAATGAATATTTTATTTTATTTTTAAGATAATTTTTGAAAAATCATACAATTTCAAAAATTTTAAAAAACCACAGATTTATGACATGGTATTTCTTTCTACTGCATTACATTTCCATTCACAGATATGTTTTTTATGAGATTAGAATTGTACCTGTCTTTGGTAATGAGAAATAATAGACTAGCTTACTTAATTTTTTTTCTTTCCTTGTCTTTTTCTTTTCTCATAGTTATCAAATTGGGAAGTCCACAATCAAGGCACAAGTAAGGCTAGTGTCTAGTGACCTCATTTTTCCTGTTTACCAAAGATCCACCTATTTAGTATGTCATCACATGATTGTTGGGGGAGTAGTAGGTCATGTCTTCTGTGTCTGCATTTATGAGGACACTAATCCTGTTCCTTAGAGCTAAAACTCTTGACATAGGTTCTTCCCAAACACCTACCTACCTCTAGTAACCATCACATTAGAAATGTATGATGACTTCCATGTATGAATTTGTGGGGGAACACAAATTTGGAGTTCATAGCAATATTCTATATATATGTATACATAATTATTGTTTTATATTGTTAATAATTATTGTTTTATATTGTTAATAGCCCACTTTGATAATTTTCCTAAAATTAACAATATTTTAAGATACTATTTAACATATTTTTCCTCAGTAGCACTTGATATAATTTTTGTCTGTTATAAAAAATTATTTTTTGGTTTACCTGTACCATCTTGAATATCTGTTCTCATTCTCTTTTGCATATATTTTTTTTCCATACATTTAATTATTTCAGATTTTTGGTTCTTTGTGCTTCATATTTGCATTCCTCTTCTCTTCACTCTGGAATCTTTCCTTGAGTGACATTTATACATCTTGCCTTTGGTTAATATTTACATGTTAGTGAATGCTAAAATTGGTTTGCTGAGCACCTTCATATATATCCTCCACATATATGTCCAAAACTAAATTCAGGTTTTCTAAAAAATAATTTTTTTCTTTCTCTTCAAAATTTCCCAAACCTATGGTAAAAGTTCATAGAGTTCATTATACCCTATGAAGTCCCGTCAAGATTTTCCTCCTTCCCACTTTTTTCATATTCATTCTTACCAACACCATCTTTTTATATATTCTTGCTTATTATTGTGTATCAATTTCCTGTACTTTTACACCTTTATGTCTTTGAACATTCCACTTTCCCATAGAAGATACTCCTCCCATCAACTTTGTGTCTAATTGACTTTTCAGTACTCCTGACAAGTATTTAAATCAAAAGCCTCTGAACAGTATACTCTGGGTCAAATATGATGATTCTCCAAGATAAGTTCAGTATTGATCCTGCTCTAATATTTATTTTAGGGACTTTAATTTTTTGCTAATATCATGTATTTATTAAATATTATTTAATTTGGTTTCCTCATCATCTAAATTTGAACTTAGTAGAGAGAACAAGACCTTTTACATGATTGAATGAAGAGATTAATGAATATTGCTTTATATTCATGAGCCAGAAATGTATTAGTGCAACTTACTAAACTGCTGTTAGAAAGACTTAATATTCATTATTTTGATTTGAAATGTATTACTTTGTCAAATGACTTACAGCACTTAATTTATTACAGCTATAGTTATTAACCTTTCAAAGCAGTTGTGTGTTTGTGTGTAATTTTTAACAAAATTATTTTTAGAAGTTTATTATAAAGATACCTTAGTAAAATGAAGTCTTTTGATTTTGTTTTTTTTTATAATTTTATTTTCTGTTGTCATGGTGCTTTTATTTTTGTTTGGCTATGTTTATGGAATAGAAAATTAATAACATAAACACATATAAGGATGTCTCAGAAAAAGGCTTGCTAAAAATCAATACCTTGTTTACAATAGCATCTATGTTTCATGTACTGTTAGTGTCTGATGGAAATGGCAAAAGAGCATAGAGCAGGTAGCCTAGTTTAGATCCTATAAATTACTGTTTAACTAGAGAAATACACTTCTACTTCCAGACCACTGTGGAGATCCAACATGGAGGTACTAGAATGGGCTCCAACAAAAGAAATTAACCAGAATCATCGTATTAAAAAAATTACATCAAGAATAAGAATTTAAGCAACTCTCTTTTGTTAGTTTGATTGTTTTTTACAGAGCCCTAGAAAATATTAATTCATAGCACAAAGAATTGGATGTCAATATAGGGAAAATTTGTTTATCAATGTTTATTATTTAATTCTGATGATCAAACAATAGGACATTATTCTATCACTTGCCAGGTGAAGAGAAACTGCTCATGATGGTATAAAAAAAAAAAAAAGAAAAAGTGTTGTAAATCAAGCAATTAGAAGGAAGAGGAGTCAGTAGCAATATTACAAAACATAAAATACACAAATTTATTTTTTCAGTTTAAAAACCCAAATTAAGATTTTTCTCCCTTTCAAATTTTTTCCTAACTTTATTTCATCTCATTTTTATATTAGTATTTCCTATGTGACTAATTTATTTTCATCATTATTTTCTATATAAATAATTTCAAGGGTAGAACTGCCCTGTATTTTTACAAATCATGTGTCTGGAAACTACAAGACTTTTAACCACTTTGTAAATTTTTCATCATGCTCATTACTAACCTCTGATTTATTGTTCATAGCGTGTATCTTAAGAGGTCTGAGGTGTGAACTCTGGTTTTTTGTTTTCGAATTTCTAATGTTGGGATTCACATTAAAAAAAGTCTTGTTTGTGTGTGAACATAATCCTATTGGCATTTACAGTGCACACAATTCTCTAAAAACTTGGCATTTTAATCGAAAAAATTTTTCAAGTGTACATTCAAGAACTCTTGACAAACAAAAATTATTTGAAGATACCAGGAGTTTGCACCCCTGTCAGAGCCTTCTTCAAATTATACAAATCATCAAAGCAAATGAGAAATTTCTTATATAATTATGAAAGGTATTGCCTTCCAAGTAGCCTCTGCCTACATGGAATATTTATTGTTGAGATGCCACAGAACCCATGTTAAAAAGTTTAGATATATTTTCAATGAAAATTCTATTAACTTATGAAAATTCAAGAAAGGAAAGGAATCATCTTTGAGACCAAATTGAGTTCTAATTCTGTGCATATATTGATTTTAATATGTAAAAAAGTCAGTTCAAAATTTATTGATTGAATCATAAGATAAACATAATACCAGTTAAATGTTTTTTAAATATTTAAGTAGGATGAATGTATGTTTAAATAATGTTTCAATTAGATAACATGAACTTGTATAATCAGCAGATAGTTGAGATTTCTTTTCTAATATCTTTCACAAAATTAGTTCTGTATTATTGCTTTTATCTGTGGGAATAAAAATAATATTTACAAAATCAAATAACCTGAAAAATTATTTATTACATTCACATACAAAATAGGGCAGGTAAGACATATAATTATGATTGATTATGATAATAATTATGATTATTAATGGCATTATATGCTTTCTAGAAAGGTCAAAAGATACAAATAAATTAAAAATAATTCCAAGTATTTTTAAATATACTACTATATTTTCACAGCACACTTACTTTGATCAATGTATTCCTTATTTTTAAAGGTAGGAAACTGGATAAAGATAAATCTATAATGCAGCAGTGTGATTACTTGAACTATTTTTCATTCTATTAGCCATAGTTGACCATGATATTGAATATTTTAATAATTTAACATGTATGCTGCATATATATGTATACATATATTATTAAGGATAGGAGAGAATTGTAACTGAATCACAAAGTATTGTTCTTTTAAGTAAGTATGCCTAGATTACTACTCATAATTAAGCCAGGTGAACAAACTTGATATATGCCTTTCATGTAGTTGCTTATAGACCTTCAAAATCAATATTTGAAATCTAACTTAAAATTATTTTAAGTAGTACACTACAAATATTGAATAATAAATGTTTTTGGCTTTTAAATATACCACACTTTCATTTTTGGAGCACCAACAATATTACTAATTATTGAACAACATATATGGAATGTAAACCCACAAAACATAACAATCTCTAATAAAATATACAAAACTCCCATGGTATTTCAGAAAAATTAAAGTCACAAATTATCTGTAGTTTATATTTTAAGCTGTTGTGGAATTGTGGAATTTTGAGTGGAGTGCAGTTGATTGAATCCAGAGCCTAGCATGTGCTAGGCACACAATCCACCACTGACCTACCCCCAGCCATAAATTGTGGATTTTTAAAATAATGAAAATGTATCACTTAGTATTCTAATGAATATCAATTATTTATGAATCATGCAAGATACGTGTATACATAATTCTTAAACTTTTAATTTGAGAACTTTGTATTGGTCACAAATTACTTTGCCTTGATAAGAAGCATTTTCCTGAAAATTCTTCAATAAAGTTAACATGTTTTTTTAAATCTGTGATTTTCTCAAAGGATAATTTCAAAAATCCTATAGTTTGAAAACACTAAAATTTTCTTCAGGAAGATGGGATATGATAAAATAATTAAATTCTAAAACTAAACTCATGGAAATAAAACATTGTTTACCAAGTGAAAATAATGTTATCTATAAATGTACATGTTAGGTGGTAGTTTCAGAGGTCATTACAAAGCAAATTTTGCTCCCTTATTCACAATGACATTTGCATTAGACAGTTGATATTCCATGTTCCAAGTGAGCTTTTTTATTGTTTGTCTTAATAAACATTATTCACTTTACTTTGTGTCAATAGAATATCTTGCAAGCTCATAAAATATATATTGAAAAGAGAATAGATTGCATTATCTTCTTGTGGTTTCCTTTTAAAATTGTGGATAACCGGAGGCTCAGGAACTATAGGTATGTAGTCTGCTATATTTTAGAAAAATATTTTTAAAATGAGCAATGTCAGTGAATCAAATTAAGAAGGTAGGAAGAAAAGGGAAGCTAGTAATACTGACTAAATAGATTATACTATGCATTCTTTTTAAATGTTTATTAAAAATAATAGTTGCATGGGTTATTGTAGAAGAATAAAAGTTCCTGTGTAGAAAATGTTTATAATAGATTCCCAAATGTTAACCTTTGTATGGTATAGGAGTTTCCTATAGTGAAACAAGATGTTGAAGATATTTGTCTATTTTTCTCTTCCTAGAAATATGTGGACAATAGAACTTTAAACGTGATATTCTATTAGTAAGTGGCATTGGGATTGAAGGGTGGTAAATTTTGATGGTCCATTAGCCCATATGAGCCATTGAGGTAATGTTTCCTGAGGTGGAAGAGGTCATGGATACTGAAGAAAAACCAACAAATGAACATTACAAATGAAAGCTGTTAGACCATATCACAATTAAGACCACCAAGCAAATTTCAACTACTTACAATATACTTTCTTTCTTTTTTCTTTTCTTTTTTTCTTTTTCTTTTTTTTGGAAATAGGGTCTTATATGTTGCTCAGGTTGGAATAATTAAATTCATAAACTCAAGTATTCCTCATGCTTTAGCTTCCACTGTAGCCTGGACTACAGGTACTTGGTCATCATTCCTAAAACTGCAATTTATTTTTCATATTACATGTGTACTTTTTTTTTACATCATTCATCTTCATCAGCTTCATGTAACATTTTTATTTCAGTAAGGTATGTAAAAAAGCAATAACTTATTGAGCTTAACCAAGAATGATCAGTTGTTTTTAAATAATATAGATTAACAGTCTAACAACTATTAATAAACTATGAAATGTTACAAATTGGAAAAGTTTTGGAGAAGTCTAATTTGCAAATTTCAAGACCACTTCTATTTGAATAATGACAAAATATATTTAATGATATTTTTGTTTTTAGTCTCCACAATAAAAAAGACAAAATTGAATCTCAGTACTTGCCAATAATTTTGAGACATAATATTTTATCATCATTTACTATATGAAAAGGTTACTTCTGCTTTTTTTTTGCACTAATTTTTCAAGGACTAAGTTGAAAGAATTAACACTTCAATCCCAATATAACATCTATTTGTTATAGCTTTAACCCTGTGGTAAGCAGAAGGTAAAAATAATTTTTAGTGCATTCTTTGGCAACCTATTATCTTACAATATAGAAAATACATTTTTGTTCAAGAGCTCTATCTATTACTTTGAATTGCTGTCTGCATTAATATTTAATTTCCATGTGAACAAATTTTGAGCATGTCAAAATGCTAATCAGTTGTCAGAATAATACAGTATTCTATGCAGAATTCTCTTCTGTGGGAGCAAACAGTATGATCACCTTACATAACCTAGAATAAAGTTTTCTTCCTAATTGGCAGACTATGTCTGTCATTTTCTGATGGTTCCCTGCTGGCTGTAGCTATTTTGGGTAGTTCATTGCATCACTGCATTTTCCATATGTATGTTTGTGAATGTGTGTTTACTGGGATGAAATAGATAGATGATGGATGGATAGATAGATAGATAGATAGATAGTAGATAGATAGATAGATATAAGTTATATAGAAAGATTTTTTATTTATATTATATGACTATAGCTATTATTTAGATGTGCCTTTATTATTCCATTTAGAAATAACTGTAAACTTGATTGATAATTTCAATGGTTTTATATTTTTTCTTCATATATATATGTATAATCAGTTAGACACTAAAAACCTGAATGCTAGTGACTATCAATAGTTATATAGCTTTAATACTTCTGAATGACAAGTGCAAGTTCAGTGAATGTGTGTTTAAAATGAGAAGATATTTCACAGTTCAACCTGATATTTCACAGTTCATACTGCTTTACATAATTGTATTTACCTTTTATTTGTTAGGTATATGGATACTGTTCTTATTACTAAATACATTTAACAGAGAAAAATATGAAAAAAGAAAATAAAAATTAAGATTCATGAACCTTCTTCCAGTACTGGGGGTTGAAACAGCCATTACGCCACTAAGCAACATCACCAGCCTTATTTATTTACATATTTATTTATAGATAGGTTCTCACTAAGTTACTAAGGTCAACCTCAATTTTGCCATCCTCCTGCCTTAACTGTATGAGTACCTAGGATTATAGGTATCTGCTACCATGCTCAGCCCATGATCTTTCTTAATATTCTGGGTATATATGTATCTTAATATTCTTTTTAATATAATTTGTTGCAAGTTAAATTTACATTTGTTCCATCAACCTCAATTTTGCCATCCTCCTGCCTTAACTGTATGAGTACCTAGGATTATAGGTATCTGCTACCATGCTCAGCCCATGATCTTTCTTAATATTCTGGGTATATATGTATCTTAATATTCTTTTTAATATAATTTGTTGCAAGTTAAATTTACATTTGTTCCATTTTTTAATAAAAAGTTGCTAAAATATTAATTATAATAATATTGTCCATTACATATGTGTATATAAATTTTTTAGCAATCACTGCTATTACTGAACATGTGAGTACTTTTTACTTTTATTATTATAAATCAACTTATAGTAATTATCTGGACTATATATTTTGATGTGTAGTTTGCCTTCTAAAAAAATCATTGCAGAGGTAAAATCATACTCTACTGTGAGAGAAGAAGACTATTCTCAACTCTCCTAGAATCCCTCAATGAGTTGGAAAATAAAAGTAAGCAATATAACAAAAGAGAAACATGGAAATGCATTTAATACAAGGTTCATGTGACCAAAAAGACTTCAGGAATAAAGATACAAAGACACAGGGGAACATGATTTTTCTACTTTGGTTTAACTAAGAGTGGATAGTTGGGAGAAAGTATGAATGAGTAAAGGGGGGTATCTAATAGTAGGAATTGATGTAACTTAAAAAGGCATGGTGTTAAGACTCTTCTCTATGTGCCTGTGTCTTCAGAGATTGTGACATCCCTTCCATCTGAGAGTCTTATGACTTCAAGGAGAGTTCAGAGAATTCTTTCTAGGTTTTATCACCTGGTTCAGGAAAGAAGAGCAGGGGAAGATTGAAAAAACTGTATTGCTTTTGTGATAGTTTCAGATTCCCTCAGTTTAAAATGCTCAGTATACCAAGGTGACATAGTTTGGGTTAGCATATTCTGAGTGACATCAGTATCAAGTACATTTCTATTGAAAATGCCACTCTGAGGTCCTGGAAAGGCCTTCTTGTCATTGTGCATCATTATAATAAATATAATTATTGTGTGATCACTAATCTGATAGAAATTATATATTTTGATTACTAAAGTTAATTAAATATTTTACAAATTACGTACTACACAAGTTCTTTATTGAAATATGAAATATAATCTTTATATAATCTGATATTTTTGTTTTATAGTTTTAGTTCTTATATTTTTGTAATAATAAAATTATTACTTGCTTTTCAGATAGATTAAAGGCTTGAACGAGAAAGGAAACAATATACCTAATACTTATTGGCTTCAAGGAGAGCGAAATACAAGTAAACTTAGATGATGTTAATAAAATGATTAGTAAAACAAATATTGTATCTTGCAAATTTCACACAAAATTAAAAGATAACAAAACTGAGAACATGTTTGCAATAAATACACTGGATATATTAATGTCTATTAATTTATATTTGATTGGTTCTTTATGTTATCCTATTCTTACCTCCCCCTTTCCTTTACTTTACTCTAGCTTCTCCATTTGAGAGAAAACATTCTACTTTTGAGTTTCTGAGTTTGGTTTTTTCACTTAGTCTGATAGTCTCCATGACCATCCATTTACCAGCAAATGCCATAATTTCATTTTTTTTAAAGAGTAATTTTGCAAATCAAAAAGAGAAACCAGACACTTACATCAAAACAACAATGAGCTACCACTTTACACCCATTAGGATGGCTATCATAAAGCAAACAATACCAGGAAACAGAAAATGTTATCAAGTATGGAGAGAAATTGGATCACTCACGCAAAGGGGATTTAAAATTGTTCAGGTGCTGTGGAAAACACTATGGCAAATTCTCAAAGTGCTAAGCAGGATTCAGCAAAATAGCAGGCTATAAAATCAACATGCATAAATCTAAAGCATTTTTATACACAAGTGATGAAACATCTGAAAGGGAGATGAGGAAAACAACTGCATTTGCAATAGCCTCAAAAAGAAAATAAAATACTTGGGAATCAATCTAACAAAAGAGGTAAAAGATTTCCACAATGAAAACTACAAAACATTGAAGAAAGAATTGAGGAAGACCTTAGAAGATGGAAAGATCTCCCATGTTCTTGGATAGGCAGAACTAATATTGTCAAAATGGCCATACTACCAAAAATGCTATACAGATTCAATGCAAATCCAAATATAATCCCAATGACATACCTTACAGAAAGAGAGCAAGCAATCATGAAATTCATCTGGAAGAATAAGAAACCCAGAATAACTAAAGAAATCCTTAGCAGGAAGAGTGAAGGAGGAGGTATCGCAATACCAGACCTTCAACTATACTACAAAGCAATAGTAACAAAAACAGCATGATATTGGTACCAAAATAGACAGGTAGATCAATGGTACAGAATAGAGGACACAGACACAAACCCAAATAAATACAATTTTCTCATACTAGACAAAGGTTCCAAAAATATGCAATGGAGAAAAGATAGCCTCTTCAACAAATGGTGCTGGGAAAACTGGAAATCCATATGCAACAGAATGAAACTAAACCCCTATCTCTCACCCTGCACAAAACTCAACTCCTCAACTCAAAATGGATCAAGGACTTTGGAATCAGACCAGAGACCCTTCATCTTATAGAAGAAAAAATTGGTCCAAATCTTCAACATGTTGGCTTAGGATCAAACTTCCTTAACAGGACTCCCATAGCACAAGAAATAAAAGCAAGAATCAATAACTGGGATAGATTCAAACTAAAAAGCTTTCTCTCAGCAAAGGAAACTATCAGTAATTTGAAAAGAGAACCTACAGAGTGGGAGAAAATCTTTGCCACTCATACTTCAGATAAAGCACTAATTTCCAGAATATACAAAGAACTCAAAAAAGTCTACACCAAGAATACAAAAAACCCAATCAACAAATGGGTTAAGGAAATGAACAGACAATTCACAGAACAAGATCTACAAGCAATCAACAGATACATGTAAAAATGTTCAACATCTCTAGTAATAAAAGAAATGCAAATCAAAACTACCCTAAGATTCCATCTCACCCCAATTAGAATGACGATTATCAGAATACAAGCAACAACAGGTGTCGGTGAGGATGTGGGGGAAAAGGTACACTCATACATTGCTGATGGGGCTACAAATTAGTGCAGCCACTCTGGAAAACAGTGTGGAGATTCCTCAGAAAACTTGGAATGGAACCACCATTTGACCCAGCTATCCTACTCCTCAGCCTATACCCAAAGGACTTAAAATCAGCATACTACAGAGATACAGTCACATCAATGTTCATAGCTGCTCAATTCACAATAGCCAGATTGTGGAACCAACTTAGATGTCCTTCAATTGATGAGTGAATAAAGAATATGTGGTATATATATATATATATACAAAGGAATATTACTCAGCTATAAAGAATAATAAAATTATGGCATTTGCAGGCAAATGGATGAAACTGGAGAATATCATTCTAAGTGAGTTAAGCCAATCTCAAAAAACCAAAGGACGAATGATCTCACTGACAAGCGGATGATGACACATACTGGGGGATGGGAATGGGGCAAGAATGGAGGAAGGAAGGACTGTATAGAGGGAAAAGAGGGGTGGGAGGGGTGGGAGGGGTGGGGGGAAGGGAAAAATAACAATGAATCAAACACCATTACCCTATGTAAATGTATGATTACACAAATGTTATGCCTTTACTTCATGTACAAACAGAAAGAACATGTATCCCATTTGTTTACAATAAAAATAAATTTAAAAACAAGTGCTAAGATGGTAATTACCACATGATCAGCAATTCCACTCCTGTGGGTATATCTAAAAGCATTAAAAGCAAGAATTTGAACAGGTATTTGTACATCAACATTCACATCAGCATTATTTATAGTAGGCAAATGTAGAAGCAACAGAAATGCTTATTGGCAGATGAATGAATAAACAAAATATGCCATAGAATGGAATATTATTCATTCTATTCATATATATAGAGAACGGACTACTATTCAGCCTTAAAAAGAATTAATTTCTTTCATGCTCTGGTATGGATAAAACTTGAAAATATTTTTATGTTTAATGAAATATAGCAGACTCAAAAGGATAAATTGTATGATCTATCCATTTATAGGAGATACCTAGAACAGTCATGTTGATAGAGACAGGAAGTAGAGCAGTGAGGGTAGAAGAGAAGGAGGAGTTGATTGGTACTGAGTTTCTACTTGGGGTGATGAAAAATTTCTGGTGATGGCTGGTGATGATGATTGTATAACAATGTGAAGTTATTTTATACTGTAGAACTGGACACTTATAAATGGTTAAAGTGGTAAGTTTTGTATTAGGTATGTTTTAAATAAAAAAAAATAAAGCAAACCCCAACACATCCACACTGAAATGTAAGTAATCAAAAAATATAACAAGTATCTCACAAAACAAAGCAGCAAAGTGACTTACAGATATATAAAATATCAAATTTCATAAGTAGCAGTAAATTAAATCAAAAGGTCACCTATAAATTTGGGAAAAATATTTTGTGCTAATATTCATTTGCAGTACTAGAATTACTGGGTGAAAACTTGTACAAGCTTTCTGAAAAGCATCTTGCAAATTATGTAAATGGTGTTTTATTTTATTTTTACTAGAGCTTTATAGTTATACATAGTCATTGGGTTCATCCTGACAAACTCATACATGTGTGGAAATTGATTTCAGTGCATCATTCCCCCTTTTCCTTCCCCTTGACCTCATCAGAAGACCCTCTCCCTGCTCTTTTGTTATGGCCCTGCCCCTAATCTCCTCACCATTTTTCCCTGGCTGCCTAAATCCTTCTATACTCTCTCAATCCCCACTCTCCAAGGATACGCTGGCAACAGTTGGGAGCTGGGTCAATGACCACTCTAGCTACTTAAGGCTGACAAGGGGCACCATTGGAGTAACTGAGATATACCTTTGAGGAGTGTCTAGGGCAAGTGGGAATCAGCAGGATTGTTCAGAGGCCAACACTGATGATATAACATCAATGTTTCCATTAATGGGTCCCTGGTAAAAATCGGGAGGCATGTCCATTGGGGGCTCCATTTGTTACACCATCTGAAGTTTTGTTGTCTCTGTACAAGAGGAGACAAAGCAAATAACAAATCAATGATATAAGCATCAAAAAGAAGAATAAGCACTAGGGCTGCCAAAGGTCCGTGGAAAGGCAAAAATCATGAGGCACATTTCACAGCTTTGGATAATTCACAGGACTGTGTCTTTCAAACCTTTTTCTAAAAACATTTTTTTGAATTAGGGTTAAAATATTATCTCTTACTGAATGGGAGAGCTGATAGAGAGACTTCAGGTCCTCTTAACAAAAGCATCTGATATTTGAGTATAAGGCTATCTGTTAACCAGAGACTACCTTTAGAATTTAGGGTTCCTCCTGTGTAATGGGAGGTTAGTACAGTTAGGGGCCTTTCCAGAGTAAGTTTATTTGCCTCAGGGACCAATGATCTCACTGCAGCCACAGCTCAAAATCATCCAAGTCACCCCTTGGTCACCTTATCTAATTCTTTACTTAGGTATCCCACTGACTGGGATATGGCCCCTAATGATTGAGTAATCATTCCTAGTACTACTCCATTCTTTTTTGTAACAGATAATTGAAAAGTTGACTGAGTTGGCAGGCATAGAACTGGGGCCTGAGTAAGAACTGTTTTCAATGCGTTGAAGACTTCCCTTGCCTCTGGATTCAATTGATAACTGCCTTTAAATGTCCCTGTGTTTCCTTAAGGCATGCATAGAGCGGTCCTGTCTTTTCAGCATATCCAAGGATCTAAATTCTACAATATCCAGTTTTTCCAAGGAAGGCCCTGAATTGTTTTACTGTCTGAGAAACGAAATATAAGAATATGGATTGAATTCTTTCTGAGCCGAGTTTTTGACGATCACCTTCCAAGTATCATGCCCAAGTGGGTTCATCCTGACAAACTCATACATGCATGGAAATACAGGGTAGGCACAATTCAGCCTTCTTTCAGGAGACTTTATATCTTCTAGTGGTCAGGAAATTAGAAAAGAAATTATTTTTTATCTGGAGGTCCACACAAAAGAAGTTCATCTACATACTGAAGTAATACTGTATGATCAGTCCATGAGGTCTCGTGCCAGTGCTTATCCAAACAGATGGCAACCGCCTCTAAATCCCTGGGTGAGGACTGTCCAGGTAACTTGTCCTGCCTTACAGGTAGGATAGTCAAAGGCAAATGAATTTGGGTAAGGAGAATATATGGGTTTGGAAGAACGGGATGTAAAGGGACTACTGCTTCATTGATTATATGAAAGTCCTGAACTAATCTCTTTATTGAGGCCCTTAGGGACATTCAATATAGGAATATTATAAGGGTTAGAGCACTCTACCAAAAGTTCCTTTTTCTTTTAAACTCAGTATTAGTCCTTTCTTAGCTTCAGGCTTTAAAGCATACTGTTTTTGGTGAGGAAAGTAGGAAAGATCATTAAGGTGAATTTCAACAGGGGTTACAGTCCATGCTCTTCACACTGTATTGTTATCTGGCCAAACTGTGGGGTCTACTTCTGCTCTATTAGGGGTAGACTGCTATATTCCCCAGGTGGCATCAACAATCTGACCCTTGATTGAGGATATAGTCTCTTTCTAAGATACAGTTGAAGTCTGGCATAATGAAAGAGGAGTGACAGAGGTATAATTACCCCAGGAACAAGCAGGAGGTCTAGTAAAATATTACTCAGGGGGCTGACCCTCTATGCCCTGAAGGGTTACTTTATCTGGCAACCTAGGTCCAGGGTAGAAGGACAGGACTGAGAATCAAGCTCCCATGTCAAGAAGGAAGTTTAGCTGGTGACTGTCCATGAGCAAGTTTACCCAGGGCTCCTCAAGTTGGACGTAAGTCATGGCAACCATAAAGGAAGTCCCTGGGACCTGTCAGTGGGAACTAGTAGGCAACAGCACTGATTCCCTGATCCCCTCATGTCCCAAGGACATCTAGCCTTCCAATGGTTCCCTGACACAGAGGACAAGGTTTGAGAGGCAGTTCAATAGGTGGTCAATGAATCTGGGGACAATCTTTTTTGAAATGACCATTCCCACTAAGGAAACAGGAGGTGGAGGAGTACCCCTGGGCACCTTCTTACATGGCTGTCATCAGTTCTCCATGTCATTTGTCCTTATTTTTCCTCCTTCTCTAGGTGCTGATTATAGAAGAATGCAGTAGCAACCTGGACCAATTGGTTCAAGGTTTTTTTTTTTTTTTTTTTTTGTCGGTTCCACAGTCAGTTTTTGGAACTTCCTCCATATGTCTGGAGAAGATTGGGATAAGAATTTATCCTTAAGAATGAGTTCCTCCATCTGTGACCCTGGCTCAGTATGTTTGGTTATGACCTCCCAGTGTCTCTGGAGAAAGGTTACTGGTGGCTCCTTTTCCCAATGACTCTCAGTGGCCAGGGTTCTTTACCACCTAAAAAGGAAATTTCCTCAGTCTCATCTGAAAGAAAAATAGGTCCTAAGACTGCCTTCCCAATTATCCCAGTTTTTGAGCATATAGGAGAGAGTTAAGTCTCTTGGAAGGATATTAGAAGAATTGGATCCCATCTAGAAACAAAAGAAAGTAGGATCTTGATGGGGGTGGACAAATCCCCACCTCACTATTATACAAATCTGAAGGGGTGACTCCAGTCATTCCATCTCACCCCAATTAGAATGGCGATTATCAAGAATACAAGTAACAACAGGTGTTGGCGAGGATGTGAGGAAAAAGGTACACTCATACGTTGCTGGTAGGGTTGCAAATTAGTGCAGCCACTCTGGAAAGCACTCTGGAGATTCCTTAGAAAACTTGGAATGGAACCACCATTTGACCCAGTTATCCCACTCCTTGGCCTATACCCAAAGGACTTAAAATCAGCATACTACAGTGATATAGCCACATCAATGTTCATAGCTGCTCAATTCACAATAGCTAGATTGTGGAACCAACCTAGATGCCCTTCAATTGATGAATGAAAAAAGAAACTCTGATATATATACACAATGGAATATTGCTCAGCCGTAAAGAAGAATAAAATTATGGCATTTGCAGGTAAATAATGCAGTGGGAGAATATCATGCTAAGTGAGATGAACCAATCCCAAAAAAACCAAAGGCCAAATGATCTCTCTGATAAGCAGATGATATAGTTTGGTTGTGAAATTTCCCTTGAAAACTTCATGTTTGGGGAGCATAGTTCCAAATGCAATGAGGTTCAAAGGTGTGGTTTGGGGACAATGATTAGGATTCTGACCTCATAAGTAAATTAATCCATTTGGTGGATTAAGCTGAATGTACTACTAGATGATAATTGTAGGCAGGTAGGAAATGGCTAGAGGAGGTCGATCACTGGAGATGTGGCCTTGAGAAATAGGTCCGTCCCTGGCCCTCTCTCTCTCTCTCTCTCTCTCTCTCTCTCTCTCTCTCTCTCTCTATATATATATATATATATATATATATATATATATATATATATATCTTCCTCTCCCTCTCTTCTTCCTGGCTGCCATGACCTGAGCAGTTTTTCTTTGCTACACCCTGCTATCATGATGTTCTGCTTAACCTTGGGCCCAGATCAATGAAATCAATGAGATTGGCTGACTGTGAACTGAATGTCTGAAACTCTGAGCCCCAAATACACTATTCCTTTAACCTGTTCTTGTCAGGTATTTTGGTCACAGCAATGAAAATCTGACCAACAAAACCTGACTAGGGTTTTGATCTGAATGATAGAGTGAATTCTGGTCTCAGATGAAGTATACTATTAGAGCAGAAGATTTTGGGAGCAACGAATCCAGGGACTAGTTCTGGGAAGGTTAAGTGTGAGGTACCTGTTGAGAACCAAGTGCAAACGCAGTCTGAGTGGTTGGAAGCATGAATCTGGGATACACAGGAGAGATCAAGGTCACAGACATTAATTTGGAAGCTAAAAGCCCATGGATAAGTAGTTAAGCTGTGGATAAAATGAGATCATTTGGTTAGTGGAATATAATGGAGAAGAGACTTGGGCATTGCAATATCGAGAGGTCAGGAAGAGGATGGGCATCAGCAAAGATGACTCACATGGAGGAAGACAAGAAGGTTGTGGTATTATTCCCCTCTCCCATATTTCTGCATAAATTGATGAAAAACATGCATCAAAATTTTGTATTAAAATTGCTTCAAAGGACTGGAGGTGCAGCTCAATGATGCATGCTAATTCCATTTCTAAGGCCCCAATGAGGTGTAGGAGGACCAGGTGCAAGGATGATAGAGGCCCCCCAACATCAGAATACAGTCCAATTGAAAAAATTTCTGGAAAGCATCTATAAATTATGGAAGTGCTTTCAGTGTTCATATTTATTGTCCCAAATTCCAATCACTAGCATATTATGTAAGGAATCCTTATTACAGTGGAAATGATGAATCAACCTAAATATCCCATTAATAGAGCTTGACTAAACAAGTGTTCACATATTCATTCATTTTTCCATTCAAAAAGAATTTGTTAAGTGTGTCAGGTAATGAGAGAACTTTGTCATGGATCATGAGAGGAGGGAGGGAGCCTTTGGTGCTGCCTACCAGGCAAAAGACATGAAGTCAGTTTTATTATTCTGAATTTGGGGTCCCGTATCAGAAAAGAGCAACCTCAAGAAGTGTCATCAGAAAAGAGTCCAGGTGCCTGAGGATAAGAACTGCTCACAATGTCCACCTTGTGATCAATCAGTCTCACAATCCTCCATGTGACATAGTCCAAAGCCACAGAACATTCAGCATTTTCGGTTTGTTTAGAAGCACAGTCTCCTGTTGTCCTACTGATATGCTTATAATCGTCTATGATCATAAAATTTCCAAATAACAGAAAAAACGATAGACCTCATTAAATAGGTGAGGTAATAACTCTTCACCATGGGGTAGAATAGGAAGAATGCAAATATTAACTTTTTTTTTTGGTACTAGAGACAGAACCCAGGGGAACTCACCACTGATGTATAGAAAAAGTCCTTTTTATTTTTTACTATAAGACAGAGTCTCACTCAGTTGCTGAGGTTGACCTTGAATTTGTCATCTTCATGCCCTAGCCTCACAAGATGCCACACCCGCCAAATAAGAAATTTTTGCTGCATCATGTTGGATTCAAATTGTTATTCCTCTTCCAGATACTAATTCTTTCCTACAACTGTACATATCCTTTAGAAATTAATTAATCTCAACATATTTACTATGTTTTTTAAATATGCATTCATTCATACAGATAAGTTAAATTATAATTAAAATATCAAAAGAGTTAAAATTGAGCATTTAAAACATAATCATATTGCTCTGGATATAGTGACAAAAACTGTAATCCTCGTGACCAGGAGCCTGAGGCAGGAGGATAGCAAGTTCAAGGCCATCCTCAGCAACTGAATAAGACCCTGTCTCAAAATAAAAAATAAAAAGCATTGCAGATATAGTGCAATGCTAAAGCTTCTCTGGGTTTAATTTCCTGTATCTTATCAATTATTATCAATCACAATATAAGACTTTATAATTCTCACTACATTGACTTTAACCTCTTAACTGGAGAATCATGAAGAAAGAATGTTCTCCTATTTATAGAAACAAGAGAATGTGGCAATAATTTGTGTTGATGAGGCAATACTGTTTGTTTTGTTTTGTTTTGTTTTTTTCTGGACACTGGGTTTCCCTAAGTTGTCCAGGTTGACTCTGAAATTCTGGGTTCAAGTGGTCTTCCTGCCAGCTTCCTGAGAACCTACACCAGTAAACTTTTACTTTTTTCTTCTTCTTTTGTTATTTTCCTTATAATGTTGAACTCAGGACCCTGCACTGGCTAGGGAGTATTCTACCACAGGTTATGCTGAAACCAACCTTGAAAATCAGGATCAGGTCCCATTCCTCTCGGTGTTAAAGATTAAACACCTGAGAAATGCCAAAGCAAGAGCAAAAACTTTTATTTGAAGATTAAAACAGAGAGAGAGAGAGAGAGAGAGAGAGAGAGAGAGAGAGAGAGAGAGAGAGAGAGAGAGAATGAGTCCTCCAGAGAGCAGGGGTTCTAGACCTTGTGCCAAAGGGAGTATGGGTGTGTCTGGCACCTTTGATAAATTTTAGGTTTCCTTTTTTCTTATGTTCCCCTCCTCCCACCCTGCCTATGTGGCAGAAAGGAGGAAGGGAGTCTCCCAAAGGATACTCATTAACAACTCCTTGCTGGGAGGAATACTTCCCTGGAGGCATGTAACCTTGGAAGCAGGTTGGAGGAGGGGGAAGTACTCTGGACATATTATCATTTTGTTTCCTTTTGAAACATCCCCCATCTCCCTGACCCTTCCTGGTGGGGCTAACACAGTAGGTCTTAAGTTCCACTAAACACTATTGTCTTTTCTTTTAAATTCCCAGGTATGACTATACTTTGATTATAACTGTTTTGGCTGGGTGTTTAAGACCAAGTTGGTCAAATTGTCCTTGTTCCTATCTATTGTTCAGGGTCAGCTGGGTTTCCTCAGGGGGTCACTCTTGGGATCTTGTGAGCAGCCTCTTAGCTTCTTTAGTGCTATCTGTCAGGATGTGTCAGGATCTCCTTGATTATGTGGCTGCCCTTGGATCCATCAGGGATGTCTCCTTCTGCAATGACCCTCCTCTTTGCAGCATGTGCACTGGTCAACCTCTCCAGGGTCTCATTAATCTCTCATCAAGAGTGATGTGATCAGAGTCTCTAAGCCCTTAGAGAAGTTCCCTTATTCCCTGGGTTCAAGCTGACCTCAGAAGGGAAGAGTCAAATATTGACTATTTTCTTTCTTGGCCCTTTTATTCCTTAACTTTAGTTTCCACGTTTTGGTCTTAAACATTCAGTAAGCCACGTTCACCAGTCTTAAAGTAAGAGTACTGGATTTTACCTCTAATGTCTATAGCTTTACAGTTATTTATCCTTTTTATTTCAATTGAGGTCAGTATTAGTGCTGAAAGCTAGCCTTACCTCCTGTATGTAAGCTGTACTTTTATAAGGAAAATATATTTCCATACCTGGAACATTCTTATATTTCTTTCCTAGCTATTGACCCCTTTTTAAAATTCACATTCTGAAACAACCCTTATAAAATGTCTGTATTTAGAAAAATTACTCCACTTTAATAAGATGAAATACTTTTATGTTTTTATGATACTTCAGTTGAAACCTAACTGAAACCTCTTATACTCTTTGTTTATAAATTACACCTGATAGAATCTTTAACTCTTAGTGAGCTTGCTTTAGTGCAGACTCACAGAGTAATCTTAAACTCTTTTTTCACTTGCCAATTTGTAAAAACATATTTAATGTTTAAATGTATTACCTTATGGAATTTAAGAAGTCAAGAGTACTTGATTTTATATTTAGCAGTTGAGTTTCTTAGCACTTTAACTTTGTAAACTAATCAGCTGTCTTCTCTAACAAACATATTATGACTAATCCCATTGATGATGATGTTAAATCTATTTTATCATTTTTAACTGTAAAAAACAAGATATCAGACAAGTGGTTAACAGTACTTGCTCTCTTCCCTGTTGAAGAAAAATCCTAGAAAAAATGAATATTACATTCTAGACATTTTATAGAAATCGACACTCTGTTAAGTTTCTGGCCACCTAGAAAATTTGCGATTTAATAATATTAAAGACATCTTTACTCTCATCTGTTTACCTATATGGAACTTTGTAAGTCACATGAACTAAAAGATATTTGGATCCATTTTCTTTTAAATTTTAATTCGTGACGTTCATTCACATTACCAATTTTGATACCAGGTACCTGATATATGAACACAACCACATATGTAGACACAACACCACAATTCACAGGTGTGCACACATACATAAAACAGACAGGAAACAGATATCTTGTAGCTGTGTGTAGGTAGATCTCCACAGGTAGAAGGCAATACTACAGATGTTTATTAAAGTATCTACTAGATTTAAACTGTGAAAAATTAACAGAGTTTATCAGACATTCACAGTATGACTAAAATATAGAGGCATGTGCAGTTGGACATACTAGGTGTAAAGTCTAACAGCCATGGTGGACACTGAGATGGCCACTTGTCCTCACTGGCTATCAGATTTATTCCCAACATCACCATGTCTATGTCCTTTTTAAATATTTTGTAAAGGGAGATTCTCTAATATAATTGAGAACTAATTCTTGAAAATTTGGCCTATGGACAAATGAAAGTGTAAAGACTTCTATAGTTAGATAAAATAGATTAGAAAAATATTCTAATTTAGGCATGTAGGATTAATTGTGAATTCACCATAAACCGTCAGCTCAAAAATAGAGAATTTTTAAAAAACAGGAAATCTAAAAAAAAAGAAAGAAATCACATGGTCATAATTAGTAAAGGAGCATGAAGAACATCTTTATCAGATAAGAGTGCACTTTGGGATCAGATTAGAATCAGTTCAGACACTGAAAGATGAAAAATCCCTGAAATTCTTAGGTAAAGTTTCTCAAGATGCAGAACACTTGTATATATGACACCATTCCATCTTCCCTCCCTGTGCTATATTGTTTAGAGAGGAACTTGTTAAGAAGGCAGGCAGGGTGGTAGATTGCAAAGAGGAAATAAGGTAGCCAGGCTTTTAGGTCCCATGAGCAGTTTGAATTTAAAATTGACACTCCCCCCCGCCCCCCATTTGGTCTCAAATCAGTTTGGGGCATTTACCTCTGAAAGCCTTGTAAGTTTTGCAAGCTCTGTAGGCTCTCTAAGATACAGAGCTGACAGAAGAAGTAAGGGAAGCTCCTGTTTTGAGAAAAACCTCATACATAGGGCATTTAAACCATTTTCTTAAATTTCCCTAGTTGGTAATCAGTCCACGTATAGATGCAAATAGTTATTCTTAACTGCGATTAACTATTTTAATTTAAGGGAGGACATTTGCCAGCTATTTGTGCTCTTAAAATTTCTTGCAACTTCCCTTTGTCCTTTTGGGTGCTCATACTGACCAGGACCATGATTTCATATTATGCTCCTCAATTTGAAGTGGGAGGCAAACCTGTTAGTGTTCTGTGTGATATCTCCACTAGAGAAAATAAATAATTTGGATTCCTGAACTAGGAAAGATGAGGGATAGTTTTACTCGAATTAAGTGAAACAGATTTTTTGGTCTTTTTCCTGCCAGGTGAGGAAAGTACAGAAGAAAGCGTATCTTGTGGGAATCTAGAAAAGGTAGTCTAATTTTAAAGCTAGGGGAGTTCTATCTTGAGAATCTCTCATGATGGTTCCCTGTTTAAGAGGCAGACAACACGGACAGAATTTGGGGTATAAGCATGTCTGAAGAGGGAGAGAATGCCTGGCACTCTCTGGATAAATGGGTCAACTCTTTCCTAAAGACCTCAGATAAGATTAAGATTTCATCTCAGTATCCAAGATTAATTGGGTGAGAGAACCCTCCACCATCAGGGCAAGTTAATCCGAAACAGATATTTGGTACTCCTGAGTGTTATCAGGGTGAGATTCAGGAGACATGAGACCTTCATGTAGCACCAGGGAGTTGCCCCAGTCAGCTGCCTTCAGTTGCCTCAAGGCTTGCTCTGTCCCACATGCCAAATTTCTCCCATAGTAAAGAAACTATAAAAGCCAGGACTGACATTCCCAACATCTGGGTGAAGGGAGATGGGCCTGCATTTCTCCTGCAGTGAACAGGTTGTTTGCTAAGGACTGTGACAAATGCTGTCCACTGAAGCCAGGCAGGACTACAGGTCTTGGAAAAGAAAGCATGTGAGGGTCAGCACAGTGAGTCCACTTACTAGCAAACACAGAAACAGATTGAGCCTGCTTATGTAGGTGTTAGAAAAATTTGTCTAAGTCACTTTCCTTTATAGCCTCCAGCCTTATTTACATTTGGCTGGGGGGCTCATCTGCTATTTCAGGGACAATAAAAGAAGAAAAGAGCTGGGGGGGTCTGGGCCCGATCTAGGGGGCTTATGGAGTGAGAAGTCAGTGATAATTAAAATTGTAGAGCAGAACAAGGTTGGAATAATAAGGGCCTTGAGTGAAGGTAAAAGAAAGATTGGAGGCAAGGACCCTCAGACCATTTGCCATTTTGTTGGAGGAAATTGTCAAAGTCTTGGAGAATTTGGGGGAATCAAAGGTCTCAAATTCTGAATTTCTGCCATTAAATTACATCGTGTGATTTAGATTTCAGCCAGATATGAGTACTAAGCCTACTGAGGAATCTAATTTTATGGTTGGTTTGGAATTGGAAGTTTGTAAAATTATTTATGAGACAACCCAAAGGAGATTACCACAAGATGGAAACTCCTATGTTGGAGTTGTTTGACGGGGGGTGGCAGTTGAGATCGAAGTGTCCTTTGAGGTCTCCTGTCTTACGAAAGAGTTTCGCCAGAGAATTAGAGTGCGTACTCTTCTATAATCTCAGTGATGAGGGACCCCTGGGGTCCAGATGAGCCAAAAAGCTGAGGGTCTCTGGCAAGGCACCTCTGAATGAGACTGGAAGGGACCTCATCTCTCTGAAGAATGAGAAGGTTGGTGTTGCATGTAGAAACAAAATGCCAAAAAGTGGCTTCTGATCCAGAGGACTAAGTGTGTAAGGGAAGGGAGGAATTGGAGAAGAGAACATCAAAAGGAGGATTCCTCCAACACTAATGAAGGACCTGATACAGGTCCCTGCTCCATCCACATAGCAATGAGTCGGCAAAAACCTAGTTCAAGAATGGGGTTGACTTTGGGTCCCTGTTGCTATTTAATCAAAGTGGACTCAGAGAGTTTGAAGGGTCTCCTTTTATAAGATGGAAAGGAAAAGAGAGAGAAAAAAACAGTCAGTCTGGGAATTCAGCAATGCAAGTTGTGACTGGGGGCTTCCCTGTACTCAAAGAGCAATGGAAGTGCTGTATGATCAATGGTCACTTTCAAGGTTTCATTGGCTGTTTAACATGCCTGTAACTAACCTTTGAGCTTAAGGTGGAAAGAGAGAGAGAGAGAGAAAACAGAAATGGGAGGGAAATATGAAAAAACTATAGAGGTTCTTTAGGATGGGGAGGAGTAAAGAACCCCAAACCCTTGTCCTGGGTTTTAGCACCAAATGAAGGCAAAATGAAAGAGAAAGAAAAAGAAATAGAGACAGATTTGAATGGATCAGTGATGCTTTATTAAGTACCAGAAGGGTACATTTTCAAGAGAGAAAATGGCAACTGGATTACATTAAGGGTCTGAATTTTATAGGATTCAGTGAACCTGAATCATAGCAGAATGTTGGTTGGGCAGTCAGGGAAACAGTTCCAGATACAGGAAATGGTGAATGTCCAGAGCCCATTGTTTTCCTTCTCTTCCTGGGACCCATTTTTCTCCTTTTCTCCCTGGGGGTTATTTTTCCATATCCTTCACTTTATTTAATACTGAACGCTTAACCCCTCAATTTACCCAAGCATAGTTTTATATACATGAAATCAAAACTGATGTCAAATGAAGTTCTGATACATACTTCTAATGCTTATTTACTATAAAAAAAGAAAAAAAAATGTATAGCTTTGGGTAGATCATAGTATTGGTTTTACATTATTCTCCTATTTTAGTTGTCTTCATTATACTGCACAATTTTATGTCGTCCTTACTCCTATTCATCTGGCTTGATACTGATTTTTTTCATTTGTCCAAAAAGGAGCCATATGTATGTGTGTGTGTGTGTGTGTGTGTGTGTGTGTGTGTCTGTTGGCATATGATAATATACATTTATTTATTTTTTTAAAAAATTTCCCCCATTTATTCATGTGGTTGGGGTCTCCAAATAACAATGATGGTGAACCAAGAAAATGTTAGACTTTTTTCTTTTCCCAGTTATCCTATCAGAATAAAGTAATAGAACAACAACAACAAAAATGCCTGGAACATGAATAAAGTCTTCAGCTCCCCTTTATTCATGAATCAAATCAAAATAGTTTCTCCTTTGTTTAATGATGTAACAATGGGCCATTTCACCTTTTAAATCTCTCACTACTCCAAGGTTTATTTTAAAAGGGACATATTTTTCTGACCTTTCCCTCTCTCTACTCCATTAATAGCATTAGGAAAGCAGAGTTATCTTTTCTTCCCCATCTTAGGCCTAGTTATCTGTTCTTGAGCATATACCCACTGCAGCAAGCAATGTCACTGGAAGATTTAAAAAGTGACCATCTCCCAAATTAACAAGTGAAGTCTAACAAACTATTAGGGCACACCTGGAATTTAGCCTTTTCAGAACTTCTTTAAAAAGTCCTCTGTTCTCCTTGATGAGCAAAACCACAACCTCTGGGACAGGAGTCCCCTGTGCTTCTCCTTTGCTACCAAAGAAATAAATATTCCTTTTTCTTTTTCTCAAAACTGTACCCTCATTATTGGATTGACATCAGGGACGAGGACCTAGTTTTCAGTAACAATGACATATATGTCTATATTCAGGACTTGCTTTTGCTCATAGATATCTTTTCTCTTATATTTCTACTTTTCTTTCCAAATTATTACTCATTATTATTTTTATGTATAGATAATATCATCATATTATTGAAAGGGAGTGACTCAAGTGCCAGAGAAGAGAATTATTTATTTCAGTTATAAGAAAGAACAAGTAATACCTCTTTTCTTACCCATCACAATGTGGTAGCTGATGTTCCTATAATAAAGGACACATTATTAAGAAAAATGTGTAGCAAGTTTACTTAGTCATTTTTTTTTTCCAGGGCCAAGGACTGAACTCAGGGCAAGCACTTTGCCACTGAGCTAAATCCCCAACCCCTACTAAATACTTTACATGATATAGGAGGTATACAAATGAAGACCAAAAGACCCAGAGAAAGCCAAGTATGTTGAAACAAGTGGATTGTTGCAGAGAAACATGATTGGACTTAAAAGGATATGCACTGAAGAAATGGATATGTCTGGAAATAACCTCCTGGAAAAAATAAAATAAAATAAAATAAAATTATCATGGAGATAGAACTGAGCATTTTCCATTGTAAACAGAAGAATACATATATTTACAACTTCACAAAAGTCCCCAAATTTTCTGCAACAGAAGCAAAATAGTTCATTTTTATGAAGAATTAGGGAGCTTATATTATAGAAATAATTAATAAAATGTATTACTGAAGGTAGTTGAGTCAGTCTATATACTTATTTAATTAAGTATGCATTTATAGACATATATATTTAAAGAATACATCATGTAAATATCATGAAAAATTTGAGAAAATTATTCAAGTATTTCTAATATGATATAAATAAAGTCAAGTACAATATGTCCCAATCATTTGACTTTTTTATTATTTTGTCATTTTCATAATATTTGACTTTAAGACACGAGAGCTAGTGAATGCACATTTGATTTACTGAAATCAATGATATGTTCCTGGATATTTGGCTTATGATATTAGAAAGTAAATCACGAACTTTGACTCTTAATATTGGGCTTTCTACTACAAAGTTTTGAACTACGTTTTCTGGTAAATTTTTACACGTTATTATTTTGATTATATCATTTTTATAATTATCTCTAGAAGGGCACATGCAAAGCATAATTCATACTATGGAGAATGTGTCAATTTACTTGATGAATTTTTATTTTAAATTGTATTATAAAACAGAAATTTTAAGTATTGGATTTTCCAGTCATAAATTTATAACTATAAATTTTGGTATATAATTACACATCAAATAATATAGTTCTTCATTAGGTTATATTCAGTACTTGATATGCCTAAAAGTTGACTTAAAAATATACTTTTAAAAAAATGTCAGCATGTATACCCAATTATTTTATATCAGAAAATATAGTACATGGGACAGTAAAATGCACACAGAATTACATCTCCAGTTTATCTCTACAATTAATATCACTTGATTTTTTTCTATAATTGTAACATTACTTAAACATGATTCAGTTCACTTATTTTAAATATTTTATGAATTTTTAATCGACACATTGCAGTCTGTAGGTTACATAATATAAACTCATAGAGATAGAAACATGCCCCATTCAATGTTCCTCAACTGTAGATATCAAAAAAGTGAGAAAGATTGATATGTTTTCAAAGAGATGAAGTCAAAACATAAATAGAAATATGTTAAAATTGTTATGAACACACAAAAAAATAATGCTTCATCTGACAATGATTTTAAGTAAGGAATCAGAGTTGTAGAGTCTTGATTAATATCATGTAATATTTTAGTTTGATTTTGCAATAGTAAAGATTCTTTAGGTTAAGGAAAGTAGAGAAAATGCTTCTGTAAAGGGTAGAATTGTCAGCCCAAATGCACAGCATTTTTGTTTTCTGGTAAAATTTATTTTTAGGTATAATGCCATGAGAATGGATGTTGGACATTCTAGGATAATGTTTTTTGTTTTGTTTTGCTTTTGGTTTTTTTTTGGTGTTGGAGATTGAACCCAGGGGCACTTAACCACTGAGCTATATCCCCAGCCCTTTTTTATATTTTATTTAGAGACAGGGTCTTGCTGAGTTTCTTATGACCTTACTAAGTTGCCGAGGCTGGCTTTGAACTCATGACCCTCCTGCCTTAGCCTCCTGTAATGAAAATTACCTCCTGTAATTTTCATTGCAATGTAATTTTTTTTTTCTAGCATGACAAAGCTATCAAAAGCAGGAGCCTAGAATAGAATTTAAAGTTCATCAATGTTATTTTCAGGCAGGCATTTCGAGCAGGTAAAACTTTTTAATGACTTGGAATTCAGACCCAAAATGAATGAACTCCCAAAATGCCCAACTGTGAGACTGTCTCATGAAGATAGCCAAAGTGCCTCTGCTCTTAATGATCACTGTATCTATATTTGGAATCTCCTTGCTGAAGTCCACTGCTCTTGATCCATGGAGAATATAATTATGAAGGAAGAAACAATTCGATACTCTCTATGAAGCTGAAATGAATACAATTCTGATATGGTAACAAGAAAAATGCTGTTTTCGGCAAGGATTACTCAGTAATGTCACTAATATAGAAGTTCTTTTCCATGTTACAGGAGACAGTCATCTTCCGTTATTTCAGATAATTTGCTTTTACCTTCTTCTGCCAGCTCTGTTCAATAGTACATCAATATTTTTCATTTTATTTCTTAATGAACTACTCCTATTTATGGTCTGATAATTTTCTTCAAAGAAGCTTTGGTGAGGGACTTGAGTATTCAAGTTTTCATTAATTAGTAGTTGTTTAGAATGTGTTAGCTAACTATGTAGAAATTTTCTGTTTTGCTTTTGTTGTTCATTTGTTTTGGGGAGAGTTGGTACTCAAACCCACAATCTCACAAATACTCGGCAAGTTCTCTACAACTGAGAACACCATTAGTCATTTCTCAATCATCACAACTAGGGAGATTAGAAGAAGTAGCTGAAAATAATTGTATGCAATTTTAAAATCACTAAAACTCATTCAACAAAAATTTAAACAGCTCTTTTAAAATTCAGATGAGCAGTCTAAGACTACTGGAATATTCTATTCAGTTATGTATAATGTATGAATACACTAAATATAAATTTGATGAATCGTGAGAATCTCTTCTCTTCAAAAGTTTCAAATTATTTTTTGTTTTATATATTGTTTTCCATCTGAGCTCCAAAATGTTTTAGGAGTTCATTTTGAGTAGTGAAAGAGAATTCTAACTAATAAATTCCACACACTACTTGTTTCATTTGTAGTCTTCCATAACCGAAAATTGATTTGAAAATAACTAATGAAAACTATAACAATTAAGTAGAATTTTTACATTTACTATTGATTATTTTTATGAACAGAGCACTAAAAAGGGTTTATGTGACGTTATTATCTCTTTTATTTAAATAGGATATAATGACAGTTTATTAAACATAAATACTATTTTTCTAGTCTATTATATCTAAAGGAAAAATGAAGGAGCAAATAAGCAATATGTCCTTAGGAAGTCCACCTTTGGGTACAGCAGTTCTCAATTTTGATTGTATAGAAAAATGACCTGAAGTGTTTGTGTTTCAATTACTCCCTACAAATACTTTTTGACGAAGTAATTCTGAATGGGGTCCCTGGAGTCTGTTTTTTAACATTGTCAAGTGACTAAGATGTTGGTGGAACAATGTTACATTATTCAGGATATGTAGAAGAATGGGGGAACTTTAGATATGTAGAAGGAAATGAGAGGGAATGGGGTATGAAAATGGTGGAATGAGACAGACATTATTACCCTATGTACATGTATGATTACACGAATGGTATTAATCTACATTGTGCACAACCATAGAAACGAAATGATGTAAACCATTTGTGTACAATGAATCAAAATGCAGTCTGTAAAAAATTAAAAGATAAATAAAAAATAAAAAAAGAATACGTAAGTGAACAGACAACACATGTATAAGCAATTATAAGGTGACAAATACCATCTGTATGAAGCAGTTAAATGAGAGATCAAACAAGTTTAAGTAAGAAACAAGAAGACAGTCATGTTCTTCAACCCCATTCAATTCTTTGTAGAATTAGGCTGTAAATAGTAATACAGGTGCACACCTGTAATCCCAATTATTTGGGACGCTAAATTAGGAGGGTGGCAAGTTAAAGGCCAGCCTGGGCAACTTAACAAGACCCTGTCTCAAAATTAAAAAAATAAAAAGGGCTGGGGATGTAGCTCAGTGGTACAGTGTCCCTCAGTTCAATCCCCACTATTGAAAGAAAAGGAAAAAAAAAAAAAAAAAAAAAGGAAAGAGAAAAGAAACAAGGACTATTTCAAAGACAAAATGACTTTTCAACTAAATAATAAAGTGAACATTTGACTTTTGAAAAGGAATGTCCATTCCATAAAGGGGAGAGAACTTTTAAAAAAATGGAAAAAAAAAAAAGATATTGTTAACTTAGAGAATAGTAAGAAGACTATAGAAAAGAAAAAAGAGGACACAGAGTATTAGTAGCAAATATTGAAAAATTATGTAAGAAAAATAATGTCAGTGTAGAATAACATTTAATTTCATACTATGATGTCTGTATATTATACAAATGGCAAAACAATGTGAAGGAATAAAATGATCTCATCTGGAGTTTTCAAAAATGCAATTTCATTAGTAAATCTCACAGAAATGTGAAAACTGAGAAATGGAAAAGGTTTTTAGATTGAGATATTTTGTTTCATTTTGTACTTAGGAAAATTTAGGAAATATATCCTGCTACAAATTTTATATAACAAAAACAACATGGTTCAATGTTAAGCTAAAAATAGCATAGTTCTAGAAGAATATTTCAATTTAAAGACACGGGATGTCAACTTTCACTTTTAACAAATAAAAAATACTTCGAATTCAATTATTTATTTTGTTAGTACATTAAGAAATTTTGAACAAAATTTAATTAATACGATCAATGAAATAGACAAAAATTAACAAGTTGATCAAAGTGCTATATGTCTGTAAGTCTAGTTACCTGGAGGCTGAGGAAGGAAAATAACAAGATGGAAGCCAGTACAGAACAACTTAGCAAGATTTTGTCTCAAATAAAATGCAAAGGGATTGTGATGTAGTTCAGTGGTACAGGGCTTGCCTAGAGTGCATAAGGTCCTGGATTTAATTCCAGTACTGCAAAACCAAACAAATCAAATTTCTAAACATCTTCCAAGTAAACGTGTCCTACATGGCTGATGATTCTGTGCAAAAGGAAATAGCACAAGATAATCCAGAAACTTTTAGGCCCAATCTATAATTAAATATCAACTTAGTTCCAAAGAAGTTATGAAGAAAAGCATTTGGACATATGTACACATGCTTTAGAGTTTGGGAATCTTAAAAACTGAGTAGTAAATTGTAATTCTTCATTAATTTACAATGAATACCCCTCGGGATGAGGAAAGGTCAGTAACACAGTGGGCTTTCCTGTTTCCAAGTGCCAAATACTTGACTGTGAGTTGAGGCAGTTAGTGATGCCATATATTCTGGGCAATGCATGCATCCACATATGTATTTATCCTAAACATCCTAAACCAACTAACCCCATTCAATTCTCTGTAGAATTAGGCTGTAAGTAGTAAGAGTTCACCTTGTGCCAAGAATGAGATGTGGAAATAGTGTCACCTTTAATTAAGTAATTTATTGAATTTTGAATTAAACATGCTCAGGTCAACTTTTCCTTCTGTTTTGAAAACATATTGTGTCTTCAAGTTGTTCTATAAAGGAGAGGAAAGAGCAACTCACTTTCTGCCTCAGCATAAGTACTATGTTTAAGAGTGATTACATCCCAGCCTACAGAAGTGAGGCCTCTGGGGGCTCTGTAAAACAGATCATGGGTAGTACGAAGTGGATCAGGGTGTGGGGAGAACAAGCCAGCACAGACTCTAGAGAAGTCTGGACTAGTCTAGAGATGGGCTTAGAGACGGACATGAGTTTGGATTATAAATTTCACGATCCACCTTAAATATCAGCAGAAAGGAAACAAATTCAAACAAATTTGTGTAGAGGGGTGTGAAAGCATGGCTTCACATATTGCTCAGATAATATAGTAGATTTTTTCCATCATATACCGTTGAATGGATAATGCTTACTGACCAGGCAAAGCGTCCTGTGTTTGGTCCTGCTTATGTGTACTCTTTTCAACGCTCCTGTTAGCCTTTGGAATAAAGGTTAAGAAGAGAAGTGGGAATCAATGGAATTTAAATACACACTAAAACAGTAATAATTAAGCTTATGTCAAGTAATTCTATTGTCTTAAACATAAGATCACTTCAATGGGGACCACATGTTTATGGAAACCCACAGGACGTCTCTTGTTAGTCCTTACTCTTCATCAGCTTTAGATGGCCTGAGATTCAGAGACTTAGTTGAAAGTAGATTGTCTGCTTTCTGGAGTTTATTTAATCAATTGGAGTGTTAGTATTCTCATCAGCAAATCTGGATAATGATGTATGACTTTAAGGATGGTCATGAGAAATAAATTAGTTGTGCAAATCTGATCAGTGAAACATGCATAAAAATTATTTTCATGTGTTATATCACAGTAATTTGCTCACTAAATATAGTTCTAATATCATGGCCCTCCAAGCTAAACATGAAATAGGTTAAAAAATTTTTAAATCATAGAATTTTTAACTTAGAATACAAAAAAGAAATAATTTCTAGTCTTGATACACTGCTTTTTTTATACATAGTTCCTATAAATATATTTAAAAGTTTACACTCAGGAAAACTTAAATAGTCATTTACGGAGATATAATCATGGTACAAATAAGCACATGTATTCTCCTTTCACAAGAACTAGCAAAGCACTTTTATAAAAAATAGGCAGTTCACTGAACGAAGTTCTTTGTACCATGATTATATCTCCATAAATAAATCTCTTCTAGATTCATGTAAATATATAAATCCTGTGAGTATTTTATTTTTAGATATGTATAGCAAACCTTTAAAAATATTTTCTTTAGCAGACTTGGTGGTACATGCCTGTAACCCCAGAGGTTTGGGAGGTTGAGGCAGTTAGATGGAGAGTTCAAAGCCAGCCTCAGCAAATTAGCAAGACTACAAACAACTTAGTAAGATGCTGTTTCTAAATAAAATACAAAATAGGGCTGGGGATGTGGCTCAGTGATTGAGTGTCCCTGAGTTCAATTCCTGGTAACCATCCCCAACTTTTTTTTAATAAATATAAATTTTTTCTCTTATGTCCCAATACTTTGTTTATTGCAACACTTTCTTATAGAAAAAAAAAATCTACTACTTTTTAAGTCAATAGTGGCTGACTTTTTAATGTACTAGCTTAACTTGCACATTTTCTGATTCTGTATTATTTATTCAGAGTTGCTATGCATGTGCAAGTTTTGATTTTTGTTGCCTGTTTTTGATATATTTCCATAGGTTGAAATAGGAAAACAAAAATGATGACTTGGATGTTTTGTAATTATATTGTGGTTTTTGTAGTTATATTGTGTTTCTTGATGCATAGGCACTTGGTATTAAAGGTAGAATGAGCTAGTGACCTATGCTGATGTTAGGCAATGTCATCATATTTCTCCTGTAGGTAGGTCCGGTATTTATCCACACCGTTGAAGAAAACCCTGCGCTGTAGGAGCAAAAGCTGCCTACTGCACACTTAAGGTTTTATATAGGAAACTTAGAAGAGTCTATTACTGATATAGTCATAATTAGGTGAATAGCTACCTGCACAGCTGAAGCATGTATGAGGTGATTTTGTAATAGTGTTGGCATTTCAGTTTTTATCAAGTATTATGGTGTACAAAAGGAATATAAAGCAGTATTTCATCTTAAAGAAGTTGATGACAAACTTCCCCAGAAAAATTGGCCATTAGAAGAAAGAATTGGGTTATACGTTTAGGACAAATATTCTCTCAAAATGTGATAAAATCATACTCAACAGTATAGAACTTACTGGTTACTATAGACTGCTAGTTATCATAAATGGTTTTCATAGAAAAGGCCATTATGTTTAAAACACTTTCTCCTAAACAATGGCAATGACCACCTCAGGAGTTCATGTAATGTACAGATAAGGTCCACTGTGAATGTTACTGTATACTTTGATTATGAGATAATTAGTTAAATTATTTCCAATATTCCATGGTACTTTTTTTTTTCTCTGCTATGATGCTACATATTTTATCACAAATCTCAATATTTTATAATGTGGGGGATAGGGGAAATGAAACAAAAAAATACACAACATCTTTCTTTACTTTTCTGAGAATGGCAGAAAAATTCACTCTAGTATCAGAACTAAATATATCAAGCTCAAGAAAATGAGTGACCAAGCAACCCACAAAGCTGACTTGAGTGAAGAATATCAGGGGAAAATCATAGAGAGTGATTAAAGCCTTGCAGTGTTCCTCTAACAGTGTACAACCGTCTGGAGGGACCAGGCCTCAGAATCCTGGCAAGTGTCTTGATTCTTTAATTATGGGACTTTCAAACCCCATGATGGGGAAAAATTTGACCCCTCTACTAATGTAATCAAAAGCAGCAAACTGCTAAGTCTTGGACTTCCAATTATCCTTTTCTCCTAACTCAGCATATTTGGAGCACTTCAGCCACTCCCCAGGAATGGCAGAAGACTTGGGTGAGTTTGGGTAGAAGGCTTGTTGCAGCATGCAGACTGGTGGAATAGTGGTCAGATGCCCTACTACAGCATTCTCCCTGGGTTGCTCACCTAAAGCAACTACCATTAGCATATTTTCCAAAACTCTATAGGACACCAGTTCTCTCTAGAAAAGTAAAACTTTACTTCTTTTCAAGTCCCAAAATGTGATCTCTATCTAATACTAGCAACTTATTTTACTTAAATCAGTAAGAATTGTGAGTCTAAGTAGTGCCCATGCTGTTAGACACACTAAAAGACAAAAGAGTCTATAATGGAAGGGAATTAAAAAAATAAATCCTTAATGACTTTGGCTAAATTATGGGTAAAGGGAGCCCAAATCTGCCCAATGGAACAATCCCAAGATGAAGATAGATTGAAGCTTAGTGATTGCTTTATAAATGGTACCATTACACTGCTAGTGTTGAACAGTGATTTGCAGGAATGTATCAAGTGGTGTAATAGCCATGTGGTTGGAGAAGTGGGGAGAATGAAATAGGGAAAAAAAATGTTTTAGCAGTTACTGCTTGGAAAGCTCACAAATGTGGAGAATTTGTCATAATTCACGTATATATTGATTTGTGTGTTTACACACACACACACACACACATAAATTTGTGATAAATTACTTTGCTATCAGACCACTTTTAAGCCTAAGTTGTATGAAACTCAGTCATAATCCATCTCTTTTTTCTTATGTAAACTTCCCCTCTATAATTGGTTGTTTGCGATATACCCAGTTTATTCCTCATTTCACTGATCAAAACCCAACACATTCCATACTGTGACAAACAGATAAAAAATAAATAAATAAACAAATGGCTAACATTGAACTAGTACCAATTTACCCAATTTTAGAATACATAGGGTAGGAAATCCTTTCTAAATCATTTTATAAGAGAAAACTGCTGAATAATAAGTAATGATGAAGAGATTGTAAGAAAACTACATATATTCTTCAAATAAAAAGTTTTAAAAATTAGATTTATTATATAAAAGGAAAAATGTGTCATGATAAATTATATTTAACTCAACAATGTAAAGTTGATTTAAACTTCTAAAATTAGCTGATGTAATTCACCCTACTAACAGCCTAAAAGCAAAAAATTAAACATATGACAATAGAAGCAAAAAAAAAAAAAAATGACAATATCTTACACCCAGTTATGATTAAAATCCCTCTGCAACTAGAAATGTAAGAGAATGCCTAAACCTGACAAAGGATATGTACAAAAAAATCCATAGTTAGTGTTATACCCTGTGGTGAAAGTGACTATTATTACTCTAAAACAGGAAGCATGCCAAGGATTTGTTCTCTCACACATTCTTTTAAGCATTATGTCACAGCTCATAGTCAGTGCCATACAGCAAATGGAAAATAAAATGTAAACCTCTAAGGGATTAAAAGTATAAGGAATCTATCCACAAAATAACTAATAAAACTACTAAGTAGATCAAGCATATTGCAGGTTAAAAGTACAGTATATATTATCAACTGTGGTTACCAACAGAATAAGTAACAAAATTTTGAAAAAAACATTATAGAATATGTTATTCTAATGAATAATTTTAACAAGAGATACACTCTCCGCAGTGACTTTTCTCTGAGCCTGTGGGGAGGAGGGAGGGAGGAGGGAATGTAGGAACTGGGGTCCCTGGAGCAGGAGCTTCATGCAGCGCTCTCGCCTCAGGTCCTGCGTGGGTGAGGGAAAGAGTTCCTGTTGGAGGGATGGGCCAGCTGTAAACTAATCGCTAAGAAATTTATTTAATAGAAAAAAACCACAGGAGACAATTATCTTTTGAATCAGGGGGCATGATGGATTGAGCCATGCTAAGGATATGGCCCTAACAAAAAAATGGAGCCCGTGCTTTGTTTATTTACAGCACTACAGATCAAAGGGGGACCTATAGGAGCTTCTTCCCTGAGAAACAGGATGGATGGAGTTAAGCAAGTCATTTGATTGTAGTGGTCCATTTGGCACACCTAGGACATGCAAACTCTGGGGGTGAGCCACTCTGCAGGGAAACCACATAGTGTAGGCAATCTGGAATAATAGTTCATATTTGCCAATTTCTGAGAGCCAGATTCTCAGGTCGGATGGCCCAACCAAGTCTGGTTTTATTTGCAGGCCACAGATGGCGCTCCATACAGCACCACTTCTACAAAGTTCAGGAGCCCTGGAAAGGAGCCATAATAGTAGAACAGGAGAAAGAGAGGGAGAGAGGGTAAAGTGGAAGAATCTCACTTTAATTCTAACCCAGCTTCTGGCCTTCTATGCCCACAGTCTCAGAATAGATTGAGAACACAATGTTCACCAATAAGATGAATGATCCAGCTGTTGCTGGAGATGAGCTGTGGGCTAGTTCCAACTCATTACACCCCCCTGCTGACAGTGCCTGCCTCAGTGTCCCTGCCCTCAGGTACCAACATGGACACAGAGTCCAAGTCAAACCAGCTGACCCCACACAGCCAGGTATCTGTTACCCAGAATATTAGCATGTCCCTGTGCTATCTACAGCTGATGTGTGCTGGAATCTCCTATTTTCAGAGTGGAGAAGAGAAGGGAATCAATCAAGAGGTCCTGGTTTGGTCATCACATCTCCTCAGGCTCTCTTGTGACCACAGCCTCATCAGGTCAGACCTTCCCCATTTCAGCTCCTGATTGTCTCAGTTCTCCCCACTGGCTCACAAGCCCTGCAGGCGGTCCCTGACCTCTTCAAGAAGATAGTATCAACCTTAACTGAAGAAGGAGGTGGAGGTGGTGGTGGAGGTAGCAATGGGGTTCCTAAGCTACCCCTCTCCCCCAGGGTTGCCTGAGATGAATGACTCGTATGTCCTCTCCCCTGAGGATGATGATGACCATCAGAGAGATTGCAAGACATACAGGTGCCAGTTATGCTCACTGACATTCTACTTAAAGTTGAAGATGCAGATCCACTCCAAGTTACACACTGAAACCAAGCCCCAGGAGTTCCCACACTATTCCAAGACCTTCGCCAACAGCTCCTACCTGGCCCAGCATCTCCATATATACTCAGGAGCTAAGTCCTATAGTTGTAACTTATGTAAGAACTCCTTCTGCCAGATCTTCCACCTTCAGCAGCACACCCAGATCCACTCCAAGATACACACGGAGACCATCAAACCCCACAAATACTAGTACTGCTCCACTTCTACAATACTTCCTCCCTGGCCCAGCACCTCTGTGTCCACTTGGGGTTCAAGCCCTACATCTATTCCTAGTGCCAGAAGTTCTCCCACCAGCTCTCCCACCTCCAGCAACAAACACAAATCCACATCAGTGATAGACCATACAAATGTGCACACCCAGGCTGTGAGAAAGCCATTGCACAACTCTCCAATCTGCAGGTCCACAGACAGCAGCACAACAAAGATATATCTTTCAAGTTCCACAACTGTCATCAGATGTACACAGACACAGCCACACTAGAGGTGCACCTACCTACACATACGGTGAAGCATGCCAAGGTGTACACCTGCACTATCTGTAGTCTGGCATAAACATCAGAAACATACCTTATGAAACATGCACAAACACAACCCTCCTGATCTCCAGCAACAGGTACAGGCAGCAGCAGTGGCAGTGACCCAGGATCACGTGTAAGCTCAAGCTCAAGTTCAAGCCCAGACCCAAGCCCAAGCCCAAGACTCCCAGGCATCACAGCAGCAGCAACCACAGAAACAGTAGCCACAGCCACCACACTTCCAGTCCCCTGGGGCAGTCCCCCGGGGTGGGGGCTCGTAGGGCAGCACCCCAGACTGAGGTTGGTGGGACATCAACCCCAACTCTCCACCCCAGTGTTCCTTTGACCTGATCCCCCCTATGAGGTGGCAGAGCATCAAAAGGACATCTGCCTCACTGCCACCACCAGCACCATCCAGTTGGAGCACCTTGCCATTTCTTAGAGATCTGTGCTGCCACCCATTGGGAATATCCGCATTTATCATTTCCTTATTGTGAAAACTTTCAATATCCTTTCTTTAACTTTTTGAAATGTACACTGAATTATTGTTATCTATAGCCATCCAATATTATGATTTGGATCTATAATGTCCCCCTCAAAATCTCATGTTTTGAAAGCATAATTCCCAGTAAAGCAAGGTTCACAGATTTAGATAATGGTTAGGGCTCTGACCTCATCAGTACCTTAATCCATCAACAGCTGAATGGTCTACTGGGTTATAATATGGCTGGCGGAAGTAGGCCCAAGCATGGCCTTTGATTGTATTTGTCACTAGTCCATCCCTCCTCTCCCCACTACCTCACTTTCCCAGCTTCCTGGCTGCCATGAGCTGAGCAACTTTCTGGTACCATGCCCTTTAATCATGATGTTTTGCCTCACATCAATCCCAGAGCAAAAGAGTTGGGTGACCATGGAATAAAACCTATGAAACTATGAGTCAAAATAAGTTTTCAGGCACTTTGGTCATAGTTATGAAACACAGTCTAACACAAATTGGAACTACGTAGGGTCATTGCTGTGATTATATCTGACCACGTGGTTTAGAAGCATTTGAAACTGTTTTGAGTGATGAATTTGCAAAATTTTGGGAATAAAGATTGGAGAAGTCTTAGAATGTTCTAAGCAGAGGTTAGTGGGTAATTCTGGTTGAAGACCAAAAGAATAGAATGCTCATAGGAATGCATACCCTAAATACTGAGCTCATGAAGTTTCAGAAGGGAATGAGGACTCTATCAAATTTGCTTGAGGTCATTCATACAAAGAACTTGTCTACATTTTCCCCAAGTTTGAGATTTTCTATGAGGTTAAATTGAAAAATGATGGATTAATTAATCTGCATCAGAGCATTCAGGCAATGGCACATGTTTTTCCCGTGGCTTTTATCCAGGTTTACTTTGAGAATCAAGAGGAAAAAGCAAAGCACAAGGTTGTAGAAAACTTTAATATTAGCCAAAGAAGAATCACATGTAAAATTGGAACCATCAAAGGCATAACTGTTGAGATTATCACCACTAAAAGAATTTAAGTATTTTGTCCAGAGACAGTAGGAAAGGTGCCTTGAGAGCAGCTCAGGAATCTGCAAGACCACAACCATGGCAAACTCTAGTGTGCAAAAGTGAAAACTCTTTTAAAAAGAGACCCTGTTCATACAATGACACCTCAGAAATTATTTCATGCTGATTAGTCACCCAGGAATTCAGAGGTCACTGCAGGGACCAAAGGGGGGCGGTCTACTGCCTCAACTAATGGCAGAACATGGTGTATTTTGTAGGAATGTAAGGTTCTGTCTTTAAGGGGTCATTTAGGCTTCCCTTGGAATTTTACAGGAGGCCTGGGAGATCAGGAAATGTATAGTGGTTATTGTAAGCCCTGAAGGAAGCCCTGTGGTGAATAAAACTGTGAGATGAAATAGAAGTTGGAATAGAGACTCCAGTAATTAAGAGATGTCAGTAGTGTGGAACATCTGCCAAGAAGAGCTTCAGGGTAGACACAGAGCCAGCCTAAGAGAGAGGTCACATGGGCTGCAACCAGCAACTCCAAAGGGGTGGGGCTGCCCAAGTCATTTGGAGCTCATATATCCCCACCATGTGCCCCAGATGCCAGATGTGGAGCTACAGGACTTGTTTGCTCATCTGGGCTTTGGTTTTGTTTTCGTCTTATTCCTTCTTTCCGCATCCCATTCCTCTCTTTTAGAATGGGTATGTTTATTCAGTGCCACTTTAAGTTGAGTGCATATAAGTTGCTTTTGATTTTTAAATGGGTTCAGAGCTAAGAGTTTGCCTTCAGGCTCAGGAGAGCCTTCAAACTTGGACTTTTTAATACTGCTAGAACTGTTAAAATAATGGGGGCTGTTGGAGATGAACTGAATAAAATTTGTACTGTGGGATGACATGAGCTTTTGGCAGCCAGGGACAGAATGTAGTAGTTTGTATATGAGATGTCCTCTCAGTAGCTCATGTTAGGAAATAAAGAAATGTTTGGAGGTGAAATGTATGAGGACTATAAACTCATAATCATAATGAATAAACTACTGGTTGATAACCATAGGCAGATCAGGCATTGTTAGATTAAGTAGGTCATGGAGGGCATCCCCTGAGGGATTATATTTTGTCTCTGGCTCCTTGTTCTCTTTCTACTCTCTGATTGCCATGAACCGAGCAGTTTTCCTGCACAACACCCTTCTACTATCACTTTGGGCCCAGAGCAAAAGAGCCTGTTGAATGTAGACTGAATCTCTGAAACCATGAGCAAAAATAGGGTTTACAATGTATAAATTGTTCTTGTCATGTACTGTGGTTACTGAATGAAAAGGTGTATTCTCTTAAATGTTTATTGTTTGGGGATCAGCTTAGTGATAGAGCACTTGCTTATCATTGGCAAGATCTGGGCTTGGTTCCAGCACCATAAGAAAAAACAGTGTATGGCTATGAAATTTGGTATGACAGAGCATATTCATTAACATGGCTTTGGTATGATAAGTCACTGACAAGTTGCTATTGCCAATATCAAACTCTATCCACTTCCCGAAATGAGATTCAATCCAAATTTTCCATCTACTTAAGGATATTACTTTATGATAGCAGAAAAGAGAAGAGAGAATGAGGTATATGGATCTTGATCTATGTAACATAGTTTAAAATTCCTGATGTCTCCCTATTTCCTGATTCCTTAGTACCTAACAGAAAGCCAAAATGAATCTACCAGGACTTGATGATATTGACACTTACTGCTAGCATCAATAAAATATTTCAAGCATCCTACAATGAAGAATACATTATTTAATGTGTTCAACCACTGTAATCTCAATCCCTGATTGAGCTGTTCTAGAAATAGTTTGTGCTAGAATCTCATGGATTAATAGTTAAGGAATGGCTACTAATACCATGTCTGGTGGTACAGGATGGGGTTCCTAGAACATTAAGAATATTTCACTCGCTGAATGACTTTCACCCACAAAATGAAATAGGAAAGCTTTCTAGAGAAGGTAAATCCTTAATTTATAGGCTCTTTACAAATATCTATCAGTTAAATATGAAATAGATGTATAAGAGGAATTGGGGAAGAAATGGATAGAAGAACTTCTTAACTAAATAATTTTCAAATATATAGAATTATGTTTCTTCTAAAGGGGATAAAAAATTTTATGATAATATTTCATCATTTCCATAAATACATTTGTTACCTATCTATATCAAACTACAGAAATATAGTGGCAAATTCCTAAATCTATGTATTCAAAATGTCTACTTATTTCTTTGTTATCACCAAAGCACTTTGGTAATTTTTTTATCAATTATTATTCTATACTTTTATTATGCTGAAGATTCCTTGTGGTAGAGATAGTAGCATGATTACATATAACACATAACATAATTTGACACATTAGTAATAAAACTCAGGATAATCCAGCTATTTTAATATCCTAAGATTAAAAACTTAACTCCATCTGCAACTATAATTCATTTTTTTCAAGTAGTATACCTCACACAGTTTACAAGAACGGAGATATGAATATCTCCCTGAAGGAATGTTAAACTATATCTGAAAGAAACTTAGTTCTTCTGTCAGTTGAGGTTCTCCAAACCTAATTTAACACAATTCCCGAGAGTGAAATGATTATCGTATGTACTCTTGTACATGTTTTCCTACTTTTTTCCTCACTAATCTTCAGAGATAAACACAGTAAGAAGCAAACAAGATGCTCATCATTACCTGGATGAGATGATGAATGAGTAAATGAAAGTTTGTTTTAGTCTGCTTTTTCATTGCTATGATAAAAAGATCTGATAAGAAAAATTAGAGGAGAAAAATTGTTTGGAGTCTCAGGGTTTCAGGGGTCTCAGTACAAAGATGATGAACTCTGTTCCTTGGGACCTGAGGTGAGACTATTATGGCAGAGGAAAGCAGATGGGGACATGGCACCAGAAAACAGAGGGAGAAAGAATCGATTCACCTCTAATTTTCTTGCATCGTCTCATACATGAGTTCTTGGGGGATACCTCATATCTAAATCATAATAGACCGTGTTTGTATAAATTTAATCCCAAGTTAAATGTCTGCTTATATATATATACTCTCCTAAAGGAAAACAAAATATGCTTGCTAAATTATGGCTGCAATTTTGCAACAAATGTTTTTCTTTGATTTCTTTTTCTTTTTCCAGATATTCATATTTTTTCAGGAGAAATGTAAATATTAAATACTAAATACAGGTAGTTTGTACTTTAAAAATCTCTAGGAGAGTAGCCTTAAGAATTACTACAAAGCTTATAGTTTAATAACTGAATTACAGAATTTAAATCATAAATGAATTTTTATGTTATTTGTTTCAATAAGTCAAGGAGGAGATTAAGGAATTTAGATCCTGGAAACCTAGGTAAATTTCCTCTATAAAACTTTTTGGTAAAGAGAAAAAAAACTAGAATTCTTACCATCTTTTTCTTGTTTTTCTAACATTTTGTTTAAAACTAAAAAAAAAATTAAATTAAAATGGAAATAAATGTCTTATAATGTAAATTAAGGTAGTATTTTTGTGGTTATTGATACTATTTTTGTGAGTTTAGGTCAATATTTATTTGTAGAAATTATCTTATTTCTTGAATCTCTTGTCATACTTGGAATTATTTTTGTTTAACTAAAGACAACTGTGTCAAATCTCCAAGCCAAATATTTTGAATAAAATCTGAAAAATTCTCTAGATTAAATAAGTCAATATTTTTAACTTTATCACTGATCTTATAAATACCTCTTCTAGTCTGCTTAAAACTTTTAAGGTCAAAAGTAAATGAGTATGTATCACAATTTCTTGTGAGATATTTTCTTTTCTTAGCAGAAAGTTCCATGAGGCAAATAAAAACAGAAAATTAATTACTTCAAGTTGTATATATTTAGTTAATACTTCATTATGTTTTGAAGCTCTTATTCACATGCCATTTACCAAAATTATAATTAGTTATATTTTTATCAAATATTTTGAAGTCTAATATGCCAATGTTAAAAGTAGAGAGGCCTTTGTTTTATGTGTTTTGAATAATACCCAGAATCCAGTTCTAGCAAAATAAAAATAATTATTTTTCACTACACATGGATTCTGTAATTCCTATGTAATAGGAATATAGCATGAATTTTTTACTTTCTACATGTAGAGAGTTTATAATAAACTGATTAAAATTTATATAAAATGTAGATTGTAGCATAATACAAATAAAAATATTACCTCTAGCCTAGTATTTTCTTCTTTGTTTAAAATGTTAAATATAATTTGAGGCAGAATGAATAACTGATCAAGGTCTTCATTGTTAAGGCTGTATCAACATAATTTCAGATACTTTTTAGACATGAAAGTTTAGCTTAAATTATGACCTACATAAAAAAGGAAATAAACCCTTATAGACTTGTACTTTAAATTAATAAATACACAATAATACAACCAAAGTTTATAATAAAAAGAAGTAGAAAGTATATCATTCAGCATGCATACCACCAATTGACATAAAACCTGGGGTTATTTTTAATTCTGCACATCTAAACAATAATTATGTACATTGTTTAGCAGTGACTACAACATTTTCTCAGTCTTTATAAATGATTTAGCTGTTTATGTTTCCTTCTTCATTATATTGTCTTATAAGGCAATTTACAAATGTGGTAAGAAACTGTGCATCAGAGTGTGAAATTACTTTAGATACTGTTCCTAAAATGCTATCAAAAGTGATAGATTCTGGTGGGAAATGCAGGAATTCAGAGATCCCTTCCATGCAATTTCATTATTATTAGTTTCATATCATTGCCACTATAATATTTTAACCATTTTTAGGAGAGGAATTTTGACAATTTATGGGATATTACTTTTTTCCTATAATAGAAGAACATTTAATTTTAAATAAAATACATTTGGCTGGTTTTGTACTTGAAGTATATTGCTTTAGATTGCATTTCTTACATAGAGAGCTGTATACTGAATCTTAACAAAAATAAATTCTGTTAGAGGAAAAGCTGTAATAATCTTAAATAAGTTTATTATGGTGTATTAAATATTTAAGAAATAAACATCTATAAGAGAATTGATATGCTGTTAAAGTTTGAAATATTTATGCATCCCATTCTTTCTGCTGGTGATAAGTGTTATATCTATTGCAAAAGCTAAGAATTTAAATGTGTATTCCCTAATAAGTCCAAGTGATCAGTATTATTTTTACCCACTTCATAATTATTATTTTAACCCATATTTAAGTACAATTATAAGTATTGTCTTTTTGTTCCCTTCACTGATCTCAATCAGTTGTTTTCTATCTTAGCAAAAATATTATTCTTATTGTATCATTATTTCATAATTTTGTATTATGGAATTCATTTACCAGAAAAGCAGTATCTCAAAATAAATATATGGATTTCAGAACCCCATCACCTCATCAATACTTTCATTTTCTCAATGAATAGTATTATGTATTATCAATCTCAGCCAAATTACTTCATTTCTCTGGAACTTGGTTTCTATGTCTGTCATATGAACTGTTATGTCAGGTTTCTTTAAAAACAGTGCTTGAAACAAAATATATACCTATTAAATGGCACATAGTATTTATGATCACTATATATGGAAAAATATACTTAGACAACATATACTTATGTTCTGTCTTAATTTGATGCTGATGTACACATAGACTTGAATTCATTTTACTAATCTTATGATAGTCTAATTTTACGTTTGGTGACTGAGAGTTTGTAAGCTCTATCCCTCCCAATTTCACTTTCACCCATACATGATCAGAACTCTTGCATTTTTCTTCTTTGGCACTGGAGGAATGTTCAAACCATAAAATCCTAGTTATGTGAGGAAATTCTTATCACAACCCCCAACCACCATGAAAACCCAGACCAGCTGTCTGTCTCTGCTTTCTCATGCCACTTTTAAAGCAGCTCACTTGCCTTCTCTGCTCTTCCCAAAAAGCCTCAGTACAAGAGCAATAGTCTCTTAGAGGTTGTATATCATCACCATTCTTGAGATTCTAGGTGGACAGGGGTGGAAGCATTCATATCTTGTTTGAGGGGATTCTATAACAGTTAATTCAGGTATTTTGAAGTTTTAAAAATTTTTTTGTTCAGTTGTTTGCATAAATTATGGACATAAGAGTAGTTTCTAATAAGTAATTTACAAGCACTCTGCCACTGAGTTATATTCCATCCCCATATAATAAATAAATTTTGGATAATCTTCATTACATTTTGTATTTATTTAATTGTTTATCAAAGCTGTTTTAGGTGTTGTGCAGAAAAAAAATTATTTATCAAAATAAGTAAATAGGATTTTTTCCTCTATTTCAAAAGTGGGAAAAGTGAGAACCAGAAAATTGATACAATAAATGGCAGAACTAGGACTATTGCAGCTCCCTTGTTTTTATTAACAAACCTATATTGTTCTCCATGATGCCAGGGATTCCTTGAAATGATACTGAAGTAGGAATTCAATTAGTAAGGTAGATTTACTTTGTTGTAGGTGTATCATGTAGAATCCCAAATCCATTCCCTAGTTATATGTAAAAATGTCCTAGAAATACCCTTTACATCAAGTCATTGAGAAACAGAACCAATATTGCTGAGCAATGGTTTTTTACTTATTTTCTGTAGAATGAGTCCTGAAAGGATATTCTCCAATCAAAAACAGCAACAGAAATATCCCTCAGATTTCCATGAAAATGGCAGAATTTTAAGGGTATAGAGGTGAATGAGACCTGGTGATCTGACATGATACATACTAAGATTCTTTTTTAAGATCTGTCTATGCCAGAGGACAGAAACTCCTTTCTGACATAACTCAGAAAACAGTCAGCTTAGTGAGGTCTCTGAGGGAACTAGAGTTCTTACAATGTCAAAGTATCCCCTCTAGGGGCCATGATAGCACAAATATATGTATGAACAAGTGTTCAACTTTCTTTGTCTTCCTATTTTTCCAGTATCATCACATCCCTGAAGAAATTTCCCATGATCATTTTTCTTTGGAGAAAAACATTAACCTGTATAAAGAGATAGTTCTACAAGATACACTGACAGTAACAGAGTGAACTGCGTTGATGTTCACCCATTAGTGGGTTTTACCCTGAAGGACCAGAGAGATGGGATATCTTGTCAGCAGCTAAATATTGAGAGGAAGTTTTCTTCATCTAGGAGATAAATCTCGTAGAAGAGTGATGCTTTCTATTTATTCTACCTGTTGTCCTTTATTATCTCATTCTTTTGTCATATAGGATGATGTGATGTGGTGACATCAGATCAAAGGTCATGAAACAAAGCGTGGAAGGTCAGCACGGCCCTTCAGCCTTTTCTTGCCCTGCTTTAGTAACTGAGCCTGACTTTTGTTCCAAATGGTACAGCTGCATAGCAGCAAAGCCTCCATCAGTGCACAGTTGTATTTTTTGTAATAAAGCCCCTTCTCATCATCCCACCATACCATGATCTGTACCAGTAACAGGAATGAAAAAGAAGTTTTGCTTTGTTAAGTAATTGAGATCATGTGATTTTTTTCCTCTTAGCATTTTCTAGTCTATTCTGATTAATGCAAATGGTTACAGATAATTCATGGATGGTAACAAGTTGTTTGACAGGATATTCTCATACTTTCAAGGAATAAGACTAGAGAATTGATTAACAAAGACACTTCAACTATAGTTCAAATAGGTGGATCAAAATCAAAGTGAATAAAAGAAAAAGTTATTATTTCATCAAAATGTTCAACTTGTAATAAAATTTCTGCCTGTATTTATATTTAGGGTCTTTATGGTTTTTGGAGGATGGTGTGGGTACTGGGCATTAAACCAAGGGACTCTTTACCACTGAGTTACATTCTCATTATTTTATTTTTAAATTTAAGATAACTTCCTGCCAAGTTGCTGGGAGTCTCACTAAATTGTTGAGGTTTGCCTCAAACGTAATTCTCCTGCCTTAACGTCCTGAATTTCTTGGGTAATAGGTGGGTGCCACTATGACTAGTCTTTTTTTTTTTTTTTTCCCTAGTACTAGAAATTAAACCAAGGGTCTTCTTCATGCCAGGCAATTTCTCTACATTTGATCTATATCCCCAATCCATCTTTGTGGCTTTGAAGTTATAAGTTCCAGAGCAAACAAAATGCTTTCATCAGGAAATGAAAAATATGATTACTTTGAATTAGAAGCTGAAACTGATACTTGTCCTTTGGGGACTTATTCTACTGGATGAACAATTTATGAATATTGATGAGAGATGAAAATTTTCTCCCAATATGCGTACTAAAAATAGTTGCTCCTCTATATTCCAGTCTCCCTGTTTATAGGCCATAAACCAGACATGTACTTTAATCAAATCAAATGCTTTTGTTCTTGGCTGTGATTTTACTACAAAAATATACCATCAAAAATAGAAAAATCTTAGTGATGAATGTACTGTTAAAAAATCAAATTATAGTCCAGAGAGGCAGAAGTTCCATTAATGATATGCAATGTACAATGCAAGCTCTATTTGTGGTGTAGACCAACTTCTCGGATGGTTATCAATGCTGCCAAAAGAATCTTCAGTGGAGCAGTTTACGGGATAACACTAACTGTGTTTATAACTGTATAATCTATGGAAACTGATTTTCCAAATCTAGGACTGAATTTGTGAACTGCAAGCAGATCAGTTAATAAATTGACTGATTTGGTTTAAGTCATATATTTTCGATATCTAATAATTCAATATGAGAATACCTGACAAATGTAACAACTTCACTAAGAATCCTGTGCTGTTAAGAAATGAAGTGAATGCAAGGAAAATTTTATCAACCAAGTTCAAATGGAAATGAAAAATAGTCAAGAAAGTAATGAGGTCTTAGAGCATTTGATACTAGAAATAAGGGGGACAGAAAATTGGAAGAATAAAGAGTTAAAATTAAAGACCCCCCCGAACCTTAAATTATAATATAAATCAAACCAGGGGTATGAAAATGGATGTGACTAAATACAATGCAACTAAAGACATTTGAATTAATTAATTAAATATCAGTTGGGCTGTGAATTTCTTCATGTGGACATTAGAATTGCAATTAAATTTGTAATGATGGGAAAATTTATCTTTTCTTAATATGAGGTTTTAACTTAGAGGTTAATAACCCATTAATGATGAAGAGAAGTAGAAATTTCATATCAGTGTTTTTATCATGGACTGAATTTTACACACCCCAAAATTAATATATTAATTTTGTGATGACTTAGGGAAATGTTAAGGTATTGAGAGTGGAGACTTCATGAATGGATTAGTGCTGTATGAGGAGCTGAAGTGACAAGCATTCTCCCCTTCTACCACATGAGGACATAATAAAAACAAATCATCTATGAGGAAGTATGCCTTCCTGACACTGTATCTTCTGGTAATTGGGTCTTGAACTTCTAGACTCTAGAACTGTGAGAAATAAATTTTTGTTCTTTGTTTGTCACTCAGTTGATTATAGTCTTATTATTATAGTCTGAACCTATTAAGAAATATGGTACCAAGAAACAGGGGTGTTTCTATAACAGATAACTAATGTGGAAGCAGCTGTAGAACGGGGTAATGGTTTTGAGTCACATCATCCTAGAAAGCCTACAGTGCTATGAGTGGTCCATTAAGGACAGTTCTGTTGAAGGTCCATAAAGAAAAAAGAGCAGCAGAGGCAGCCATAATCATCTTAGATGATACCTAAGCATAAAGAGAATGATGGTATAAATACATATGGTTAAGGCCATTTGGATGAGTTCTCAGACACAAATGAAGAAAATATTGGAAAATACAGGAAAGATGATGTTTGTCATAATGTGGCAAAGAATTTTGTTGAACTCTGTTCCTGTCTAAATGCTTTATTGCAAGTATAATTTGTGAGTGAAGAAATGATATATTCACTTGAAACTGTACCTCAATAGAGTGGTAAAGGAGTAGTCTGATTCCTTTTGTCTGCTTAGAGTACAACGTGAGAAGAAACATAGAATTTTAGGATTTAGGATACAATTGTTAATCAAAAGTGAAGCAGATGGGCATGATGGTACATGCCTGTAATCCCAGCTGCTCACTAGACTGAGACTGGAGGATCAAGAGGTCAAAGTCAGTCTCGCAAAAGTGAGATGCTATGTAACTCGGTGAGACCCTATCTCTAAATTTAGCAAATAAATAAATTAATTAACAAAAAAAGAGTGAAGCAAAACTAAAACATTTGGGAATTTCCCAGTCTATTCATACTGAAAGGAATGAGAAAATGTATACAAGAAAGAACACTAAGGATGTAGGTCAATTATGATTATACATGGAGATAATTTAGCTATCTAAACAGAAACCAAGATATTACGTCAAACAGTGGAACAATAACTGTGAACAATTCAGAAATCATCAAGGCTGCTACCATCATGATAGGCAGAGAGTGCAAAACTAACTATCATAGAAAGCCCACATTAAAGTAATGCTCAGGGGAGCTGTGGGAGCAGATTTGTCCCCAATACCCCAATACCCTCAGACTAACATGTTACTAACATGCAGTTCCTCACGGGAGGAACTGTAAGAAGAAAATCAGGAACAAAGCCACTGTATAGGTGAGACCCAGACTAGAACTGCCTAATAGCAGAGTCACCCAAAGCCATGGGGTCAGGACCCCTAAACCAATGAATCCTAAAAGCAGGGTAAAAGTCTTAGTTGGTCCAGGAGGAAAGAGTATTTGGTCTTAAATTTAACATAATTTATCTTGTTGGCATTTTGAGTCGCTTGAAGTTTGCCACTGTGTTCTGCTTTCCTTCTTCTGCCCTTTGGAATGAGAATGTGTATCCCATCACTGTACCTCCATTATACTTTGGAAGCAGATAGTATGTTTGACTCTAAAAGCTTACAGCTTAAATGAAGCTTGTATCAGAATGAAACAGAGAGTCTCACCCAGTTTTAATTTAAATGATCTTTAAATTATACTTTAGACTTTTGATTTGATGCTAGAATGAGTTAAGTCATCCATGTGAGATGAAATTAAGATGCTTCACATTAGAGAAGGACATGGAAATTGGAAAACATGGTGGAATGCCATGAACTGAATGTTTGTACCTACCCAAACTCAATCCCTGAGGAATCTAATCCCTGAGGAATTGGGATCATAGGAAAGTGACTAGGTTGTGAGAATGAAACTCTGATATATGGAATTAGTGCCTTAGAAAAGACTGAAAAGAGCAGGGTTCTCCCTTTACATTATTTGAGGACACATGTAAAGATGTCATCTATGGGGAAACAGGCCCTCACCAGACACAAAACTTGCCAGTATGTGAATCTTGATTTCTCAGCCTCTAGAATTGTGAAAAATGAATTTCTGCAGTGCAAACAAATGAAATGGTTCTCATCTAAAAAGTGAAAATAAAATCTTTAGAATGTATCCATGCCCTGTGGCATTTGGAGGTTTGTAGTTAGCAATGCATTTTTTATACAGGAGACTATTACTAAGAACTATCCTTGATGTGGAGTATAATTTCATTTAAGATGGTGCTGTAGTTTGGATCTTAATTGTCATGCCACAGACCTAACAGCAAAGGGGCCAACTGATAGTAAACTAACACCTCGAAAACTGTGAGAAAATAAAGACTTTTTATAGGTTCATTATTTCACCTATTAGATATAGTGACAAAAAGCTGATGGGGAGGAAGAAGGCTCTTAAAACAGTGGAAGTGGAGAGAGTTTACTGACAAATGGGAGAATTTTAATAGAAAACAGTAGAAAAGTTCAGAATATAATTCATGATACATTAAATACTTCATTCAATCAGTGAATGATATTGTTTCTCCTGTTTCTCTCTTTCTCAAGCACCATGAGAAGTATTGGAAATACAAGGTGACTAAACGTCTCTACCTTCATGGAAGCTCATAGAGAAGGATCTTCTAGAGAAGACATACAAAATCAATTAACATAGCACATAATTAATGCCTCCATAGGCATACTTAATGAGCAGTATAGGAGGGCATATGCTAACTAAGCAAACTGAGTAAAGGAAGGTGTAAGTTTTAGGAAGTTAGATAATTTGATATGGGAATATAAGAGAGCAAATTGTTCAGAGAGTGGGGAGTGAGGATGATATTGATAAAAATGAGTTTCAAATGAAATTAGCATTTAAAAATTGTAGTAATGTTGGGAAATCTAAGAATAGCCAGGCATGAGTAGAGAGCAGTGCAAGAGTGTCATCTGCCTATATGAGCCAGGCAGAAAGTAAGAGTAGTAAGAGTAATCCTGGAAACCAGGATTTTGAAAGACACGAAAGACTTAGATTTACTTTTAATATTATATAAGCAAGTGACTTTCCCACTATGGTAGTTCTGTAAATCAGAAACAAAATGCATATGTGTAATGCAGATTCCAAGCATATCAATTCCAGTTTTACCTCATGGTTTGGAGAAATTTCCTCTGTGTGGATCCATGAATTTACTAAGGCCACTCTGAAGTAGAGTTTAGTCTACCAATTTTTACACGGCTTCTATTATTCTCATTTTACATTGAGAATGGAATGATATTTTTCTAATTATTCTCTAGATATTAACGTCTAGTCTCCTAAACTGAGGAGACTTTGCCATTCTCACCATTTTGGGTTCCATATATTAAGTTGCCATCAAATTGCCCGTTTTTCTTTATTTTGTGTACTTTTTTTTTTTTACATTGAGCAAAATACACATAAAATACATCATATATTCATTTTTAAGGGTACTGTAAATGAAGTACCTTCACACTGCCATGCAACCATCACCACCAAGCCTCTCCAGAAATTTTTTCATGTTGCAACCCTGTCCATTAAATAATAATAATGAATTACAAACACCACTCTATTTTCTGTCTGTATGATTTTGATTACTCTAAATTTCTAATGTAAGTGAAATCATATAGTAAATGTCTTCATACCATATTTTGCTTATCTATCTGTCAATGAAGAGAGACACATGGCGTACTTCCTTATTTTATCAATTGTGATAATGTGGCTATGAACATGAGTCTACAAATATCTCTTTGAGACCATCTTCCAATTCTTTTGGGCACATATCCAGAAGTGAATTATCATATGAATGGTAATTCTATTTTTAATTTTTTTCAGGAACTGCAATACTACTTTACTTAGCTGATGTTTCATTTTACATTCATACCAAGAGTGCACAAAAATTCCAGTTCATCTTCATTCTCATTAACAATGATCATTTCTTTTTAGTGTATTTGTATGCATTTAAATATTAGTTATACTAATGGGTATGAGGTGGTAACTCGTGGTTTTGATGTACATTTGCAAATAATTAGTGGTATTGGGCATCTCTTTCTGTGTTTCTTGGGAATTTACATATCTTCTTTAGAATAATATCTATTCAAGTCTTTTGCCCATTTTTGAATAGGATTGATCATTATTTTTTTGTTGTTAATGGTCCTCTATATATGCTGCATACTAATTTCTTTTTTGGTAAATGATTTGCAAACGTTCTGTCTTTCATTATTGAGTATAGTGTTCACTATGGATGCTTAAGACATATTTTTTATTAAGTTGAAATGGTTTTATTTTTCCTCAAAATTATTCTTGAATCTTTATCATGAAAGGATATCGAATTTCATCAAAAACTTTATTGCATTCTTTGCTTCAATCTGTTAATGTCCTCTGTCACATACATAAATTTTCAAATATAAAATCATCATTTTAATATTCTGTGTAAGGTTTAAAAATATCTTGTTCAGAATTTTTGTGTCAATTTTCATTAGGGTTACTGGTTTGAAGTTTTCTTTTCTTATAGCATCTTCATCTGACTTCCTATCAGGGCAGTGCTAGCCTCATAGAATCATTTAGGAAGTAATTCTTACTCTTTCAAAAATTTGGAAAAGTTTGAGAAGGATTGATGTACTTTAAATGCGACATAGAATTTACCAAAGAAACTTTCAGGTCCAAAACTTTTCTTTGCTGAAAGATTTTTTTATTACTAATTCAATCTCCTTATTAGTTGCAGGTCTAGATAGATTCTTTTTTCTATATGATTTAGTCTTGGAATTTGTGATTCTAGGAATTTGTTGGCTCATTTAAATTATCCAGTTTTTTGGTGCACAATTTCTCATAGAATTCTCTCAAATTCCTTTTTATTTTAGATAATTTTTAGTACTATCCCTACTTTCATTGCTTACTTTAGTAATTTGAGTCTTCTATTTTATTTCCCAATCCATCTACCTAATTTTTCTTTTTCTTTTCAATATTTTAATCTTTTTGAAGATCCAACTTTTGGTTTCCTTAATTTTTTTCTAATATTTTTTCCCTTTTCTATTTCACTTTTCTGTGTTCTAATTTATTCTTTCATTTCTTCTGTGGGCTTTGTATTTAATTCATTTCTTTTCTTCTAGTTTCTGTTTTGTTTTTTTTGTTTTTTTGTGGTGCTGGGGATTGAACCCAGGGCCTTGTGCTTGCAAGACAAGAACTCTACCAACTGAGCTATCTCTCCAGCCCTCTTCTAGTTTCTGAAGTTGGAAAGTTAAGCTGATGATTTGAGATTTTTCTTGCCTTACTGTATTAATAACTATAAATTTTTCTTCTTTAGACCTTCTCCCATGATTTTGATATTTTGTGTTTTTATTTTCAGTTGTTCCTATATGTTTTCTAATTGCACTTGTGTTTTTTTCCTTCATTGGTTGTGTGATAGTATGTTGTTCATTTTCACTAATTTATGAATTTTCTGGTTTTTCTTCTGTTATTGTTTTCTAGCTTCATCTCACAGAAGCTGAAGAAAATACACTGTGAGATATTCATCTTATTAAATCTATTGATGCTTAGTTTGTAGTCTAACATATGTTCTTTCCTGAAGAATATACATATGCATTTGGCAAGAAGGTGGATTCTGCTTGTGTATGGTACCATATCTGTTAGAGTTGGCAGACTTTTTGTGTTCTTCAAGTCTTCTATTTCCTTCCTAATATCTTCTCTCTGGTTGTTCCATCTATTCTAGACAGTATTTATACCTTAAACTATTATTGTAAAACTACTTATTCTTTCAGTTCTATCAATTTGTTTTCATAAGTTTTGGCAATCTGTTATTAGTTGGACAAATATTTTTAATTGTCACATCATCATGCTATGGAGAAACAGATTTGTATTCAAATAGTTACTTATAAACAAAAAATTGTTTTTGTCATTTTTCCACTTGTTTTATGTATGCCTTATAGTTTTTTTACACCTTATTTTCTATATTATAGTCTTCTGTGTTTGATTTATAAAATTAAATTTTTAAATTCTTTTATTTACTCTTGCTATATTCTATAACTATTTTTGTAATTATTATACAATTATATCTAAACCTCTAAAGTTTTAAAACTATAATTTGAATTATTCTGTTATGATGTCACAAAATGGCATCTTTATACTTTGTATGTATACAAATATATACTTATAATTGTTTTTTAAATGCATTCATCTTTTAACCTAGGTGTAAAACAGAAAGTGGTGTTATAAAGTATTTTTACAAAAATACTGGCTTTTACTCAAATTTCATTTCTTCTTATGACTTTACATTATTGTTTAGTGTTCTCTGATTTCCTTCAGCTTTTCTTGTAGGATGTCTAGTGGTAAACTCCCTCAGCCTTTGCTTATTTTTGGATGTCATAATTTATTCTTCATATTTGGAGGATAATACTACTAGATATAGGGTACTTGATCAATAATATTTTCTTTCAGAAGTTGACTATATAAACCTACTATCATCTGTCCTCCAAATTTCCTGACTAGAAATTTGCTGAAAATCTTATTGTGGAACACTTGTATATGAAAGGTCACCTGCCTTTCTCTGTCTTCAATATTCAATTATCTATTCAGTGTATGTGTATCTCAATGTGAGTCTATTAGAGTTCATCCTAATTAGATTATGTTAAACCTCTTGGATGTTTATTTCTTCTACCAAATATTGAATATTCTCATATTTCTTAATAATCTCTCAGTCCCATTCTGTCCCTTTTATGTTTCTGGAATCTACACAATGCATGTGTTGATCCGCCTGATGATGTCCCACATGCCCCTTATTCTCTATTCACTTTTTTTCAGTGTTTTTCTTTCTGTTTTTTAGTTACTATATTAGGATCCTCTAGAAGACAGAATCAACAGGAAGTATGATTATAAAAAGGTGATTTATTAGATTGGCTTACACAAAGAAGCTGGATAGTCCACAATGACTGTCTGTAGGCTGGAAGGCTGGAATAACCAATAACTGTGCAGTCCAAGAGGCTGAAGCCCTGGAACAAGAAGGATCAACAGTGCTACCCTAGTCTGAGACTTAAGACTTCTGGAAACTCCCTGGAGACTCAGTTGCAGAGTCCACTTTGGAAGAGTGAAGAAACAAGAGTCTAATATCCTTAGATGATCAAAGCAGCAATCTGGAACCCATTCAAGAAGAGTTGAGCATGTATCTACATCTGCTTCCTTGTTCTTCCAACTTTTATTCCATGCAAGCCACCATCCTATTGTGTGGTGCTGCCCATGCTTAGGGAGGGTTTTCACTTCAGTTCATTATCCCACATTCCATTCATCTTAGACACACCTACTTTGACAAACCCAGAAGCCTCTTTATCATAGGCATCTCTTAATACAATCAAGTTGACATTTCAAATTAACCATTACAGTTACATAATTTCAATTGTCGCACCTTCAAGTTCACTGATTTTTTTTATTCTGTCTGTTTAAATCTTTCTTTGAATCCCACTGCAGATTGTTTTTTTGGTATAATTTCAATTATCGTTCATTCCATCTCTAGAATTTCCCTTTCATATTTTTCATTGCATTTCATTTCATTTTCATTTCATTTAACTTTGACATTCCCACCTTGTTCATCTATCATTTTTCTTTACTTTTTCCAAATCTTCCTGTAGTTTCTTTGAACTCCTTTAAGGTAACTATTTTGGGGTTATGAATGTAGCACATTGGTAAAGCATTTACCTAACATGAATAGCAATCTAATAAGTTTGATTCCCAGCACTTAAAAAAAAAAATTAAAGTATTTATCTAATAAGTCATCTTTCTAGTCCTTTTCTGAGATCTTTCTAGTTTGCTTTCTTTTTAATATTGGACATCTAACTCAAATATTGTAACAACTTCCAAAATTAAATTTTTCCCCTTTCCCAAGGCTTTTCTTTTCTTGTAGATTGATTGTGTACCAGTTTGGCCTAAGACATAAAGTTAAGTTCTTCTCATATATTTTCTGAGCTTTCCCTTGGCAAGTACAATAACTTTCTCACCACGTCAACCATATATGTAATCCCTTATAATGTCCTAGTCATTATTGGTTCTCGTAAGTGAGAGATAAAATTGTAAGAGAGAAAAACTGGTGCCAGGACTTCAAATCTCCTGGAAGTAAGCAGAATGTATTCAATAATATTTGCTGTCTTAACCCATTTGGATTGCTATGAAAATGTTTTCAAATGATTTATAAAGCAATAGGAATTTCTTTCTCTTACTTCTGGAAGCTGGAGAGACTAAGCTCATGATACTTAAAGATTCAATGCATGTTGTTGACTGACTCCCTCATAAGTAGTGCTTTCTCACAGTATCCTTATATGGTACAAATGGGAGAAGTCTTTATTGGACCTCTTTTATAAGAGTACTTTATATGAGTCTTTTCCCTTATCACTAAATGATTTTCAAAGGTGCCACCTATCAAAACCATTGATTGGAGGGTTAATATTTCAAAATATGAATTTTAAGGAAACACAAAAATTCAGATCATAACATTCTACTATTAGCCTTCCAAAATCCATGTCCTTCTCATATCAAAATATATTTATTCAATTTCTGTAGCACCAAAAGACTTAACTCATTCCAGCTTCAACCCAAAAGCTTAACAAAGCCTCATATAAATATTATCTTAATCTGGAGATATTCTGAAGTAAATTACTGTCAAATTGTTAACTCGTGAAATCAAACATGCTGTGCCAGGCACAATGTTACCTATCTGCCATCCCAGTAACTTGAAAGGGTAAGGCAGGAGGATGACAAATTTGAGGCTGGTCTCATCAATTTAGTGAGAACTCCAAAGACTTAGCATGATTTTGTCTTAAAATTAAAAAAATAAATAAATAAAAAGAAGGGGAATGAGGATAGATTTTAGTGGCAAAATGCCCCTGGGTTTCATCCCTAGTACCACAACAAAAAAAAAAAAAAAAAAGAAAAAGAAAAAAAAAAAAAAAAAGAAAAAAAGAAAGAAAAAAGAAAAAGAAATAAAGAAAGAAAAAATGAAAGAAATCAAACATGCTGCATGCTATGTATTTTCAAAATACAATGATAGAACAAGCAAAAAAAGACATTGTCTTTCAAAAGAGAGAAATGCAAAGAAGGAAAGACAGACTTCAACCAGATCTAATACCTGGAAGACCAACATTTAATCTTAAGGACCAAGAATAATTGTCTTTGTTTAATCTTGTTGACTTGATGCTCTGCCCTTCTGGCTCCTATGTGGCTTGGAGACCCACTTTTGATTCCATTGTGGTGGAGGTCTGAACTCTGCAGTTTTGTTCTTTAGGGGTTGAATTCCCAGGGTTTGGGGTGGCCTCACTCCCCTACCATGCCTGGGTGAAGACAACACAGTCACTCTTACGGGTGAAAAATCTGTGAGTCCCTGAATATAACCCTTAATGGATTCTTCATAACCATGAGAACTATTTCTAGAATATGCCTCAAAACTCATTCTAGTCTCCAACCACTACCTATTACTCAGTTCCAAAGTTACTTCCACATTTTTTAGGCACTTATTACTGTGGTACCACTACTTCATAGTATTAATTTTATTAGATCAGGTTATTATGATAACAATACTAATATTTGGGTAAGTTGTAAACAGCAAAATTTAATTATTATGATCCTGGAGGCTGAGATATCCAAGATCATGGCACCATGATCTTTTTGGTTTTTGATGTTTGTTGAGGGCCCTCTTTTTCAAAGACAGTATTTTCTTGCTATGTCCTCACATGGTGCAAGAAGCGAGAGGTTTTCTCCTGGGCTTCCCTTACAAGGGCACTAATTTGATTTGTGGGGGAAACATGCCCATGACTGCATATTACTGAATGGCTTCATCTTCTAATACCACCATTTTGGAGGTTAGAATTTCCACATATGAATTCTGAGGTAATACAACACTGAGCTTAATATGTTTCTTACCTCTCAGTTTGCACCTCTGTGATCAGAAGCAGTAATCAGCAGTCAGGAATCAGAAAAAATTCCTGAGTGTTGGTGGATAAGATCCTTATTGTCCACCCTTGCTTTTTGAAGCTTATATGCAAGCTGCCCTAAAAACCTGTACATAGCTACTTGCCATGGGTCACTTGGGGGTGGAGGTTGTGTGGGCACTATGATCCAAGAGCTAACACTGACCAAAAGTAATCATAATTTTCCATCTAAGACTCTTCCTAGAAGTTGCAAAGCTTCAGTAGACTCCAGAGTTTCAAATGATTACATTAGTCAGCTTTTGCCAGTGCAGTTGCTGTCTAGGTTGTTAGATTTTTTTATGCTTCTTACTCCTTCATCTTACCAGAATCCTGCTACATCCTCTTCACTTTTACCCTAAGAACATCATGTCTAGCTTATCAAATAATCTATAACTTACTGTGTTCCCAACCATCTTAGCTCTCCATCTAAGTTTGATAATTACAACTTCCTCGCTTCTGTTGGTTAAGTATTACCACTTGACTTTTATTAATTTTGACCCTTACCAAACCAATAAATTTTAATAAACCCAGATCTTTCATCACCTTTATTACTATGAGCTATTCCTTCCAAAGGGAAACCACCAATCTTCGAAGTAATGACATTGCCTATTTCATCAGAACAATTTTGGTGGATATTTTTCTTTCAGGCATATATATATAATATATATATATATATATAATATATATATGTTTGCATATATATATAATATATATATGTTTGCATATATATATGTGTGTGTATATATATATATATGATATACTTATGCATATATACAATATATAGATATATGTAGATATATAACATTTATCTTCTCATTTACGTTCTCTCTGTATTTATATAACATTTATATAATATATATTCTCTCTATATTTATATAACATATATTCTCTCTATATTTATATAACAGTTGTGTTCTCTACAGATATTATATATATTGTATATATGCATAAGTATATCATTCACTTATTCATTGATTCATTAAGTTGTATTTGTATATAGTCACAACATAATTTCACAGATCTAATTCCCCAGTACTTCCTCATGCTCTTCCCTCCTTCCAAATCTCCTCCCTCTATTCTATTGGTCTTCTTTTATTTTCATAAGATTCCTTCCTCTCCTTTTAGAAAATATTATTCCTTCTTTTGTTTTCTCTGTTTCTCTCTGTTCCCCTCCCCTATATATATATTCCACATATGAGAGAAAATATTTGACACTTGACTTTCTGAGTCTGGTTTATTTCATTTAGCATGATGTTCTCCCATTCCATCCATTTGCCCACCAGTGACATAATTTCATCCTTTTTATGACTGAATAAAACCCCATTGTGTATATAAAACACATTGTCTTTATGCATTCATCTCTTGACAGATATTTAGACTGGTTCCATAATTTGGCTATTGTGAATTTTGTTGCTATAAATATTTGTATGAATGTACCTATATAGTGTGCTGACTTTAATTTCTTTGGATAAATACCAAGGAGTGGGATAGCTAGATCATGTGGTGGACAATTATCTGATCCTTGACCCAGGTGCCTACAACATACATTGGAGAAAAGACAGATTTTCTAACAAATTGTGCTGGGAAAACTGGATATCTATATGGAGAAGATTGAAATTAGATCTCTATTTTTCATGGTGCACAAAAATCAACTCAAAGTGAATCACTTGAAAATTTGACCAGAAGTACTGCAACTACTAGAAGAAAACATACAAGCAACACTCCAATATGTTGGTGCAGGTATCAACTTCCTTAATAAGATTCCTAAAGCTCAAAAAATAAAATAAAAATCAATAAATAATTTAAAAACTTCTTCACAGCAAAGGAACCAATAAAGATCATGAAGAACGAGCCTACAGAAAAAGTGAATAACTTCACCAGCTACTCTTCTGACAGGGGATTAATAGGGATTAATATTCAGAATATATAAAGAACTCCAAAAACTTAACACCAAAAAAAGCTAATAACCGAATCAACAAATGGGCAAAAGATGTAAAAACAGTCACTGCTCAAAAGAAGAAATTCTACTGGTAACAAATATATGAAAAAAAAAGAAGTTAAACATTCTTAGTAATCACCAAAACAAATCAAAACTATACCAAGATTTTATATCACTCCAGATAGAATGACAATCAAGAGGATGTAGAGGAAATGTTCACTTACATATTGTTTTTTAAAAATATTTTTAGTTATAGATGGACACAATGCGTTTATTTATATGGTGCTGAGAATCGAACCCAGTGCCTCACACGTGCTAGGCAAGCACTCTACCACTGAGCCACAATTCCAGCCCACACACTGTTGATACAACTATAAAGTTAGTACAACTACTTTGGAAAGCAGTATGGAAATTCCTCAAGAACACAAATTTTATTGCACCACAGTTTACTGTCAAGTCATACTAACATCAATAAATTTGAAAAGGGTAGATTGTGGGAAGCCATCCTTATCTAGCAGAATCAGACAGTTCCCTGTCTAGTTTTCCTGAGAAAATGGCTCCCCTAACTCCATCACAGAAGAAGTTCCTCCTCATCTTGCCCCCCTTTATCTGTGTGTTTATAAAGAAAAGAGAGTTGGGCTACTCCATGTTGTTAGAGGCCAGAGCTGGTATGGCTAGACCCGTCACGTCCCCTCTCATTTTAAAAAAGTATTGGTTCTTGTTTGTTTATTGATTAGATAAATTTATGGGTAATTGATTATATGTAGATCAGGAATTTATTTCCCATTACTGATATGAACCTCTGACTAAAGACAGTTTATGGTTACCTATACTGAAAAATGATAGTAGAGTGAAATAGACATTATGACCTCATGTACATGTATGACCATATGACTGATGTGATCCTACAACATGTACAATCCGAAAAATGAGAAATTATACTCTATGTATGATTTATCAAAATGTGTAAATATAATTTACTGTAATGTATAACTAATTAGAACAAATAAAAAAAATTTTTTAAAAAGATTACCATAGTACCAGGGTAGTAGAAAGAGGGAAGATGAGAGCAAAATTCATCTGCTGACTCCAAAAATTCCCTTTTCTTATAGGAAGGAGATATGAAATATCATACACAAATGAGACATAAAAGACTGCTCAGAATTGAGAGTTAAGCATTTTCCAGGAAGTTGTATTAGCAGAATGTGAGGAAATTCTGGATTTGAGGATGTAAAATAGTTGTGCCAAAAAGGAAATGATTTATCCCAAGTCTGTGACTCAAAAATCAGAAGTGGCAGCAAAAGATGCATTTGGAGCCAATAGAACATTCATGTTTACAGTTTACCGTCATGAATCACTTATGGTAAAAAAGACACATAGTAATCACAACACCTTTTGTCCCATTGTGTCCACAGTGCATATCAATGTTGAAAGAGCAAAAGATGGGAATGAATTAGAGAAACTTGAATTTAAAAAACCGTTTAGCCAGTCTAAATTAGAATATTATAGTTGAAATAGTTGACTTAAATTAACGAGAGCCAATATTTGTAATTAGAAATAAGGCTGATGTTTTTTAGTAAAATGTTATGATTTCATGCCTGCATTATTATATAGGTCATAAAATAGGGTTTCATGTGTTTAGCAAGAAGCATGTATGTAATGGAAACAATCTTGATACTAAGTTCTGCCCACATTATCAATAGAGAACATATTAGCTCCTTAGGAACTAATTCAGTAAACTACCTCAAAAATATTTTATAGTCACTCAAATACATGAAAAGTATATTTATAAACAAATGTTTCATAGCTAGTCCAACTGTCCAAAATAGAGTAATGTGTGCCAAAGACAGTACTGGAGAGGAACAGAAGAATAAGAAGAAAGACTATTAGGGAAGGGGAAAAGTGGGGAGAGTGAACAGGAAGGAAAATTAAATAAGGAAGAAAGGAAGGAAAGAAGAGAGGAAAGAAGGAAACAAACTATTGTTTTGAAGCTATTTGAGCTATTAATGGAATCAAGACTGAATGAGCCTAGAGTCTATAGTGAAGAAAACAGAGAAGTGAACCAAAATTCTCTAAGTATCTTTTTCCTCAGGAATTTTACTTGGTTTTTGGGTAAGTCATATGTCTGAAAATTTAAACAGACTACCTTTAAAGAATAGAGAAGCCAATAGGATGTAGAGAAAGTTTGTTGTGCTACAGTAAAACCTGAAGTTTAGATATGCTTAGAAAAAGGACTTGGGACCGGGCAAAATCCAGAGAAAAGAGAGGAACAAGTTTTCAACAGATTTTCTCTCTCAAAGCATTAATTATCTCTTAATATGTTTGGAGCCAGAGGTTAAGAAACTAAACAGAATATCATTGAAAAGCAGATCAAATTTTTCTGCAGTCTCTCATTGCTGAGAAGTTACAATTTGAAGCTCAAGACTTGCCAAAGAAGAAGTACTTTTTTAACTGACAAATCCCCAACTGGGGCCTAGGAAGACCTAATCTTAGGAATTTTATTATGAATGGCCTGAGATTTTACCTGACAAGTTAGCTTCCTACAATTTTATAACTGCTGGCAGAGCACAAGAAAATCCTGAATCAGAAACAAAAGACTTTATTATTCATAGCACAGCAGGTAGCACATTAGTATTGGTTCTTATTGTCCCCAAGTCCCAGGGGGCACAGCAATGTCTGGTCTAGGGGATTGCTGCATACAGTGAGTTTGTTACACATTTAAGTTTAGAGCCCTGCTATTTTTAAGGAAAATATCATATTATCCTAAACAGAAATATCCTGTTTTTTACCATGAAGAGAAATACTATTCTTACCGTTTAAAGCTGTTTACTATATAAGTATTCTAAAATAGACAGTTTAGGGGGAAAAAAAAGACATAAAATAGAAAGAAATGTCATAAAATTGTTACAGAGTTGGGACCTTCCAGGAAATTGAGGCAGCATGAAGACCCCTTCAAACCTTGATTCTTGCACTCTACCCAGTAAGATATGTCACTCAGAATAACAGGCATGAGTTTATTGAAGGGATAGGAAAATGGAAAGGGAAGACTCCCAAGAGAGATAGTAGGGCCCTCTCAGAGAAAAGAGGGACAACTTGACTCTCCAGTTATATTGGAATTCCAGTTTCCAGAGAGTCCTGCCCAGGTCCACCTCTTGACTTTTGACTTACAGCAGGATGACTTTAAACTTTCAAATCCTAGGGCCATACAACTAGGTCACTTTGGCCCATGCTAACTATGTCTAATTGGAGTATTACCATAAATTCTTACAGATTTTATGGTTAGGAGGAATAATCTTTGTCCCTGAGTCTTGGGATCTGGTCTATGAAAAGGGTCACAAAAGTCTCCCGCTTCATTATCAACATTATTTTGCACCTGCCTTGCTTCTATAGATAAAAGGTAGTTTGCTGATGAATGTAACATATCCTGTCCACTTAAGTTAGGCAGGGCCATAGATAAATTGTTTCTTGGAAAAAGAAACCATGTGGGGTCAGTACAGTTGGCCCATTTTACAGAATTCTTTCCTTAGCCTCATACTTCCATCACTCATCTCTATTCCCTATCAATGACAGGAATCAATAATGTAAAATCCAAGCAAGTTGTTTATACTTTCACTGGTGGTCAAAGCATGCTGCAAATCTGGCCCATATAGGTGCTTAATATTGAAGATTAACTGAGTCACTTAGATTGTCATGAAGGACATTAAAACAATAGTTGATCAGAAACTCAGGAAAACATCTGAAAGAAAGCATTAGCAAGAGGTATTAAGAAATAGAGGATATACCGTAAACAAAATCCTAGAACATTACAAAAGACTACTAAGATTATAAGAAAGCACAACAGGCAGATGGCAAAAGCAAAGATTTAGTTACATTGTTTCCGTAATAGCCTATCAGTCCTGAATAGCAGGTCTATGCACTTCAATAGTCTGAATCCTGAGATAATAACTACTCATTTTTGAGATGACTCTAATGATGAAAAAGAACAAACTGAGTTAACCTAATAAATCTGTTTCTTACAACCTGAAAGGTTGTTAAATTACAAGGATTTCTAAGGATGAAATTATTTTACATGCTCCTTTTGTTAGGTAGAAGTTCAGGGACACCAAGATATTGGAGACAAGTTATTAGAAAGAAACCACTGAGGACGAGACAAGGAGAGGAGTCATGTCCCTGATCACAATAAGTCCCTTTACCATGACAGCATCTGCCACTCAGGAATTATCACCTTGACAGCTCATGCCATAGGTTTGATATTGTACAATGAACAATGGGAGTCAAGTGGACAGTATTCTAATTAGCTTTTCTAAAGTAACCAGTGGAGTGGGGAATTGGAAAATATTTTAATCAGGTATCACAAAGTAACCAGTGTGCATAAATGAAGTAAGGTCTTCATTCTGGTTCCTATAGAAAAGAGAATGCCCCACAGCACAGAATATAAAACCCTAATTTCCAGATTTTGGGGCCTTGAGCATTTCTCTTTCACCCAGCCCACTCCTCTCTACCTAACAGAGTGCTACCTTCACCTTCAATAAATCTGTACGTTGTCTGTTACTTCTGTTTGTCTTGTTCAATTCTTTGTTTGGCACACCAAGACCTGGATTTTAACTGGACAACCCAATGGTAACACTTTCATTAGGCAAATTTCATCCAAAGAAGTTTTATTTGTTTTAGTCAGATAATTGATTGACAGTGACCATATTTTCCTTAAATTCATATGTATTCTTCTTCTATTGCAGGCTCCCAATGCTGCTGTATTAGTGTTACTATAGATAAATTGATACTTTTACAAACTCTAAGTATGGTATTAGTTTCTGTAGGAAGTTTAGCTCCTTAGAAATGTTTAAATATCATTTCAAATTTTAGGATTAATAGCTGTATAAGTAAAAAGTTATATTAATTATTACTTACTGATATAATTTTATATTTTGATCTCACGGCTTTTGAAGTATTTTTTCCCTTTAATTGATAGCTAATATGCTAAAAAGATTTATTAATGCTACATATATATATAATTTAATGAACATAAACACTTCATTAAAAATTAGTGATCATTTGAAAATCAAAATAACCAATGTCCCTACATTCAAGGATTAAAAATCCCATCCTTTAGCTTCTGAATATATAGTGGGAATTAAAACAAGATCTCTATTATTGAACCCTATCCTATTAATTCTCCAATGACATTTCTCACATTTATTACATGTGCCAATCTGATGCATTTGAGTGTGATATTTGTAAGATCTTTTCAAGAAATTTGTCACTAAGAAAATTGGGCATACAAACAAAACAAAACAAAAAAAGACACACAAAAACTCAGCCAACATTACTTATCCATGACACATGACATCATATGCTGTTTTCCTGCACAAGATTAGCATGATATTGCTGACCAAATTTCCGCTCGTATGTATGAAATCTAACATAGTTGATTATGTGTACAAAAGATTATTTTCCCATAGGAGCGAAAATTAAATTATATGCCTTTCTTAATCAAACATATTAGATATTATAAACTAAAGGGAAAATCTAATTTTCTTCCAATCTTATTGTGTTGTTTCTCTATAACGCTGATTTTTCACACATTATCCAAATATTTGCCATTTACAGAAGAGAGCTATGCTATATTGACTTTATTTTGCAGAGATAATCTTTCATGGTTTTCCCAATGTATCTTAACAGCCTACACATAGGAAGTACATTTCCCCTAGCACTTTTCCTCCTAAGGCACCTTATTCCATCCATCTCTATGACCTTGACTTAATCCTGAGCTTCAACTACAAATCTTTTCTAATCTCAACTCAAGCATCCCACCTCTCATTTTTCTGATACTCTCACCTTTGTGCCTCAACTTCAACAGTCCCTCCTCCCAACTCAAGCATCCCACCTCTCATTTTTCTGATACTCTCACCTTTGTGCCTCAACTTCAACAGTCCCTCCTCCCCAGGGGAAATAGTTTGATTTTTCATGATACCCTTTTACTGTCTTTTATCCCACCCCGTCCTCATTTCCTCCCTTGTAGAATGTAAAGTCCTTACTCCTTCTTTTCCTTCATTTACTTACTTCCTCCTGTGGCATTCTAGCCATCTGACTTTCCTTCTCCTTCTCTGATCACTGTTCTCTCTTCATAACTATCAACCTTGGCATGACTACCTCCAGTCTTCCTAACTGAAAACATTGCCAAGACCCTGTACTTATCCTTCTGATCTCATCTTTTAGATCTCCATTCACTTTCAAGGTGAGCTCATCAAGTTGGTAGTTTTAATTACCATTTATATGTTAATTACTCAAGATTGATTTTTCAAGCCCAGGAAATCTCTCTTGAACTCTAGGCTCTTAAAGCAACTCCCTATTGACATATATCTGCATAAATGTCTAGCAAAAAATGGTTTGCTCTTCCTCACCTTGATTGATTGATTTGCTAACCCACTTTTTCCTAAGCCTCCAGCAGGAATTTATACCCAACTCCTCTCTTTCCTTCACATCTGTCAACAAGTCTTGTTGGCTGAACATTTAAGATACATAAGGTTTTGCAAGGTCTCCTCACCACTGTGTGACCTGTTTTCATCACCTCCCAGTTCCTGTCTCTGCCTCTAGTCTTTTCTGAGCATAGCAGTCACAGTAGTTCTATTAAAATCTAGAAGTGATCACACCTTTCTTTTTCTCCATCCATTCACATTGTTAGAGGATAAATTCTTGGGATTTTCAGGGAAGTTTCCTCTGGGACTCTGATTATTCTCCTCGTTGCAGCTACATGACTTATGCTCCAATTTCCTTTAGGTATGTATTCAAATGTTAACTTCTAATAAGGTTTCCCTGGCCATCCTTTCTAGAAGTTATATTTCTTTGAAACATTTACTCTTTCTATTTTTCAGTTTGTACTTTTTTGTTAGTTTTATTGCTCTCTAAAATAATATTTCTGTCTTCATGATTAGAATGTAAACTCAAGTGTAAGAATTTCTCTGTATTAATTGTAGCTTCATTTTTAGCACTTACAGTGGTTTCTGGTATATAGTAGGGGCTTAATCAACATCTTTTAAATGAATGAATAACTACTCAGCTACTCCATCTTATGAATAAAATGAGGTATTAAACATTTATAGAGAAGTTTAAATAGGTTTACTAAGTTATAAAAAGTCTTATCATTATTATTTTATTAGATATTTGTTTTAAATGTAATTGTAAAGAGAAAAAGTATATTGTTAACAATTGTAGTACTTGTCCCCAAGTGTATATTATATAGGAATTGGGAGAATTGCTTGTAAACTGAAGGGAGAAATAAAGTTAATTTGTGTATGCAATGTTATTTTTAATGTATGAGCTTCTTATGAGGAAATAAAATACAAAATGATCTACATATGCTACTAAACTCCAAAAAATTGTGCTGGATGTAATCTTACTTATTTGGTATTAAAGTCATATTCTTGAAGGAGTATAGATGTTTTTAATTATTTTAAGTCTTCATACATGTAAATGCTGTGAATCACTAATTGAAATGATCAAATTTCAACTGCTTAAAATTTACTCTAGGAAAATGTAGAAAAATTTTAAAAATCTGAACACACTGAAAACAGTGACTTTTCTTAGACCCATCAGTGAACTGTGAATGCAAATGTACAGAACCATCCTTATGACCTCTCTTCTCATGTTCTTCCTGTACCCTTGTGTCTGAGATTGTCAGCACAGTATGGGAGTTCAGAGCCCATGCCCCAACTCAGATGTCAAAGAAACAATTCATTCCTGTGCTCTGCTTCTCTTTCAGGAAAGAGGGATGAACTATCACTGACCTGAGCAAGTTGGATCCTCAAATTTTAAGATCAGAGATGGGAAGTGAGAGTACTAACTCTGATGACTCAAAGAGGAATTTGTGATCTCTTTCCTTAGGTAAATGTAGAGGCAAACCACAAGGTTTTGTTTTTGTTTTCGTTTTTGTTTTGTTTTGTTTTTTCCATGTAGTACTCTCATATTACCAGAATACAATAATCACTGTGAACTACATTTTATTTAATGTGCACTGACCAACTATAGGCCCTGAGAGACATTAAATGTTCAAATGTTTACCTGACTTTATTGTCTGTTTTAAAAGAGACATTTTGTATAATATGTCTTTAAATATTCTTTCATTGATATTTCTTTTGCCAAACTTCATTACTAATTATCTATGGAATTTCAAGATCACAGATTGTTAAGAATCCACTCCTGGCATTAACAGAAGGTAAAATATGGGACAGCAATATGAGTTTCAAGAATGAATATGTATCAATACAATACTAAAAAGATAAATAAATATCCTGATAAATTAAATCACAGAAATTTGTACCCAGATAACCTACAATTCATAGCTATTTAAAAAGATATATTTGAGCCAGGGTGTGGTGGCCTATACCTGTAATCCCAATGGCTCAGGAGGCTGAGGCAGGAGGATTGAGAGTTCAAAGCCAGCCTCAGCAATTTAGCAAGGTCCTAAGTAATTCAGTGAGATCCTGTCTCTAAACAAAATACAAAAAAGGACTAGGGATATGGCTTAGTGGGTTAGTGCCCACTGGGTTCAATTTTTGTTACCAAAAAAAAAAAAAAGAGAGAGAAACATTTAAAGATAAAATCAGAATTAACCTCTAAGTTTCAGGGTATAGAATGAGGAAAAAATTCACTTATTAGTACTCAAGTTGGTTATTGTTATTTTATTGTAGTTCAAGACATTTAAATTAATGTCTGATTACCTGTAAACTGAACTTATCAGAATAAATATCAGGAAAAAATGGCATTTAAAACTATGTAGTTTGTGCATCCATTTTTCTTCACATAAATTGTAAAACAAAATATTTTTACCTTCTTATACTATAGAGCAAAATTTATGAAAAAACAACAAATATTGCAATACCAATATATGAAAAGGAGGTATCTGTTTCCATTGATAATGGCAAAGAGATTATTAAAAACTCTCATTTAACAATAATTTGAGGTTGATAGATACATGTACTCCTTTTTAACAATAGCTGCCAAAAGTAGTTCCCCCAAATCATAGTTGAACTTATATTGAATAGAATTTGTGAGCCCTGAGTTTACTCATGAATAGATGAAGTTTTCATTATGATCACGAAAGTATCATTTAGATTAATGTGCATGATGATTGATAAATTACTTTTTAGGGTAATGCAGTACATGTCTGTGTGTGTGAACATGGACACACAGTAAAATCTATTATCTCTTATTTCCCTGATGATAGGAATACCAATTTCACAAGGGACAGATCTGAACCATTAATATGGAAATCTGTTCATACTGAGAAGTACTTATTTTTGCAAACAGAAAACAATTTTATTTAGATCTGTGAAAAGGTACAGTGCATTTTCAAAGCACAAATATAAATTGAGGAATATTCCATCACATATTTTAAAAGATGAGATGATTCATACTGATTAGACTTCCTGTTGAGGCTGAGTGGTTTTAATAAAAGAAAGAAATCAATGACTGGCCATTGGAATATAATGGATCTGAAATGCTATATTTTAATGAGGCAGCAATAGGAGGCCATTAGAATGAAATGGATTGACCATCAACAGCATATAAAATAATTTATTAAACAAGCTGATGTGCAAATAATAGGCCACTAAAAGTATGCTGTGGGGATATACAGAAAAAGTTGCAGAGTGTTTTCCTGATAAGTTCAAAATTGAGGATTGCTATTAGGCAAAGAAAAAAACCATAGTTTGATAATTATCCACACATATTGGGGACTTTTTGCCACCTTTAAATTCAATGTTTTATGTAACCCATTTTATAATACAATGATAAGTCCTGGTGCTTTGGACAAAATCTGTGAATGTATATGTTTTCAGTTAATAACTAATATTAACTAAGAAAACAATTTATATTAGATACCAATATGTTTTTTCATTTCTTGATACATAATCTGTTTCTAGTCCCATTTAATGGAGGCTTCATGCAATGATTTCTTAATGCATATGATTTTTATAAAATCAGAAATAACTGAATAAACACAGAAAAAATAGTTCATTTGAGAAATTAATAATTTTGTAAAAGATCACAATTGGTATTTGTAGAGTTAGTCATATTTAAAATACTGGATAATCATTCTCATAATATCTACTGTTTTAATATTTCCCGATAATCTCCATTTTTCAGAATCTAGGTTAAAACCAAAATTCAACTAATAAAGGGCAATAGCTATCTTACTAAGATGCATTAAAATGTGATTAAAATTATTTCAAACTATAAGTAAAATTGCTTTGAAATTAATAGTTAGTGCTTTATAATAATATATTAAAAGCTAGCCACTGCCAATCTTTAATGAATTCATTTCAATCAGTAAGTTAAATTCATATAATCAAGTGGATTTAGAAACAAAATTTTGTCCTCTGGGTTTGCAAATGCTATTCACTCATCACTATCTTGGCATAAGTTATACACAATTTAAATTTAAATACTTTTCTTCAGTAAAAAAATCCTTGTCCATTTGCCCTTTTCTATCTGTCACACATTAACAAAAATAGGAGGTTGCACATTCCTTTTCCTTCAACTTGTTAAGCCTTCATTCTAAACCTGACAATCATTTTTATTCCTTTGAAGGGGAGATGGACAACTGACCACATATCCCTACACATGTAACCTGAGAGCTCTCAATAAGATGACTAACCACCTTTCTTTTATAAAGATATATTGCAAGAGAAATTGTACTTGCTTCTAATATAAGGAAAGAAATCATTAACTACATTGTCACTTACTAGAAAGCTTAACAGCATAGTTTATTCCTTTCATATGTAATCTGTTCATACAGAGAAAATAATTATGAATTTCAAATAAAACATCAATATTAAAAATATTTTCATAATATCTTTAATTTATGGATTTTAAAAAAATCTTCATATTCACAGTGATTACCTCTAATTCAGTTAACAAATATTTTCAAAAAAACATGTTATATTTAATAACCTGATGGATGTTGAAGTTTCTAAGATGGTGTTAGCAATCTGTTGAGGAAAAGAAGCCTTTTTCTTTCACTCTTTGACTCCCTCTTTCTTTATCTTTATTTATATAACAGATGCTTTTTGACTTACAACAGGGCTATGTCCTGATAAACTAGTCACATGTTGAAAATATCATACTGCAAAAGATGGTTTTAATATACCTAGTCTACAGAACATCATAACTAAGTTTAACTTCCTTAACTGTTAACTTAACTTTAACTTAACTTTTTAAATGTAAAAAGCATTTACATTAGCCTACAATGATGCAGAATCATCTAACACAAAGCTGATTTTATAAAAAAGTGTTGAATGTTTTATGCAATTTACTGAATGCTTGAATCCAAAACTATAAGAAGCACAGTGCTCTGTGGAATCATTTGTTTACTCTCATGATCTCATTTTTTTTATTGGAAGCTGAAGTTTGCTGCCCAGCAACAGGAGACAATATCATTACCTCATATCACTAAACCAAGAAAATCAAAATCTTTAAAATCAAAGTAGGGTTTCTACTGAATGTCTATTGCTTCTGCACTGTTGTAAAGTTAAAAAATTCTAAGTCAAACTGTTTAAATCAGAGAACATCTGTGCATAAAAATATGTTTGTATTTATATTTCAATGCAGTATATTAACCACATGAAAGAGGAGACAGTTTCCTGAAGCCTCTTCAGAGGTACTTTTGACAGGCAATTATTTTCTCTCTTTTTAAATTTTGGCAATCTACTGAAAATGAACAGAACTTAATTGATATAATTTATGAGTGAAAAATAAGAATATCTCTTTTCTTATATTCATAAATGCAGTCACATCCAAATTAGTGTTATATTTTAGTTAACCACCTCTGATTTCTTCCAGTCCATAGAGTTAAAAATAGCAGGCATGCTTCTAATTATATAGGTAATAATTAAATCAAGCTATATTTCACTAAGACATGGAACAATTATGCATTAACTCAAATTATTAAACTATTTAAACATATTATAGAGAACTTATTTTTTTACTTTTTTTTTAAATTAGATAACATAAATAGAGAAGAATATGAAGCTCTGCATAAAGTAAAACCATAACACAAATTATGAAGAAAGTAGTATGGGAAAGAGGCACTACATTGCCTTCTTAGGTACATTGCTTCCCTACAGAGGACTCAGTAAGTGGTATATCCACAAATATTAAGTGATAATTGGATAGTGGAGTTATATGTAATTTTATTATTTTATTTTAATTTTTACATTCCTTATTTTTTTCCTAGAATGACAATGTGATAATATAAAGATAAAATGCATAGGAAAATACTAAAGTGGAATTACTATAATACAAGTGTATTTTAGTAAAATATATTAAAACAGTTCTAAACAGCAGTGGGTTTCTTTCAGGCTATTATTTGTTTTTTTAAAGATAGCAATAAAGGAAATATTTATGGCATTTATAAAATAAAAAAAAAATCTATGATCATTTTAGTAATGAAACAGTTTCCTAATTATTTTGTCAGTTTCTAAGTGATAGGTAAATCTTCCAACTTCATTTCAAGTTCTCATTTGTTCCCATTTGTCTTCTTCAGGCCTGAAAGAGGTGATCTGCCTGTAGATGGAGGTAGATGTGATCAGTTTTTCTTCTCTGGTCTTTACAGGCGTGCTCGCCATAGTTTCTGACCTGCTGAGTTTGGCACATGTGGAAGTAGTCAATGAAACAAAAGAGATTAAGGAGGAAATATGACGGGGCATGAACTCTTTAATATAAAATGGTAATTGGAAATGGCATAATAGCACCAAGATATAAATTGATGTGTTTTATGGTCCAATCTGCAGAACATTCAAAAAGCAAATTCTACAAACAGGAATCTTAACTTCTAAGGACTATACAAAGTTAATGTTATTGGAGATTTAGGAAGAATTTTTTGAGAAACTGTTTAGGAAAATCTATATCATGAGCCCCACTTTATTCGAAGGGAATGGTAGTTTACCTTACTTTAAGTCAAAAAAAATGAGGTTCAAGACTTACTCTGAGACTTTGTGCTGCAGACCCTGAGATTAGAGAGTTCAGTGAAGGTTTATCATTTCGAGAATATGCAGTAAGAATTGTGAAAGAGATACTAATATTTGATGGCTAGCCTAAGTTTGAATTTGTTAGTTAACATTACTGTGGAACTATTTAATATCTAAAAGTACTTACTGTAGTCATGAATCCTTCTCAGATTTTTACTTAGAGTCAGGAGAAACATATCATTCACTGGATAAACTGAGACAGGTCTGTGAAAGAAAAATACAGTTACTTTTCATTCTTATTCTTAGTTGTGCTTAAGTGTCCTCGTCATGCCTGCATATTCTTTGCAAAACTCACTTATTGATTCAAGAGGAAACAGACATGGAAATAATTTTCTCATTATTTTTATTTACAAAGGGATCTAGATCATCATTCTTTCCCTGAAATTTTCTGATCTATTATGGCAATTATCATGAATACAAGCAACAATAAATGTTGGCGAGGATGTGGGGAAAAAGGTACATTCATACATTGCTGGTGGGACTGCAAATTGGTGCCACCATTGTGGAAAACAGTACGGAGAGTCCTCAGTAAACTTGAAATGGAACCACCATTTGACCCAGTTATTCCACTCCTCGGTTTATACACAAAGGACTTAAAATCAACATACTACAGTGACACAGTCACATCAATGTTTATAGCAGCTCAATTCACAATAGCTTAAATATGGAACCAACCTAGATGTCCTTCAACAGATGAACAGCTAAAGAAAATATGGTATGTATATATATGGTATGTATATATATATATATATATATATATATATATATATGATGGAATATTACTCAGCTTTAAGGAAGAATGAACTTCTGGCATATGCTGTTAAATGGATGAAGTTAGAGAATATCATGGTAAGCAAAATAAGCCAAAGGCTGAATGTTTTCTCTGATATTCGGAAGCTAATTACAATAAGTGGGGGGTGGATAGGGAAGAATAGAGTTACTTTATATTAGGTAGAAGGGTGTGAAGGAAGGAGAAGGGGTATGCGGGAAGGAATGATAGTAGAGTGAAACAAACATTATTACCTCATGTACATGTATGACTGTGTGACCAACATGATCCTGCAATATGTATAATCCGAAAAATGAGAGATTTATGTATGATCTATCAAAATGTATAAATGTGTTCTATTGTCATGTACAACTAATTAGAACAAATAAAATAAAGTAAAAAAAAAAAATCTCAGGAGATTTCACAGAAAAATAAACAGTATCCTGGAGTCATCAATATAAATTCTATCAGGTACAATAAGCATCACACTATATAAATAAATACGTGTCACTTACTCCTGAACTGGAGAAGGAAGTGCATCATATAAACAGGGACAAGTTCATTATGAGGTCATCTTTCAATTATCCTGAACCAAGGTATCATCTTCATTTCTTTCACATCCTTCAACCTGCTTCCTGTACTAGAATTTACAAAATCCCAACAGGAGCTGACTGTTTTGGAATGAGCATGTGACAATCTTCAGGCTGTTTTAGAAGCTGAAACTGTTTATGCTGGTCAGCCCTAGTATTGTTAAAAAGGCCACATGTTAATTCATTGTACCAATGCCTTCTTTCTATCCAAACAGTACTCTTTATAAAAGTGCTTTTTAAAATAACACAGCCAGTAACTGAGACTATAATTCAGGTTCTTACACTCCTTTCACAGTTTGAATCCAGTCTTTAATCTTACTTTAGATCAATTTCTATATTCATTGCCACTGTATCTTTTTTTTTTGTCCATGGATAAGTAACTCCTAACTCCTAACATTTTGTGTAAAATCCTCAATAGTCCTGTATGGATCTTGCTCTTTTAGGCAGCAAAGTATTCATTTTATTGCTTACTGATGCATTTTTTAAGTTCACATGGAATTACAATAAAGGAAATTACTTTTCCCAAAGCTTTTCTTCTGTGGAAAAATGATGAAGTTCAATCCGCTGTTGATCACTTATAGATCTAATACCATTTATTTACATCATTCTTCACATCCAGAATTGGCTTGCTTAAGGTATTTGTTTCTGTTTGTCATTTAATTCTATGGTAAAATTGCTGCCTATGACATCATTTTTATTCAAAGTCCATTAAAATTTGAAAATGAGTAACAATTTACCAGTGATCTTTTTATAAAATACAAATTAAGCTATATATTTACCAAAATATATTCTAAGTTCTGATTTAAATTGAAGATCTTATACATTAATTTTCTTTATTTCTTAGAATAATTTAAATCTATCTCTAAATATATATACATGATTACCATCTATCTATATTTTCACTCCTCATCCTTTCCTTCCAAAATACTAAGAAATCAATCAGAAGAAATATAACATAGGAATTTCCTCAGCAATCAAATTTGATATCATTCTATGTCATACAGTAGATAAATACAAAGGCATTATTAAGAACTTTGAAAAAATCTACCTAGTGGTACCTTAGCATCATTTAATATTTTTATTTTATCTAAAAATACAAAACATTACACAGGTAAGTCTATTTATTTGATTATCTACTAAAGAAAAGAAAAGATAAATTCAAGTTTATCTATGAGTGAACCCACAAATGCACACACAGAGCAAAAGATAAAATTATAATAATATGCTAGAATTTTTTTAAATTGATTAAATCAAAGACTAGAAATGAAGAGGCTAAGATACAGGAAGATCATTAATATCTTTGGCTTATACATCTTTACTGTGTTATAATTCAGTTGCTACAATATGCATGTTTTATGAAAATATGTTGAAAACCCCTTTTTGTAATAAAAATTTATTCCATTAAATATTTATGATTATCTGAGACTTTTACATATTTAATGAAATATCTATTATTTTATTTTAATGGTATTAGATATTATATATATATATATTTCATTTAGTCTATTTTAGTGGCCTGCTTTTATTTATAATTCTTGATATAAAAATATAATTGACAGAACAATTAATGAGTCATAGAACTCGTTATACGTTTTTAATATTTAGACATAACTAATGATTTTTAACATTTATTTACATTGACCAATGCATTTAAAATCTCCACATCTGCCTTTAAATGTGTGCTGCCCAATCACACTAGCTAATTGTTTTTGTGAGTGTTCTCAACAACAAATAATTTACACTGAAGGGGAAAAAGGTACTCAAATATTCAAATTCATGCCAGTATAATGAATCATATAAACTCTCATCATGCTAAATTTACCATTAAGCTCCAAATTAGAGTTTATAGCTTTTATTTTGATATCTAACATTTGTCAAGTTGATTTCTCTTTTCTTATTTTATTATAAATATTGTTTGAAATTGTTGCAAGAATATTAATAGTTCTTCCAAAATATGATTGAAGGTAGAGAATATGGCAAATTAAATCAGACTGAATAACTTCTAGTAAATTAGAATGAATACATAAGTATATCAAACAGAGCTTACCACTGGTTTTCCCACTTTTGTTTTTACAAAGATATCAAAATGTATAGGCACGTTAATTCTGCTATATTTAGAAATGCTTATCCATGTTTTTCTTATTTCTCATCATACTACAGAGGCAATACGAAATAAAGGAAAGCAGAATTTACTTAACTGTGAAAAGGAAAAATTGGGGACTGCTACTGGCCCTTAAAATAGTCTTCGTCTGAAAAATAAAACAACACTAAAGGGGTATTACTTCTTCATTCCTTGAATAGAGAATTTTAACATAAACTTCATTTTCTTTGGTCATATAGAGAAAAGCTAAAATTGCTAATAGAAACAGGGAAATAGTTTTCTGCAGATAATCTGGAAGCTGGTTTAACTTTTTGTTTGTTCGTTTTTTGTTTGTTTGTTTTTAGTAGGAATTAATAATATGACTTAGAGATATCGCTAAATGTCAACAAGTCAAATAACTTACACATGTAGGGCAACTTACACTTGTCTATATGATTTCATAATATCTTATTTTCCCATTATGGAAATTGGATTTCCTGCCACATTACTGCATAAAGCTGTTTCTTGCCAATAAAATACCACCATGCCCTTATCCTGTGCTGTTACACAAAGATGAGGTAAAAAAGAATAGTTTTTGAAAGAATAAAAGAACACTGGAGAGATTAAGCTGTATTTTAGTAGGCAATATGAATAATTAAATCAGCATTATCTCTGATTACTACTAATAAGTGAATTCTGTTTCAAAAGACATAATATCAAAATTTTAACACATAAGAAACCTCAGGTCAGGTGCCTATCATCTGCCATTTGCCTGCCTCTCGCCTGTCTATTGCCTGCCTTACACCTATCCATTACCCAACGCATGAGGTTCACCTCCCGATTGCAGACAAAAGTCAGCAAACTGATCGCCAACCGCCAGTGGAGCACCAGTTGCCTGCTGTTGCCTGGAAGTTCACTGTTTCAGTACCTGCAGGTTTGATTACATGTGGCTGCCGACCATTTTGAGACAACAGCCAGGCCCCATAGGACCCCTGGCTGGACTGACTGAGCCCCGCGTCTCCAGGATCCCTCAGCCAGACAGATCATTCCCTGCCTCTGGGGCCCTCACATCGACTGACTTCTCCCTGCTGCCAGGACCCCCAGACCAACTGACTGCGCCCTATCACTGGGACCCCAAACCAACTGATTGCAACCGACCTCCAGGATCCCGCAACCACACCAAACACACCCGACCTCCAGGACCCCTGCCTGACCAACCGCATCCCGCCTCCAGGACCTCCTGCTGACCACGGCCACACCCTGAGCTGCAGCTCCCCATTTGCCAACACATTTCGAAGCCAGAGCAGCCATCTCGGATAATCCTGGAAGCCGTAGCTCCGATCTTTGGGTGGGCAAATCCCATCCTGCAAAACCTGCTGGAGGCTTGAAGCTCATTGTCAGGTACCTCTCATGCATCAGGCTACTGAACTCTGGGACGTTTCATTACTATATGATTGTTAAACTGTAGATTTTCGTTTTTCTCCTTATTGAAAAAAATTTGTTTTTATTTCTTTACTTTTCTTGCTCTCTTTTCCTTTTGTTTACCTGTTCCCTCAGAGTCTCTTTCTCCCATTTTAACTCATTCTGTTTATTATGACAATTTTGTTACTGTCCTCATAGGGGCTATTTGGTCTAGGATTGCATAGTGTCTGAATTGGGCACTGCTAATATTGATCTCCCTTTAAAGAGAGGGTTTTAGAAACCTATAGAGCCACTATAAGCCTATAGGGGGAGATCTGTAATACCCCAGATCTGCACTGCTAGAGGGGAAGATACATGAACAACATGAAAAAACAAGGGAAGAAAATGATCCAAACAAATCTAGATTCTATATTAATAGAATTCAATGACAGTATGTTAGAAGAAATGTCAGAAAAGGACTTCAGATTATACATGATTAAGATGATTCACGAAGCAAAGGATGAGATAAGAGAGCAAAAGCAGGCAATGAATGATAATACCAATAAGCTGAAAGAGCACCTGCAGGAAGCAAAAGATCATTTCAACAAAGAGATAGAGATTCTCAAAAAAAACCAAATGGAAATCCTTGAAATGAAGGAAACAATAAACCAAATAAAAAACTCAATGGAAAGCATCACCAAAAGACTAGATCATTTGGAAGACAGAACCTCAGACAATGAAGACAAAATATTTAATCTTGAAAATAAAGTTGCACAAACAGAGAAGATCATAAGAAATCATGAACAGAATCTCCAAGAACTATGGGACATCATGAAAAGACCAAATTTAAGAATTATTGGGATTGAGGAAAGCACAGAGATACAAACCAAAGGAATGAACAACCTAGTCAATGAAATAATATCAGAAAATTTCCCAAACCTGAAGAATGAAATGGAAAATCAAATACAAGAGGCTTACAGAACACCAAATGCACAGAATCACAACAGATCTACACCAAGGAACATTGTAATGAAAATACCTAACATTCAAAATAAAGATAGGATTTTGAAGGCTGTCACTATTTGCTGATGACATGATTCTACATTTAGAGGATCCAAAAAACTCCTCCAGAAAACTTCTGACCTCATCAATGAATTCAGCAAAATAACAGGCTATAAAATCAACACACATAAATCTAAAGCATTTTTATACGCAAGCAACAAAACAGCTGAAAGGGAAATGAGGAAAACAACTCCATTTGCAATAGCCTCAAAAAAAAAAAAAAAATACTTGGGAATCAATCTAACCAAAGAGGTAAAAGATCTCTACAATGAAAACTACAAAGCATTGAAGAAAAAATTGAGGAAGACCTTAGAAGATGGAAAGATCTCCCATGTTCTTGGATAGGCAGAATTAATATTGTAAAAATGGCCATAATACCAAAAGTGCTATACAGATTCAATGCAATTCCAATTAAAATCCCAATGATGTACCTTACAGAAATAGAGCAAGCAATCATGAAATTCATCTGGAAGAATAAGAAACCCAGAATAAAAGCTAAAACAATCCTTAGTAGGAAGAATGAAGCAGGGGGTATCGCAATACCAGACTTTCAACTATACTACAAAGCAATAGTAACAAAAAAGGCATGGTATTGGCACCAAAATAGACAGGTAGATCAATGGTACAGAATAGAGGACTCGGACACAAACCCAAATAAAGACACAGGACTCCCATAGCACAAGAAATAAAAGCAAGAATAAATAACTGGGATAGATTTAAACCAAGTAGCTTTCTCTCAGCAAAAGAAACTATCAGCAATGCAAAGAGAGAGCCTACAGAGAAGGAGAAAATCTTTGCCAATCATACTTCAGATAGAGCACTAATTTCCGGAATATATAAAGAACTCAAAAAACTGTACAGGAAGAATACAAATAACCCAATCAACAAATGGCCTAAGGATATGAACAGACTCTTCACAGAAGAAGATCTACAAGCAATCAACAAACATATGAAAAAATGTTCACCATCTCTAGTAATAAGAGAAATGCAAATCAAAACTACCCTAAGATTCCATCTCACCCCAATTAGAATGGCGATTATCAAGAATAAAAGCAACAATAGGTGTTGGAGACGATGTGGGGAAAAAGGTACACTCATGCATTGCTGGTGGGGTTGCAAATTAGTGCATCCACTCTGGAAAGCAGTGTGGATTTTCCTTAGAAAACTTGGAATGGAACCACCATTTGACCCAGCTATCCCGCTCCTTGGCCTATACCCAAAGGACTTAAAATCAGCATACTACAGAGATACAGCCACATCAATGTTCATAGCTACTCAATTCACAATAGCCAGACTGTGGAACCAACCTAGATGTCCTTCAATTGATGAATGGATAAAGAAACGGTGGTATATATATAAAATGGAATATTACTCAGCTATAAAGAATAATAAAATTATGGCATTTGCAGGCAAATGGATGAAGTTGGAGAATATCATGCTAAGTAGATAAGCCAATCTCAAAAATCCAAAAGGCGAATGATCTCACTGATAAGCGGATGATGACACATAATGGGGGGTGGGAGGGGGGCAAGAATTGAGGAAGGAGGGACTGTATAAAGGGAAAAGAGGGGTGGCAGGGCTGGGGGGGAAGGAAAACATAACAGAATGAATCAAACATCATTACCCTATGTAAATGTATGATTACGCAAATGGTATACTGTTACTGCATGTACAAACAGAAACAACATGTATCCCATTTGTTTACAATAAAAATAAATTAAAATAAAAAATAAAAAAATAAAATAAAAGCTAAAAAAAAAAAAACCTCAATTCCTTTAGAAATATGCTTGACATATAGTACTTTCATTACTTGCTACAGTATTATATGATGAGCACCTACTTCTCTAAGGAAGGAAGCCTCTATTTATCAAACAAGGTTGATTAAACCATTATTACTTTCACTGCTTAAAATTTGGCTTTAAAAAGAGTAGGACAGCGAGTACATACCTAACATCCACTGAGCAGATTTCTGGCTACAAGAAAACCTTCAACAATTCAAATGACTACTGACTCCTTGATTTTGTGTATGCCATCATTTGTTCATAAAAAAAAAAAAAAGGATACATATAAATCTGATTTCCCACTGAAACATATTTAAAATTTGCAATGAATGACAAAGAAAACACATTAATTTGCTAACATTACTCACTGCCTTCATCCAAAGGGTGGGAAGGAGGTCATGACAGTTTTGATTTCAGATCAACTCTGCTACCCAGATTTCAGGCACATTGTTCATTTTCCTGAGCCTATTTTCTGATTTTTAAAGCATGAACATTTAGATTTGCTCATTTGTAAGTTCTTCATCTCTTTTTACTGGTCTGTATTTTCCCAAACAAATCTATGGTAGTTGTCATGTTGGAGGATGGTGCTGGACACAAAGCTGCAGGGACCCTCCTAACCTCCACATGAATCACAGTCTGTGTAATTCCTTCCTATTGAGTGCACATAGAATCTGTGACCTGCTTTAACTAATAGAACAGCAAAAATGATCGAATATCACTTCCATGGTTACTTTACATTACATAAGACTGTATCTTAGCAGACTGGAGAAATTTTCCTGCTGTTCTTAAAGAAGGGAACCATCATGTGAAGTTCCTAGGAACAGGGTCAAGTTTCAGAGAACTGCAGGCAGCCTAAAGATCTGAGGGCAAATTTCAGCTGACAGCCAGTGAGAAGCTGTGACCCTCAATCAAAATAGCTACAAGGAAATGCGTTCTGTCCACAGGCAGAATGAATTTGGAAGGAAATTCTTCACTGTTTAAGCTTCCAGATGAGAAAAAAGTCCTGTTTTCGTATTGTTTGGAGCCTTGTGAGACCCTGAGCAGAAACCCTACTAAGAAGCCCTGATTCCCGACCCACAAAACTGTGAGATTATGTATGTCGCTTTTATGCAGTTATGTTTGTAGCAATAGCAGAGAGACACATTTCTTCTCTTTAGAATATTAAAGATTTAAGAAGAAAATAAGTTAGGGGGGGGAGGGCTCACCAAACAGTGGCAGTGGCATACACTGGGGCTTAATTCAAAGTTATATTTTTGTATCGTCCCTCAGTTTTTATCTACTCGCTATAAGGAAGATGTAATAATAAGTGATGGGAAAATACTATTCCTTTCTTACCAAGTATTATGTGAGCTTTTTAGTGTTATAAGCATAATTTGTGGTACAGAATTGTTTTACATATTAGATTGGTTTTGCAATAATGATAATAAGGATAATGATAAAAATAACAATAGAAACTGGGCACCGTGGCACAGGCCTATAATCCCAGTGACTAGGGAAGCTGAGGCAGGAGAATTGAAAGTTCAAAGCCAGTCTCAGCAAAAGCGAGGCACTAAGCAACTCAGTGAGATCCTGTCTCTAAATAAAACACAAACAGGGTTAGAGATGTGATTCAGGGGTTGAGTGCTCCTGAGTTTAATCCCTGATACTCCCAAAAAATAATTCATAATGATAGAAATGCATTAATTTTATTCCTCAGTCACCTATCTTCTGACCAAATGTTGGAACTCCTGAACTTGAAATTGTAACTCTAATACTTTGCAGTAATACTCAAAATTATAGAACAATGGTTATTCAGTAAATCCCCATTAAGTCATTGTGATTATATGAAGTTAATCTCAATTACTAATGAGCATTTCCATATTTCAAAACAATCATTATTACTTACATTTTCATTTACATACAGTATTTCAAGTAAGATCCTAATCTCAGTGCTCAGAGTCTGAGGAGACCCAAGAGCATCTAGTCAAAAACCATTATTGTACAGGTGAGAAATATTTTCTGCCTGATTTAAAATGATTACTTAATATTAGTTATATAGAATGTCTCAGAAGTAGGTTGAGAACATATAACGTGGGACTATTCTATATATTTTTGCATTTATATTATCACATAAGTTTAGGTAATTATTTTGAAATTTAAATGATATTGAAAAATGTGAAAGGAATTAAAAATAATCTATACTTCTATTTTAAATTAAAAATTGTTAATATCTTAGCATATTTTTATCATTTTTGTAGAAATGTAATATATTGAATTTCAATAAACCGCCAAAAATACGAAAGATTCAAACTCTCTCAAAGATGAAAATATTTAAAAAATTACTTCAAAATTATCCATATATCTGGAGAATAATGGTGACCACATTTTTTCCACAGATACTTGGTATGTACAGTGTACTTACTATGAACCATGCATACATCTATACCGGTAGGAGAATACATCTGAAATCAAACCAGAATATCAAAAAAGGGTGTCTTGTTGTTATGGTTGAATGTGAGGTATCCCCCAAAAGCTCACATGTGAGACAATGCCAGAAGGTTCAGGGGAGAAATGATTGGTTTGTGAGAGTCTTTACCCAATCAGTGTTTTTATCCCCTAACTGGGATAACTGAGTGGTAACTGAAGGTGGGTTAGGTAGGATGTGCCTGGAGGAGGTGGGCATTGGGGACATGCCTTTGGGGTGGATATCTTGATTCTGGCAAATGGAGTCTCTCTCTTGACTTGCTGAACATCATGTGAATTGCTTCTTCTCTCTGCCATACTTTTCCACCTTGAGTCCTAAGGAATGGAGCTGCTATCTATGGATTGAGACCTCCAAAACCATAAGCCCCCAAATAAACTTTTCCTCTTCTACAATTGTTCTGGTTGGGTCTTGCTTATCATTGCTTTTCATTTTATAAGCTTCTTGCCATAGCGTATTAAACCATGATACTAGTTTTGGAAAAAATCAGAGTGAGAGGGGTTCGGCCACTGAGTGAACTTGGAGATGAGGATGAATGAACTTCACCTACAAATGTAAATGAGGCTAGCCTTCACAAAAACAAAGTGTTTGAGTGTAGAATTAGAGAGGTGACTGAATCATGCCCTTCAAAAGAGCAGTGTAAAGAGAGGTACGATCTCTTAAAAGGTTCTAAGATGGACATTATCTCATGCATTTTAAAATCCACAAAGAGACCATCGTGGTTGAACAACAGTTATTCTGCTAATATACAACAATTTGACAATTGAACTTGATTGTATCTCTGATTTCATTTTCAGTTCTCCTTCTTGTTCCTTTAATGCTGGCTTCCTCTGCATCTCAGTGAAATCTGTTAAACAGTTGTAAGCAGATGAGAGACCAATCCATTTTACTATCCTGTCATAAATTAATAAATTAACAAAGTGATTTTGCATTTAGCTTCACAGGTACAAGTATTGTATAACTGGAGAATTAGATCTAACCAGAGTTTATTACCAAAAATTCGGTCCTTGTCCCCATGCCAATTCAATAACGAGGACATGGATTTGGGAAAAAGAAGTTTTATTGCTTTGCTACCAAAAGAGAAACACAGGAGACTCCTGTCCCAGAGGCTGTGATTCTGTCCTTCTGGGGGAATGGGGTGTTTAAGGAGGCGATTCAAAGGATACATTCCACATGTTCTCTGGCAGGAGTCATAATTCACTTTAACAAGTGAATAGTCATTTCTTAGATTTTTCTAGTGCCATCCCTGAAGGAAATCTGAATTACTTGATTCCTGTGGTGGGTGTCTCAAGGACAGATAACTCTGCCTAGGATGAGGAAGAAAGGTAATCCTATTTCCCCAAGATTACGGAGTGGGAGGGAAAGAAGAAGAGAAAGAAACACGTTCGTTTTAAAATAAGTCGCAGTGGCAGAGCAGCAAGGGCTATATCCAAAGGAGGAAGTGTATAACTGTTATAATTCCATTTTTAAACCATAACACTGGTTAAATTTAAATAAAAAATAGCTGAATCAATGGAATCACATTCCATCAAGAGATGAGGGACTTTAGGTGTCAATACAGTAATAAATGACCTGAGAAGAAACATAGGATATGGCAACTAATATTCTACCATCTGCTTCCATGAGTTTTACTTTAGCTGTCTCATACCAATGGAATCATGCACTATTTGTTTTTCTGTGACTGGTAATCACTTGGAATAATGTTCTCAGACTTTAACCATGTTAGTTCTTGTGAGAGGATTTCCTTTTTTCTGGAGACTGAATTCTATTCATCTGTGTTTATAGACCATCTTTTCTTAATCCACTCATCTGTGTATGGGCATTCAGGTTACTTCCATATCTTGGCTTATTTGAACAATGCAGTAGTGAACATGAGAGTGCATTTATACATTTAGAATCCTGATTTTAATTTTGGGGGGAAAGCAATATCCACATATTTTTTTCGAATACCCAGAAAATTGGTTTTCTATATCTTTTGACACAATTCTGTGATTTTTATCCTTAGGTCTGTAAATGTGCTGTGTCTGGTGGATTTTCACATGGTCAACTATGCTTACATTTCAAAAAAGAAGCCCTGCTGTTCATGGTGTATGAAGTTTTTAATTTGATATCAAATTCAAATTGTAACAGTGATTCACTTTATGTTTTGAATATGGCCCTTATTGCTCTGCCACTGAAAATTAATTCTTTAAAAGACATGTTTCTTTCTCTTCCTCTCTCCTTATTCCTCCCTTAATCTCTCCCTCTCCCTAATCTCAGTGGAAACAGGATTTTCTTTCTTCCCCATCCTAGGCAGAGTTATCGGTCCTTAAGCACACATCCATTACAGGAAAAAAATAATTCAGACTTTGGAGATGGCACCAGATCTCAGAAATGACTGTCTTGCAAAATAACAAGTGAATTACAACTCCAGATAAGACAAATGGAATGTAGCCTTTGAATCACCTCTTTAAAAACCCCCTCTTCTCTTTGATGGGAAGAATCACAGCCTCTGGGACAAGAGTCTCTTGTGCTTCTCCTGTTGCTAGCAAAGCTATTAAACTTCGTTTTCTTTTCTCTCAAAACTGTGTCCTCCTTATTGGATTGGCACTGGGGACAAGGACTGAGTTTCTGGTTAAAAAAAAAAAAAATTTGCCTGTATGTTCATTAGGGATATTATCCAGTTTTCTTTTCTTGTGGTATTTTTTTTTTTTTTTTTTTTACTTTTGTAAATAGAGCATTATTAACTAAGTTTGGAAGTATTACCTACCTATTTTTTTAATAGTTTGAAAGCAGTTGAGAAGAATTGACATTAATTCTTCTTAAATATATATCCTAAGTCAGTAGTGAAACTATCTGGTCATGAATTTTTCTTTACAGAAAGTTTGATTCTGATTCAACCACTTTAACAGTCATAGGTCTCTTCAAATTTTCTTTTTAATCCACTCTTAGTAGTTGTGTCTTTTTTTCTTCTAAGTTACCCAATTCATTGTTATATAATTGCTTATAGCAGTCACATAAACCTCCCCCCCCACCCCCCGTGGTATTATTGTAAGGTTTCTCCTTCGTTTGTGGTATTTACATGTTTTAATTCTCCTTTTCTCTTTACTCTAGCCAAAGATTTCTCAATGTTGTTCAACTTTTCAATAAATCAGCTTTCAGTAAACTTGATTTTTTTCTACTATCTTCTTTCTTTCTTCCTTCCTTCCTTCCTTCCTTCCTTCCTTTCTTTCTTTCTTTCCTTCTTTCATTCTTTTTTTGTGGGGGAGGTAGGTACCACAGATTGAACTCTGGACCACTCAAGCACTGAACCACATCCCCAGCCCTTTTTTTGTATTTTATTTAGAGACAGGGTCTCATTGAGTTCTTTAGTGCCTATCTTCTGCTGAGGCTGTCTTTGAACTCTTGATCCTCCTGTCTCAGCTTCCCGAACAGCTAGGATTATAGGCATGTGCCACTGTGCCCGGCCATTTTATTTATTTCTATTCTAATCTTTATTATTTCTTTCCTCTGTTAGTTTTGTGTTTAGATTATTCTTTTCTTAGTTCCTTGAAGTGCACTGTTAGATTTTGGGGTTGTTCTTCTTTTCAAATCTTTATACGCTTCTTAGTACTAAATTTTCTGCATCCCCAAATGTTGGCATGTTGCATTTTAATTTTCTTTAGATATTTTAAAATTATCTTTTGATATCTTCTGTGACCTTCTGATTATTTAAATGTGTTGTTTAATTTCCATGCTTGTTAATCTTATAATTTTCTTTCTCCTACTGACTGATACTGAGTTTTTATTCCATGATAGTCAGAAGAGATGTGTGGTATGATTTCAAGCTTTTTAAGTTTGTTTTGTCTTGTTTTGTGATGTAACCTGTGGTCTACGTTGGAGAATGCACTATGTGCACTTGAGAGGAATGTGTATTCTGCTATTAAATGGTAGTAAAATGTTCTATATGTCTCAGGTCCATTTAGTCTAAAGTATTTTTCATGCTCCTGTTTTCTTAATTGAGCTTCTGTCTGGATGTTGTACACATAAGTGAAAGTGATGTATTGAAATCTATTATTTCTGTGTTCCTATTTCTAACTTGAGTTTTGTTAATATTTGCTTCATGTGTTTACTGTTCTGACATTTGGTGAATATTAATATATATATGATTATTGCATCTTGTGACTTGATCCTTTATCATTATATAATGCCTCTTTTTGCTCTTATGACTGCTTCTGACTTAAATTCCATTTTATTTTGATGTAAAAATAGCCACCCTTACTCTGTTGGTTACCATTTATATACAGCATTGTTTTCTATTCTTCTACTCTCAATCCTGACATCTAAAGTGAGTTTCTTTTCTTATTTTTGTGTGTTTTACTGGTATGATTATACATAATAGTTGGATTCAATGTGTTATTTGAATATACACACAAAAGTTGATCAATTTCATAAACAGCATGCAGTTAGATTTTTTAAAATTTTTTTAATATATTCAGTTAAAGGGGCAGAATTTTACTGAGGAATTTAGTTGATTCATTTTTATTTATTTATTCATTTGTTTTTGTGTTGCTGAAGATTAAAACCAGGCTTTTATTCATGCTAATCCCACATTTTACCTTCAATGAGTTATACTTTCAGCCGAGGAGTTTAACATATTTCTATTTAAATTAATCATTAAATAATTAACTGTATTACCAGCACACAGGTAGAGCAGATTCCTGCTTGGAGGTGTGAACTGACTGGGAAAATAAAAGTCTGAAAATAATCAATAAAGAACAGAAGACAATATACAGAAAATAGTTTTAAAAGCTGGGTGCCTGGTGGGTCTTCCAGCCCTGATAGTGAAGCCAGAATTATAGGTGATCCGGTAGAATTAAGGAAATGGAGGCCAGTTTGAATCTTGGAAGTTGGAGAACTCCCCTGGGAGATCGGAATGTCAGTGTCTCCAGAGTCCTTTGATCACCAGGATTACCTGCCTATACTACACCTCGAAGGCAAGGAATTGCTAATTAATGCCCCCTGGGCTGTTTCCTGCCTGAATCACTCCATTTGACCGTTCCTCCTGCCCATCTGCTTCTCACCTTTTTTGCCATCTCACTAGTGTCTCCTGTACCTAATCAAGAAGGAGAGAGAGAAAGGGGGAGAGGGCAGGAGAACAAAGGAAACTTTAATCTATAAAAGGAGCAGGGCACTCTCACTTCTTGGGATACCAGAATGGCCACTTTCTCCCTCCTGGGAAAAGTCTGTGTTACTACCTTTAAATAAAACCTGCTTCACATGGTTGTGTCGGCGTGCATCTCTGATGTTCAAACTTCAACATTTGAGGAAGCAAAACTTGTCATCAATAACCGGTGGTATCAATAGGCACTGGAACTGAACCAGGGAAAAAGGCCCAAATCCTTTATTTAAAGGGAAATATAACAAAAGGTTTCAGTGTGGCAGGCTTTTTGGGGAAAACAAGTTGTTTGGTGCTTGGCAGGTTACGCTCATCTCCAAACCGAGGGTTATGATCTAAGGCAGGGTACCTGCATGATCTGGGCTTTCTCCAACGGGGAATTTCACCCAGAAAAGTAGCCTCTCTGCCTTACAATGGCTCAAACAAACCCATAATTTATACACAGCTTGCAAAATATAAAATTAAATATTAATCATGAAATAATTAATTCTATAATAATTAAATGTTAATCATTTAAATGTTGTTTACTTTTTTATAGTACTTTTAACTCTTTCTTCATGTTTTCTTTTATTTTCATTGAATTTTTTTCAGTGACATACATTGTTCCCTTTTAATTTTCTTTTGTATATCTTCTGTAGAAAATTTTGTTGTTGTTAACCATGAAGCTTACAGAAAATGTTTTAGTTTCAATAATCTATTTTAAGATATCAACTGAATTTCAATCACACATGGAAATTTAATACTTCTAAAGCCTCCCATACATGTTATATTTTTCTCATATTGTACTTTTAATTTTATCGCTGAGAATTTGTTTTAAATTGACAAAATTTGTATACCTCTATCATGAAAAACATTGCTTTGAAATATGTATATATTTGGAATGGTTAAACCAAGCTAATTAACATATGAATTATCTCACATACATATGTCTTTTGGTAAGAACACTTAAAATTCACTGTTAGAAATTTCCTAGAACACAACACCTCACCATTTACTCATCATATAGTATAATAAAACTTTTGAACTCATTCCTTCTATGTAACTGAAAATTTGTATCCTTTTACCATTTCCCCAGTACACCCCTCCACACACAAATGAGCACCTGAAAACTCTTCTACTCAATACCCTAATGAGCTCAAATTTTTCATATTCCATATGCAAGTGAAATCATGTAGTATTTGTCTTTCTGTGCTTGTATTATTTAATATTTCATACAGTCCTCCAGCTTTATCCATGTTTTCACAAAATACAAGATTTTCTTTTACTAAAAATAAAGCTGAATATTCCATTATGCATATATACTGCAATATCATTATCTATTCATCTGTTGACAGACGCTGAAGTTGATTCTGTATCTTAGTCATTTTGAATAATAATGCCACGAACATGAGAGGGCAGATATGTCTTCAATATGCTGAATTTGTTTCCTTTGATTTTCCTTTGTTTCTAGTGAGACTGCTGGATTATATGACAGTTCTAATCTTATATTTTTGAGGACCTTCCATAGTATTTTCCATAATAGCTAAAATGGTATTGAATTTTATCTAAATCTCTTTTTGCATCTACTGAGATGATCATATAGCTTTTGTCCTTTGTTCTGTTAATATCCATTTACAAATTTGCATATGCTGACCATTCTGTCATCCTTGGTTTAAATCCAATTTGATCATGAGAAATAATTCTGTTAATGTGATATTTAAATTAGTTTTCTAGTATCTGTTTGAGTATTTTGGCATCTATGTTGATTAGGGATACTGTCTTGTAATTTTCTTTTCCAATAGTGTCCTTTTCTGCTTTTGGTATGAAGGTAACGTCAGAATGAGTTAAAACTATAATGAGTTAAAATGAATTAAAACTATACCTTGTTCTTCACAATTCTAAAAGAGTAGAGAAGCACTGGTCTTGCTTCTTCAAATATTTAGTAAAATTCCACAGTAAAGTCATGAGGCATTTTAAAGTAATTTTTTAAGCACGTATCAATGGTGCGTGCCTGTAATCCCAATGGCTCAGGAGACTGAGGCAAGAGATCGAAAGTTCAAAGCCAACCTCAGTAAAGTGAGGTGCTAAACAAATCATTGAGACCCTGCCTCTAAATAAAATACAAAACAGGGCTGGGGATCTAGCTCAGTGGTTGAGTGCCCATGAGTTCAATCTCTGGTACCCCCAAAATAAATAAATATATAATTTGTTTTATAAATTGCATATTTTTATATTGAGTTAGTTAACACATTTTTATAGTAAGGTTTATTTTTTTTACATTCATTTTCTAATTTTCTATAACATAATTCAAAGTTTATTTGTCAACATTATTACATTTTCTACTAGTCAATGTAGTATTATTATCAGTGAGTTTTATACTTTTAAATGTTTTCATTTTGTTATTACTTTTCATTTCAACATGAAGAATTCCTTTAGTATCTCTTATAATGCATATCAAGTGGGATAACTTCCTACAACTTTAGCTTAACTGGGAAGGAGATTATCTCTTCTTCAGTTATGAAACAAAATTGAAAGATACTGTATTTTCATTGGATTTGTTTTGTTTTGTATGTTATTTTATTCCACTCTGGTCTTTAAGGTTTCTTCTAGGAAGTTTGCTGATAGTCTTGTAAACCTTCCTTTTCACAGGAAGAGTCACTTTTCTCTGGGTTTTAAAAATTCATCATCTTTGACTTTGATTATAATGTTTCAAATTAGGGACTTATTTGGATTTATTCTACTTAGGGTCTTTTGGGCTTCTTTGTGTTGCTCTCCAAATTTAGGAAATTTTCAGCCACTATTTCTTTATAAAGCTTTATGCCCATTCTCTTTTTTTCTCTTTTCATGATTCACATAATGGATATATTGACAGGGTTGATATTATATGTCCCTTAAGTTTTCTTCATTCATTTTAATTCTTTTTTTTCTGTTTTGCTTCTTTTAATTTCAAATGATCTATATTTGAATTGACTGATTCTACCATCTATTTGCTCATATCTGTTGTTGTATTTAAGTGATTTTTTTCCAGTTAATGAATTCCAAAGTTTGTTTGTTTTCTAATTACATGTTCTTTCTTTGTATAAATGCTTTTTTCTGAGTTTGTTGAACAACTATGGAAGTTATTTTGAATTCTCTTGCATGGGAATTATACATATTTTTGTGGGACACTTTCTGAAGATTTATTTTGTTCCTTTGATTTGCTTGTGTTTGTGTGTTTCTCTGTCTTTACTAAAGTTTTGCATTGATATTGTTGCATTTGTAAATATATACATCGTCTTCTAGTATTTATCAGCTAACTTTTTAGAGGAAAAGACCATCACCAATTAACCACAACAGAGAATTTGAGACCAGACATCTCAAACCTTTCCCTCACATGTGTTTTCTGTTTTTTTTGTACATGTAAAGTACTAATTAAAGGAATTTACTGAGTTCTATGTATTAAGAATTTGCAATTTTCTCCCCACATAGAGACTGGGGCTCTGCAAGCTGCGTCAGCAAGAATCCTACAGTTCCTTGTCTTAATGACCATCAGGCAGTTCCAATTAATGCTCCAAATCAGAAAAGATAGATTTCATTCCATTGGGAGCCCTCCGAAAAGACAGATTTTCCAGATATATGCTTAATCTCCCCACCTCCTTCCCTCAAGTTCTTAACAAAGCATGAGACAAGAGAGTAGTCAGTCATGCCGGGGAAACACAAAAACAAGATGAAAAACAAGGATGTTAGGTCCATGCTCAACACATCCTTCTTCTCCTAGGAAGGAGCACCTTCCTCCAATTGCACAAGGCCATGGTGACCATTCTAAGCCACATTCGACTCTCTGTTGTTTTAAGAACCCCCAAGGCCTCCAACCTATTCTAGTTTCATCAGTGCTCTGAGTGAGGAGTATGGGAAATAGAGACCAGTTCTGAAGGCAGGACTTTGAAAAGTTGGAATATTGGGTAGATGTCTGGATTTCTCGTCATCCCTGAAAGAGGAAGGTGCAGTCTGTATCTATCTCTTAGTATTTGGTTGTGCAGGCATGGTAGAGGGACTGATGTGGGTATTGTGAAATTGTTCTTCTGACCCATTTTAATAGGGCTATTCTCAGATTTGGACTTCTTTAGGTTACTGAAGCTTCGTAGTTTAATTCTCTGCATTTCATAAAGATATTTTCATCAGTGTATTATTGTTCAAACTTTCTGTGAGAGACAAGAGCTGCGACTTCCTATTTTTTCATCTTGTTGAACACATAACCTTTCTTGATTTTAATGCTGAGGCTATTGGTTGTTTTATTAATGAATCTTAAAAGCAATATCTCTCCTTTTGAAAACTGATAATAATAGATGTATTTAAAAATCATTCAGGCTGGGGATATAGCTCAGGTATATCCAGGGGATATAGCTCAGAACCAAGCACAAGGCCCTGGGTTCAATCCCCAATACTGCAAAAAAAAAGATGTCACTCTTTAGAAGTTCTCTCTTAGATTCTTAGGATTCCACTCTCTAGTCATAGGAACCCAAATGTTGATACAAAAAGACCACCTGCTACGGAAGAGTTTTAAGGACCATAATAGGCATAAATTAATAAAACTATAATTCAATGTAATAAATTTATTATTAATTTCTAGGAGTTTGAAAGTTATTTGAACAAATTTTCACAAAATAATTAGTAGGTAGTGTAACACTGGGGAGAATTAAAGCTTTGAAATCAGATCATGTTTCCATGTTTATCTATAAGATCTTGAGAAAGTATCTAATTCTCATTCTAAAATTTGTTTTTCAATTGAACCCAGGGGCGTGTTACCACTGAGATAACCTCAGATCTTTTAATTTTTTGTTTTTTTAATTGTGAGACAAAGTCTCACTAAGTTGCTAAGTTATTGAGGCTGGCCTTGAATTTGTGATTCTTCTACTTCTGATTCCTAAATTGCTGAAATTATAGGTGCACACTTCTGAGCCCAGCTAGATTTTTTTCTTAACATCTGTATTGAAAAGTCCACCTTGGTGGGTTATTGGAAAGATTATGAAAGTTTCTAAATACAGTTTTTTAAATGAAGTAGGTTATCCATAAGTGTTGTCAAACTTCCTTTTCTTGTGGTACTAATAGCAGATTAAAGAACTAAAAGTTCCTTTTTTGTTTCTGGCCTTACAGAAAATAATAAATCTTTCCTGTGCTTTGACAACTATAAATTAGGAAACAAATACATGGAATTAGTTGCAAATGAGTCTTTATAGAAAAGAGCAATGGTTGCAATTAACAAGGGGTGATAACCAACCTTACTCTTATCTCTTCAGGAGATGGTCATTCTTTAATATATGTCTTTAAAAAAACAGATAAGCCCTTAAATCTTATCTGTGCCATTAAATTGTAGGAATGTTTTCCCTGGATACTTTAGAGATCATGACCTATCTTTCTATTAGTCAGTTTAATTCAGGTGACTTCCCATTAATTATGGCCTAAGATTTCAAGATTAGAAATATTGTGTCATGTATTTTACAAATAAATGGAACTAATGAAAAATACATCAATGTATTTGAGGAAAGAATTCTAAGGAATATTACATAATATCAAAATAACTATGAATAAAATAAATATAATTATAAAATATTTGAAAGATTTATAAGAGTTTTTTCAGACAGACTACCAGTGATTTTCCATAGGCATGATAAAGATAACTTCCACATTTCCCAAATTAAATAATTTTTAGTAAAATGTGCCACTATTAAATGCAAAAAAATATACAAGTTAGAGACATTCCATTTTCTACATTTGCTAAGTTTTTGTGTAAATAAAGTTCGGTGGAGCATTTATTCAACTTTCTGGTTCACATAATAACATTATCAAAAGTATGAATATCTCTATGCTACTGGTTTTCTTGCTATTACATTTAAAATCTGTATTGGCATTCAGAGTTTATATTCATGCAGCTTATTTTTCCAGAATTACTGAGATATATTTGACAAATACAAATTATTTCTAATCAAGGTATTTAACCTGATGGTTAAAATGTGATTACATTGTAAACTAGTTGCCACGATCAAGGTAATTGTCACATCTGTTAGATTTATGTGTTACTTATTTTTTGTGAGTGTTTTAGTCATCTTTTTATCACTGTGACCAAAAGACCCAACAAGAACAACTTATTGGAGGAAAAATTTACTTTGACTCACGGTTTCAGAGGTTGTCTGTGGTTGACAAATTCCATATCTCTAGGCCAAAAGTGAAACAGAAGAGCATGGTTAAAGGATAATTGCTCAGTTCATGACAGCAAAGTATCAGAGAAACCTCAACTCACCAGGGCAAAATATAAACCCCCCAAAGTCCCAAAGACATACTCCAGTGACCTACCTCCTCTAGTCATATTCTACCTCCTGACAGTTGCCATCCTTTTAATTCACTTAAGTGACTCTGTCCACTCATTGGGTTACAGCTCTCAAAATCTATCATTTCACCTCTGCACATTCTTGCACTGTCCTACACATGAACTTTTGGGGCTCACATCATAACCAAACCACAACAGTGAGATTGCTTAAAATTTGCTCCCTTAGCAAACTGAAATGGTGACTCACTATAGTCATCAGACTGTACATTAGATTTCTGAAACTTCTTGATCTTATAATTGAAAGTTTGTACCTTTTGACTTACCCAGGCACCTGTGAAAATTACCCTTTCATTATATGTTTCTATGACTTACAATTTTTCAACTTCCACAAATAAATGTGCTCATACATTTTTATCTGTCTTGCTTATGTTACTTAGCATAATGCTCTAAAGCTTTAACCACATTGTCACAGATGTCAGGATTCCTTCTTTTTAAAGCTGAAGTGCGTGTGTGCGTGTGTGCGTGTGTGTGTGTGTGTGTGTGTGTGTGTGTTATGATCTTTTCTTTACCTATTCTCCAACTAATGGTCACTAGGATTGTTTCTGTATCTTGACTATTGTGAATAATGTTCAAGGATCATGGGAGAGCAAATTGCTCTTTGACACAGTCATTTTATTACCTTTGGATATATACCCAGAAGTGGAATTGCTGGATAATATGGTGGATTTATTTTTAATTGTTTGAGGATTCTCCATACTAGTTTCCATTTATTTGATGTAGAACTTACTCACTTTGCTTCCATTACTTATGCTTTTGGTATAATATCCAAAAAATCATGTTCAAGATCAATGTTATAGAGTATTTTCCCTATGTTCTCTTTATAGGAGTACTTTAGTTTTCTTATAATGTTGAAAAATTAACATGAAAAACAGTTAATCAATGACCTATTAAGATACCCATGATGAACAGCATATGGATTGAGTCTGATGAAGAGTGTACTTTCTACTATCTTGAAGAAATTATTTTAATCTAAGAAGTAAAATTTTAAAAATCAATTTGTAGTAAAAAGTGACTTGAGTCATGTTTATGTAGATGTACTCTATATATGCTAGTATATTTGAGTAAGTTTGGCTGTACATATTTACATATGAATGTATACATCGTAGTGTATAGGATACATATATGTAAATATCTGTGTGTGACATAGATATCCACATGTGGATATATATATAATATATAGTTGTATGAAAATTCCTTTTAAATTTGCATATAAGAAAACTAAGGTTTTAAATTTAATTGATAACACAATTTTTCAATTGGCATCCTCTTTTGTAGAAATGCAAAACAAATCCAAAAATTTTCAAATAACTCAAGTTCTTATGGTCCATTAAATTTAAGAAGATATGCACACACACACTCAAAGAATAAATGAAAAGTAGAAATATTTATACATCTCAATGTCTGATTACTAAAAGTCCTGTATCTATAGTGTATGATCATTTTCAGCATTGGTTTTAAAATTAAATTGATGAGACATGTAATCCTGATTCACTTTAAAATCAACGTGCAAGGTACTTGAATTCTCTACACTCTTTGTAGCTAACTGATTTAGAGAAAATTTTGGTATTTATTGTTCTTGGACTTTTTTGTTAATGCCACATAAATATTTACTCCAGGACACAACAAAATCTTATGTAAATATACTGACTATGTAGTTAACCTAACTTTCTGTACTCTAATGATAAATTACAGTTTAGTTTACGTTGTGTATGTGCTAAAATGCAAATTGATAGATAGCTAAAATTTTGCAATATTAGGGTATAAAAGCAGGAAGGGACAGGAATTCCAAGACATTTAGACAGGATGCTCAACACAAATGTTTAAAAATTATGTAGATAAAATAAGATTAAAGTTACAAGGTGATTTAGAGCAGACATTTCATGACTCATTATATTATATAGATTTATTAATAGAAAAATTTAAAATAATTAGTAATTGCATTCCATAACATAATAGGGTCTCTCTTAAGAGATTTCACCTTTTCTCATATGCAGTTTCTTCTAATTTTAATAAATGCCAGACATCCATCAAATAGTAAAGGAATAATTCATAATTATGTTAGTCACTATAAAATTTTTATAGAAAAACATTTAAATTTTAAATATGCTTGGAATTAGATTTAATATGCCTACCTCTTGCTATCCAAATATATCCTCTACTCTACCCCAAGTGTTTCTCACTTCTATTAATGAGACAAATATCATCACCATGCAGGCATTCCATGAGGGAATCTAGAAGTTATCATCAGTTCCTTTTTCTTTATTCTCTTTTGGTAATCCACAAATTAATTCAATGAGTTCTATCCCCACTGTGAGTTTCTTGATGTAGGCCACTACTCATGTTAGCTGGACAAGGAAAACAGCATTCTATTTTGTTTTTCCTTCTCTCCATTACTCTTCTTTAGTTCACACTATATTAGCAAGATGAAACTTAAGACATAAATCAGATCACTGCATGTCTTCACTTGAAAATTTTTCAAAAGTACCCCATTACACGTAAAGTAAAATCCAGAAATCTTTCTTCAGCAGACAGGAATAACTTGTACTTCCTAGTTCTTTAGTCTTATTGTGTGTCTTCCAACTTATTTGGACTATTTAAATCACAGGCAGACTGATATTTTTCTGTGCCTTAACACAACAGACTCTAGGCTTTTTTTCACCTCATGGTTTCTTCATATATTCTTCCTTCTGCCTGGACTGCTACTTTCATCATTCTTTGCATTATTGCTTAATCTTTATGTGTGTTTTACAAATTTATAGCTTACCATAATTCTATTGCAAACTTTTTAGTTTTGTTTTTCTTTCATACTTTGCCCTTCAGATGTCTAGGCCATCAAAAGATCCATGCAGCATAGCAGAAGTTTCTTTCTTTCATCTCTTTACTTAATATGTTGCTTGGTAGGTAAGCACTCAAACAACTATTATATTAATGTATGAATTATTTTTCAATAAGATTCAGATTAGAAATTTGTTTCCTAAAAATATTCTTTAAAACAAAAGAAAAAATACCAAGTCCTATAAAAATATGTTCTAATTCTATCAATTTCACAGAAATTAACTGTAACCTCTAAAATGCAAAGATTTCATGATGTATGCTTTATATAGGTACCAAAAGGGACAAAAGGCACAGATTAATGGTGAAAGAAACATCTGTTGAGAGCTCACTGTGCTTTCAGTGTTTGATAGCTCTTTTATATCTATTTAATTCCTTTTCACAACAATATGGAGGTTATTTTCCTTCATTTGGAGATGGAGTAAATGAAACTGAGTAGTTTATATAAATTCTGAAAACTATTATTACTCATAAATAAACAAAAGTAGATTTTTAACACATGCTTACCTGACATAAAGGTTTATTAATTTTCCTGATATAATATTATTCATAATCACAAGAATTGGTAGGGGAACAGACAAGAATTAGACCAAAATTCTCTAACTCCAAACCATATATGATTTAAATTATAATGCAACTGCCTAATATACATCAAGTCTTTGTCTTAAATAAGCAACAATAATGACTCATAGTAATCTTTTATTTTATGTGAAAATTAGGTAAAAAGTTATTATCCTTTAGGAAAATGTAGTAAGCATAGAGAATTTAAGACCCAGGGATGAAAATAGCAAAATCTAATTAAAATAAATATTAAAAACAAATGCACCCTGTAAATCTCTTTTTAAAATATGATATTTCCAAAACTGTACCACTAAGATAGAAGGAAAAAGGACATGTTCCTTACCTGTTTGTTTATGAAATACATATTTCATAAAGTTAAAGTCATTGAATTTAAACATTAGCATGCCTGCATTCATTTCTTTCTATAATGGATATAAGATTTATCAAGATTGGTTATATCTATAGATCATAGAGAAGGAATTTTTCTCTAAAGGGAAGTGTAATAATAGGCTGTAAAGGAAATACTTAAACTAATTTTAGAATATTAAAATCCCAATACTCATACCATTAAAGAAAATCATTTGTACATATTTGCCAAAAGCACATTAGCAATTGAATAAAGGCCACATGTAAAAGCAAAAGCTGATAAAGCAACAACAAAATATTTGACTACAGCATTTTTTAAAAAGCTGTAGGATCATTTTCACTCTGAGAAATCTCAAATGGCCTAATAACATTCTAAATAGCTATCTTTTTGTAATGTCAGTACTTTTGGTAATCATAAATTTAAGAAACACTTATTTATTAAAATAAAATGGAAAAAGCACATATACAATTTTTAAAATGTGTGGATTTCTGCTGCCAAATTTTATCTATTTTTAAAAAAATCTTGATTTGTCTAGGAAAAGTATAAGTCCTGTAAATTGATGATTATGATATTTTCTGGCATGTAAATTACAAAGTTTCTACTCATATTAGGTTTATTTCCACATGAAATCATCACAAAAATAAGTTTTTCTCTCTAGAATTTTTTTTTTACATTAATATCACTACATCTATGTTAGATTTTGGAATTATTGCACTTTAAGTAATTTCAAGTGGCATAGAATATATATGTTTTGGACAAAAAGTATTTAAGTGATAGAAATTAAAGAAAATGCATTTCCTCATTCAAATTATGCATATGTGAAAAGACCATGACATAAAATGCAATTACATAAAAATGTAATTCCTGGTTTAAGAAGAAAAATGTTAAAAATAGAAAATGACAGCTTATAATTTTGTTTCTCTCACTGACACTAATGAGGCGCAAATGGCTCAGTTGTTCTGTGTGGCAATGTTTCCTTAACTATAAGAAGGAAAAAAATGAAAATCAACTCATACCTATCCACATGAAATGTGCATTAATGGTAAAAGTGATCATAAATACATGACTTAATTGTGAAATATTAGAGCTTAAAAAATAGACTTTAATTTGTCTCCAAAATAAAGACTTGAATAGAAATATCCTTACTTACCTCATTGCCAAGTCAGGGAGAAAATTAATTGACTTTACTTGGAGAAAACAAATTATTAAATATCATGGATTTGTTTTGTATCCTGGAAAAGAGTCAGTGAAGCAATAGCTATCAATGATTTTCTTCACCTCAAAATATATAGCATTTATTTTAAAAGCTTGAACTAGTTTCTGGCAGCTAGTAGAATTTCCTTTAATGAGCAACTAGATCACACTACTGAAGTCTCACATTGCATCCAGACTTAGGCTTTGACCTTCTACTGGCAAACTGAGTCATAGGAAATAGGGAGTCCTAATTTTGTATAGTCACTTATGCAAATGATAAAGAATATTTTGTCTTTCAATTAGCAAAACATGTCTTTGCCTGGAAAATTTTTCAGTAGGAAGGTAAATCTTGTTCTCTGCAAAGACAGTGGGCCTCTACGGTTTGGGGATATTAGAATTTTATCATTGCATTAGAAAAAATATTTGCACATTACTGTGACTTGCTGTTTTCTATAGGAAATCAGTGGTGTCAAAGACTTCCAAAGGTGCTGAACAGATGACTTTCTGCTTCTTTTCTTATCTGAATACTGATAGTATTGGAGAAGGCAAGTGCTTCTGAACCAGGGCAGGAAGAAATCAGAATCTAGAACTCTCGGTTAAGAAAGACATCCTTGTTTTAAAAATCATATTAAGGACATTGCAGATCTATTATTTCTTATGATCTCTCATAGCCAATATTAAATTGTGAAGGTGGGAAGTTTCTTAATCTGTTGCAACTGCTATAACAGAATACCCTAAACTAGATAGAGTTTGGATGGCAGACATTTATTTCTCACTTCTGGAGGCAGGGAAGTGTGAGATCAAGGCACTGGCAGATTTAGTGTCTGTTGAAGGCTGCTTTCATTTTTATAGATGGTGTCTTTTTCTTGTGTCCTCCATGTGGTGGAAGAGACAAGGTTCCCTTTTATTAGGGCACAAATCCTACCAACAAGGGCCTTGTACCTATAATTTAATCATCTCCCAATATCACACTGGTGATGAAATAGCAGCATATGAATTAGAGACAAACACAACAATTCAGAGCATAATGGAATAAATTAAAGAATTAAGTATCAAAGAATTTGAGCTGTGGTTACCAGCACAAGCAATATCTTGAAACCAAGTATTACCTACATGAGTCCAAGACTTCTCGTTTTTCATATTTTAAACTCTATGTACTCTCACATATATAGAATTGATAGAATCTTACAAAATAACAAAAGTAATCTGGAAGTAAACAATGGAACATTCTTTTATATTTTAGGGAGTTTTTTTTTTTGTCTTTGTTTTTACTTATTTATTACTTAGTTGTTAAAGAGGACAAAATTTGGATAAATACTCCTGAAATCAGAGAGCTAGGCTAGTTATACCTAAATGCAAAGCCGTCTTAAGCATTTTAGCACCGATGTTCTTTAGTTATTTTATGCATTACTTCTTTATTGCTCCTGATGACATAGAAGGTAATATTGTTTTGAAATCCTTGCTATTAGTGATTCTGAGTTGAAAAGTAGTTATGGAAGTTGAACCACATGAATATGAAGGCAGATTCAGGAAACTTATCTGTGTCTGCTTGTGTTCTCCTTATTTTCTTACATATGAACAGGAATGGATATGACAATGATTCTCAAAAGTGGTACTTGTACTCATTACATGAATATCATCTTAGGTGTACTAGAAATGTAAAATTTCATGTTTCACCTAAACCTACTGAGCAGGAACCACAAGGGTGAAACTAGCAATCTATATTCTAAGAAATTTCCCAGGTAATTTTTACAGGCAATAAAGTTTGAATTAACCACTGACCTAAGGTTAATATCTATACCTAAGACTGGAAGTTGTATTGTAATGTATATTAAATAAGCATTTATATTGGTAAGAAAACAGTGGCACAAAACATACTGAGAGAACATATAAACAAAGATACAGACGTAAGGAAATGTGATAGTACAAAAGCGTGGAAGGTTTACGGGAAATTATTATCACTTAGAATTAATGAGTTGCTCCAGGAAGGTTTGCACTTTGTGAATCAAGTAATAACCTTTGGACCACAAACTTACAACAGCAGAAAGAAGACTGGTAAAGATATACAACACTCATGGAGAACAAACATGCCACAACCCTATTTAATCGTGTGCATGAAAGATAGTGGGTAAGTATGAACTTTCCACAGGATGGATCCAAGAGCAATGGAAAATGATAATTAAAGGACAGATTCATTGCCAATGAAGGAGTCTTCATAATGTCAACTTATTATAATTCTATCATTTTTATGGAAAAATTAACTGTAGTGCTTTTCTCATTTTCCAAATGGAATGTTTATAATATAAATATCCCTTTTTTCTTCTACTATTATTGTGTGTGTGTTCATGCATGTGTGTGCTTGAAGGAATGAGAATGATATTTATGCATTAACTTATAAGTAGCTGGCCTAAAGAAAACTACTTTCAGTTCACAGTTTCTGAAATTTCAGCTCCATGAAAGATATGGATGGATATTAAGTTTCGTTATGGTTAAGATGTGAGGTGGCCCTCAAAAGTTCTTATGTGAGACATTGCAAGAAAGTTTAGAGGTGAAATAATTGACTTATAAGTGTCTTAACATAATCAATGAGTTAATCTCCTGATCAAGATTAACTGCATGGTAACTGTAGGCAGGTAGCATGTGTCTGGAGGAGGTAGGTCATTGGGGTGTACCTTTGGACTTTATATTTTGTCCTTGCTGAGTAGAGTTTCCCTCTCTGCTTCCTGGTGCCAAGTCCTAAGCCACTTTCCTCCAACTCCAGCCCAAAACAAAGGGGTTGGCCATCGATGGACTAAGATTTTGAAATAATGAGTCCCCAAATAAAGATTTTCTCCTGTAATTTTTCTTGTGTGGTCTTTGGTCACAGCAGCAAAATATCTGACTAAAATAGTTATCATGATTTGGCAGGGACTAAATGGGTCCTAAGTGTGAAGAAAACGGGCACCATGGATATTTGTTGGAACAGATCAGACTACTTGAGTGCTAGCCTGCCTTTTCATCAATTCTTCCCTTTTATTATTACAAATAATTTGATTATCCCTATCATTCTCTAGCATTTAGATATTGTCATATGGTGATTATTACCACTGAAATATTAGCTAAGTGATTATGCTGTGTTCAGATCTGCCTCCAAAACCTCCTACTTGTGTTTAGCTACTACTTCTCAGGTCACTGGAACTGCAAAGCTCAGTTTTGCTTATAAAGTCACATATTGAAGACTTTGGAGGCTGCATCATCCTGGGTCTTTGAATAACTTCATGGGACAGAGCACATATGCAACAGCCTTCAATCTTCAATCCCAAGTCATCCTCAGACCAGGAATCTACTTGGACTTGTACAAATAAGAAACATATACATAAGGTGTTAATCTATTATTTTGGAAGCTGACTGTAAAAGCTGTTTATCTCATATAAGGCCATATAAGGTTCTTTCCACTATACCATAGTGCTAGACATAAAATAAAAACTCTGACAAAAATATTAATATTGACAAAATTTTCTGTATGATTACACTTATTTCCAATGTGTATCTGCAGTTCTAACTCTATTTTAAACCCAAGGGAAAACTAATATAATTATTGATTACTATTAAACAATGAGACTTTTGAAAAAATAAAAAATTTTAACTTCATGTGAGATCAGACCGTTGACAAACTGTTCACATAGCTGAAGTTTATAACCAGTCTGCATTGATATGACAGAAACTTCTCTATAATCACATGCTACACAGAAAAAATAATTATTAGTACAAACATATTACTACATAGAAAGAATAACATTCCTAGATTTCAATAATATTCAAATAACTTGCCAACTTGATCAACTAACTAGGTGCTTTAAGGAAACTCTATATTTTCTTCAGGTCCTCTTTTTCCTAGCCTGTAAGAGGATGTTGTAGTCATCCTTGAAGTCTCAGGAACTTCTGTGGCCTATATGAATATTTCTTATGGCACTCAGTATGTAGTAACTCTTATGATATGCATTTGTGCAGACTTGCTATTTCTCTGAAATTCAATAGTAGAAGAGCTGGTAGCTATTTCATCTTCATATTTGCTGTAGCTTCCATTTCTTTGCATTTGTTCATGAGTGTTTGTAGAATGAATGAATGACACTTTCTGCTGTGAAATTCTCTGTTAGAATTCTGAAAAGTAGTGTAGATAAATTAGTGTACATCTAACAATTCTTTTTTATATGTAATGAAGGTAAGGTAGTGAAGAGTTGTCTTTTATAAATGCATAATCAATCTAGAATAGTCCAGGACAACACAGACTATACTTTTCCACGGGTCTCTTATAGATGTACTTCCTGACTTATATTCTTTTCACACTTATTTTTTAGGAAGGCCATTCCTTTGGCAAAAGATAAGCAACTACACAGTTTTGTGACTTTTTACACAGAACATGATATTTAAGAAAAAAGGTTCAATAGAAACTAAAACATTCTTTCATTAATATGTACAATATTTACATGTGTGTATCAATCATAAAATTAATTTAAAAGTAATAAATAAATGAATAATAAAAGCAAAACCTTTAAAGAAGAGCTCATTCCTATACTCTCAAAGTTTTCCATGAAATATAAGAGGAAGGAACTCTTCCAAACTCATTCTATGAAGTCAATATCACCCTGATAGCTAAACCAGACAGAGACACATTGAGGAAAGAAAATTTCAGACCAATATCCCTAATGAACATTGATGCAAAAATTCTCAACAAAATTTTAGCAAATCGCATACAGAAACATATTAAAAAGATAGTGCACCACAATCAAGTGGCTTTTATCCCATGGGTGCAAGGTTGGTTCAACATTCAGAAATCATTAAATGTAATTCACTATATCAACAGACTTAAAGTTAAGAATCACATGATTATTTCGATAGATGCAGAAAAAGCATTTGATAAAATACAGCATCCCTTCATGCTCAAAACACTAGATAAAATAGGGATAATAGGAACATTCCTCAACATTGTAAAGGCTATCTATGCTAAGCCCATGGTCAATATCATTCTAAATGGTGGAAAAATGAAAGCATTCTCCCTAAAAACTGGAACAAGGCAGGGATTCCCTCTTCACAACTTCTATTCAACATTGTCCTTAAAACTCTAGCCAGAGCAATTAGACCAAAGAAATTAAAGGGATATGAATAGGAAAAGAAGAACTCAAACTACCCCTATTTGCTGATGACATAATTCTATATTCAGAGGAGCCGGGAATTTCCACCAGAAAAGTTCTAGAACTCATAAATGAATTCAGTAAAGTAGCAGGATATAAAATCAATGCTCATAAATCTAATGCATTTTTATTCATAAGTGTTTAATCCTCAGAAAGAGAAATTAGTAAAACTACCCCATTTGCAATAACCTTAAAAAACAAATACTTGGGAATCAATCTAACAAAAGAGGGAAAGACCTCTACAATGAGAACTATAGAACACTAAAGAAAGAATTTAAAGAAAACCTTAGAAGATGGAAAGATCTCCCATGTTCCTGGATAGGCAGAATTAATATTGTCAAAATGGCCATACTACCAAAAGTGCTATACAGATTCAATGCAATTCCAATTAAAATCCCAATGATGTACCTCACAGAAATAGAGCAAGCAATCATGAAATTCATTTGGAAAAATAAAGGACCCAGAATAGCTAAAGCAATCCTTAGCAGGAAGAGTGAAACAGGACGTATCGCAATACCAGAACTTCAATTTTTGTTACAAAGCAATAGTAACAAAAACGGCATGGTATTGGCACCAAAATAGACAGGTAGATCAATGGTACAGAATAGAGGACCCGGACACAAACCCAAATAAAGGCAATTTTCTCATACTAGACAAAGGTGCCAAAAATATGCAATGGAGAAAAGATAGCCTCTTCAACAAATGGTGCTGGGAAAACTGGAAATCCATATGCAACAGAATGAAACTAAACCCCTATCTCTCACCCTGCACAAAAATCAACTCAACATGGATCAAGGACCTTAGAATCAGACCAGACCCTTCACCTTATAGAAGAAAAAGTAGGTTCAAATCTTCATCATGTCAGCTAGGATCAGACTTCCTTAACATGACTCCCAAAGCACAAGAAATAAAAGCAAGAATCAATAACTTGGATAGATCCAAACTAAAAAGCTTTCTCTCAGCAAAGGAAACTATCAGCAATGTGAAGAGAAAGCCTACAGAGTGGGAGAAAATCTTTGCCACTCATACTTCAGATAGAGCACTAATCTCCAGTATCTATAAAGAACTCAAAAAACATTACACCAAGAATACAAATAACCCAATCAACAAATGGGCTAAGGAAATGAACAGACACTTCACAGAACAAGACTACAAGCAATCAACAGATATATGAAAAAATGTTCAACATCTCTAGTAATAATAGAAATGCAAATCAAAACTACCCTAAGATTCCATCTCATCCCAATTGGGGTGATTATCAAGAATACAAGCAACAATAGGTGTTGGCGAGGATTCAGGGAAGAAGGTACACTCATACATTGCTGGTGGGGCTGCAAATTAGTGCAGCCACTCTAGAAAGCAGTGTGGAGATTCCTTAGAAAACTTGGAATGAAACCATCATTTGACCCAGCTATTCCACTCCTTGGCCTATACCCAAAGGACTTAAAATCAGCATACTACAGTGATGCAGCCACATCAATGTTCATAGCTGCTCAATTCACAATAGCCAGATTGTGAAATCAACCTAGATGCTCTTCCATAGATGAATGGATAAAGAAACTGTGGTATGTATATACAATGGAATATTACTCATCTGTAAAGAAGAATAAAATTATGACATTTGCAGGCAAATGGATGAAGTTGGAGAATATCATGCTAAGTGACATAAGCCAATCCCAAAAAAACAAAGGATGAATGATCTTGCTGATAAGCGGATGATGATACATAATGGGGGTGAGAGGGAGGAAAGAATGGAGGAAGGATGGACTATATAGAGGAAAAAGAGTGGGGAGGGATGGGAGGAAGGAAAAACAACAGAATGTATCAAACATCATTACCCTATGTAAATGTATGATTATACAAATGGTATGTCTCTACTTCATGTACAAACAGAGAAACAAGTTGTACCCTATTTGTTTACAATAAAAAAAAAAAAAAAGAGGATTCTGGTTGCTGCTCTCAGCATCTCCATGGTGCAGTAGGGGAGAAATTAAGAAGTTATTGGTCTTGGGCTGGTGTTGTGACTCAGTGGTAGAGTGCTTGCCCAGTATGTATGAGGCATTGGGTTCGATTCTTGGGACCACATAAAAAAATAAATAAAATAAAGATATTTTTAAAAAGAATAAAATTAATTAATTAATTAATTAATAATAAAAGTTCTTTACTATGTAGCCATTGATCAAATAGAGAATTGGTTATTCCTATTCTAGGTAAATAAATATATTTTCCCAATTAAATTGGTTTTAATTGAGTAGGCCTGAATATATCTCTAATTACATGTTAATTCAGCAGCTTACATTATGTAAAGAAATAAGTGATGATGATAACTAATAGTTAACATTAATTAAGCACACCCCAGAGATCCTTAGATAATTAAGTACAATATAGTTGAAGAATCGTGGAGATGATAAAGGACATAGATAGAAAAGTGTTATTTATTCCAACTTCAGTAACTTTCCCAGTGGAAATGCCATCAAAGTGTTTCAGTTATAGGTCTTGTTAGCAAACAATGACTTTCATGTTAATTTAGCAGGATATATATATATATATATATATATAATTTAGGGCATTTGAATCAGAATTCCAAATTCTAACTCCATTAACAATCATTTGTATTTCCATTTACATTTAAGAGTCAAGACAAGTTCAAAAGAAGAAAGAAAGACAAAAGCATAATTTAGAAAAGGTGTGGAATTGAAATTAGCAATTAGATTTTTCCACTCCTTTGCCTCCTTTATGAAAAATTAATTAACAAAATAGTAGATTCTAATTTCTCCTGTTGTTTAATTTTTTTATGGTGTCATAAATATTTATGTTGTTGCTACACCTACCTACATTCAAAAAACAATTTATCTTTAAACATTGAATATATTTAACTCAACTTTTTATAAATAAATGGTCATCTTTCTTAATCAAGCTATTTACACTTAGAAAATGCAATGGGACGTACAATGGAGTCTGGAGTTAAAATCCCTTAGATAAATACGGCTCAACAACTGATTACGAACGATTTATACAGCTACTTAAGTTCATCTGAAATTGGAAGATTCTCTTCTCTGTTCATATTAAAGGAAATAGACAATTAGTGCCAAACTTAATAATTAGTTGCACTTAAATATTATTAATTAATTTACATTATTGATAAGATTTTCATACCTTATTTCATGAAACTTCTCCCCTTATGAAATTATGTTAAACAGTTCTGTTTTATTTAAATTAACTAGATTTTTCAACACCTGTTACCTATAAAGCAGACTTTGAGACAGAGATTAACATATAATAAACTCATTAGGAAGTTCTTCAGATAAATAATTGTGGAAAGGAAAGAAGCGGAGTTGAGTAAAGAGGTACACTGTACTTCGGAGAATTGGTTTTTCTCACTGGGGAGCTCTGGGACTAGCACACTCCTCCATAGTGGTACTTCAGGATGGTAAGGAGCCCGAGAATAACATCATCAGATACCAGATGACCTCAGGAAAGTGGTGTGATCTTGTGTGAAGCAATTCCTTCAAACCCAGAGCAGTTTCCAGAGTGGGCAATGAGCCAGCAGTGCTCAGTAGCTATGCAAAACAAACAAACAAACAAACAAAAAAACTGCAATCTTAAAAGGGGACCTAGGTATTTTCTATTAGCCTACAATGCACTGGGAGATGTTTCATTAAAATTCAGACATCTGGAGTAAAAATATTTGATTTAAGTAATGATTCTCATTTCATTATGCATATGAACTTGAGTAAATTTTTAACTGCTTTTGTGCTGAAGAAGCATCACTGCAGGGGAAATTAGTAATATGTTTATCTCAAATATTACTAAAAGAACTAAGTAAAAATGTTATCCACTTAACATCATGTTTAACTTAAATATTCACTAAATGACAGTGGTTGTAATTACTGCTGTAAAAGCTGAAATTCTTCCGCTTTGTATAATTAGGGAGGTAATTATGCTAGAGAACTTTAAAAGAAATCATTGAAAATTTGTGATTGGGCTATCTTATTTAGAGTTTGCTTGTCTTAGTATAATAGTGATGGTTAATTTATAGCATTTCTTAGGAAACAAGAATAGTCATAAAACTCATATTTGAGCCTGCTTTGACTTTCTTGGGAAAGAAATTTCTGGAAGAAAAGCAAGTAATTAGTGCCAGATGATATCGTCCAACATAAGTAGCAATCAGTAGTTGCTGGTATATTGAACTGGAATACCAGAGCAATTGATTAGGTAACCAGAGAAATACAAGCTGTGTAGATAAGAGGAAGTATAGTATCAGTTATCATCCAATTAGGAAAACAAAAACCAGACTTCGTACTTCAACACAGAAAATTTAATAAAATGCTTAAACACATGGTAGAGAACTTAGAAAAAACAGAAAGGAAAAACTGAGTTTAAAAGGAGTGATTGTTGGTGATAACTGCAACCCCAAACACTGAAGAAACAACAGGGATACATCAGCACATAACTTCTGAGAAGAGAGCCTGTAGAGATGGAACTCAGACCCTAGAAGGTGATTGCTAGCTCCCTAGGAGCTGGAAGGAGGTATGTAACCTGGAGCTAGGGCTTGAACAATGATGAATAACTCAGGTACCGTTAGGAAGGCATGAAGAAGTTGGTTCACCTGGACACTGGAATCAGCAGTTACCATGAAAATGAAGCTTGCCTAGTGCATCAGGCAGACAGGAATATGAGTAAACAAAAGAAGCAAGATTCTTCCCCTTACATCTAGTAACACTGCAGCGCAAGAAGTGGCAAAGTATGTTCCATGAATCAAACCTGGCTTTCTATGTGTTTTTGTACACATAGAAGACAATGTTTTGTTTTACATTTTTGTTTGTTTGTTTGTTTTTCTTTGTGGTGCTGGGGATCGAACCCAGGAGCTTGTGCTTTGTTTTACATTTTTTAAAGTGAAAAGAAAAAGAATATATTTCATGATAGGTAAAAATTACATATAATTCTAATTTTAGTAACAGTAAGTAAAATTATATTATGACATATTCACAATCATTTATTTTTTTCTGTGGGTACTTTCCACTTGAAAGGGTACAGATGAATAGCTGCAAGAGAGACCAGGTGACTCACAAAACTTAAGTTTGACACTGAGTGCTTTAAAGAAAAGTGTGTTGACCCTTCTCTAGGACTCCCTATTAGCAGAGGAGAACGTTTGCAGAGATCTAGCTCTAGCACCAGAAAGCAGATGTGAAGCAGTAGGTTTAGGTCTAAGAGAGAACAACTTAGTGCCTTGCAGACTTGGTTCTCTATACTCATGCTGACTTTTAAAATAAAATAGATTTTCTAACAAGTGTTAGAGTATGGGGATGCGCCAATATATAAAACTACTTCTCTGCCTCCTTCAGTCCCTGCTGCCCTGATTTTATCCCTGTCAGTTCTCTGTCCAGTTTTCCTTGTTGATATTTTTCAGGATCTACTAATTTGTGTAATCCATGCTTGTCTTTTTGTTCCTATTATTTCATTTTTTTTTCTCTTTTCAAAAATTTCCATATCTTCTTATCTTGTGAATTTCGAAGTTTCTTATCTAACAATGTTTCTGAAAACAAATCAAGATAGATTTGCACAAATAGAAAAGTTCCTAAGTAGTTACTAATAACACCAAACTCATACTGCTTTCCATATGATATGATTCTAGGTGAACTGGTGGAAATACTGCATCATTATAAAATGCCATAATCATAATTGATCTCTGATTCTTAAAATCTTCCTCTTTACTTTGTCTAGTTTCAACTTTAAATTACCTATTTTTATATGAAGAAAAGCTTCAAATAAAGAAACCTTCAAGTAATGTCTAAATCTTGTTTTAGATGTTAACGTTTCCCCCTTCTTCACAACTCCTATCAGCACTACTTAAAAGATACAAGAACTACATTTTGAATGTATTTTCCATCAAGACTAAATCAGAAGCATGTGTTAAGAAGCCTTGAAATAAATATGAAGACACTGAAGTAACAGAACTAGCAAGTTGTGGAAGAAAGTATGCTTTTCCCCTGGGAAGCTTATGATAGTCAATACAAACATATAGAGTCCTGAAAACAGGTCAGCACTGATAGGAAGAAATGACTTGAATTAATTTAAAGTGTACATTAGAAATATGAATGGGTATTGCCCTGATTCAATTGAGTCCAAAAAGAAAATATATTAAAACAAAGTTTATATTTACAAATAAACCAAGAAGTATTTCCAAATAAAAAAGTGTCCAAATTGTGAAAGTTTTGGGTGCTAAGAGAACTTGAAAGCATTATTGGAGCTTAGTTGAATTAATTAAGATACAATAAATCAAGAGCTTTCATAATTTAGTTAACTTGAATCATAGCATTATATATTCCTATACACATTTATCTACTACCTTTTACACTTGGTGGCAGAATGTTGAATTAATAATAATATGCTGTACTGATTTTCCCTATCCAATTTAGTCCTTTGGGAATCCTAAGAGGTTGGGCAAAGACTGAATTGACAGATCTAATCAAATCATGGTCCCAGTACCTTTCTCTTAATATCACTCTGCTAGAGGAGAATTCATATGGGAGTTTTACTACTGAAAGAGATAGGCCTTTTTTGAACCTTTGGCAGGCAAACCTGAGAACAGATTGATGTTCTGCATTAGTCTTGGGGAGGTTATGTGAGAAAGTAGATTCAAATCAGTCCTTCAGATATTCAGATCTTATCATTAAGGTCTTATGCCATTCAAAACACGAATATCTACTAGAACCATGAATAAGAAGGGCACATTGAATTGGAAACTAGTTTGGGATTCAAGAGAAATTTTGGCCACAAGCTTATCTTTCAAAGAAAAAAAAAAAAGATATCTCAAAGAAATTCACCAAAATGTTGTATGTTGATTTTTATTTTATTTCATTTTAGTTTGGATTGACATATGATAATTGTACATATTTCTTAAAGGTGACAATTACATTTTCTGCTTCTATCCTGGATGGAGTTTTTAATATTGGAAAAGACAATTTTATTTGTAGAGTTAAACTATATTATATAATTTCAGTACTGTACACATTTTGCCTTTTTGTTAATTTGACAGTAATTTCAAAAATGTTCTATTGAAATTTCTTTGCAGTTAGAAAAAATACTTAAAAAGTATGCTTAGAATGGGCATGCACTGTCTTAAATTTATATACATGTATTATAATATTTCTATTATTAATCTTTGTTTACTCAAAATTCCAGATCTTTAATGGCTATGGAAAGTACCCACTAAGCAGGAAAAGCAGAGAATACGGTTTCTTAGGGATCTTATATCCCACTTGACTTATATCATATTCCATAGGTTATAGAAACAGAATCATTTTGGTAAATAAAATTATATAACCAGATACTATAAACTGGTTTAAAGATAACATAAGAAAATGGGTATTAGAATGTGCCAAGACCAATTCAAATGTAGGTAACTTAGTTAAAGAGAACGTTATGAGAAAAAAAAAATCATAACAATATCATACCAATAGTGCTTCATACTATATAGGTAAGAATAGGAGCAGAACAACAGTGAAAAATTTGAAATTCATACCTATGCTTCTTGTATTACTAGTAGGTTTCTGTAAGCTTCCTCATACAGCTACCAACCATACATGTTCTAGAGTACAACACACTTGATAAGGTAGTTAAGTGCTGGATGTGGTGGTGAGATTACTGCTGTAATCTCAGTGACTTGGGAGGCTAAGACAAGAGAATTGCAAGTTTAAGCCCAGTCTCAGAGACTTAGACTCAGCAATTTTGCAAGACTCTGTGTCAAAACTCAAAACAAAAAAGGTTGATGTAGCACAGCAGTATAGCACTTCTGGGTTCAATCCCCAGTACAAAAAATTTAAAGAAAGAAAGAAAAAAAAAAAAAGAAAGAAAGAAAGAAAGAAAGAAAGAAAGAAAGCCAGCCAGCCAGATAAACTGTAAGCCAGTCTGTCACACAGTACCAATAAATCCAAAAACAAAAACCAAACAGAATCTATGTTTTCTTGAAACACTGTTATGGTTAGAATATGCTTCATTCCTTCTGAAAACAAGATTGAACTTAAATTGCTATTATGGCAATGTCGGGAGGTGTGAACTTTAAGAAATGATTAGGGTGCTAACAGGAATTAATGCTATTCTCGGTGTACTGGGAAAATTGTTATGGGGCTGGATTACTTAACAGGAGAAAAGTTTATTATTAATTAAGGCTGCCCCTCAAGTTTTCTCTCTTCTACAAGTGCCTGTGTGCCTTTCAACCATTCAGGCATGAACTAATAAGGATGAGGCCTTATATGCTGATTCCATGTTGGATTTCCCAATCTCCAGAACCATGAACCAAAATGAATTTCTTTTATAAATTACCTAGTCTCAGATGTTCCTTTGCTGAAACAGAAAATATACTAAGACAAACACATATTTAATGATTTTTAATTGTTTTAAAGAATTATTCTATACATCAATAATAGAGCAGAAAAATTCATTTAGATACATTTTTACAATATATGAGAGGAAATATTCTATAACAATATATTACAGATGTTTACTTAGAAAATGAGTCATTCCAAAGGTCAATAAAAGGGAGAGAAATGTAATAAAACGACAAAATGTTAGCCAGGATCCATGTCCCAGGCATATAATTCTGACTTAGGAGGCTAAGGCAGGAGAATCACAAGTTTTTTAAACAAGCCTCATCAATTTGGTGAGACTCTCAACCACTAAGTGAGACCCTGTCTCAAAGTAAAAAGCAGTGGGAATATAGCTCAGTAGTAAAGTATTCCTGAATGTAATCCCTAGTAAAAACCATAAATAAAGATTAATTTTTTTGAATTTTACATTTTGGACTCTTTCACTAGCAAAATAAATATATCTGTTAGGTTAGATTTACTGTGCCAAAAATCACCGATATAAATTTTGAAGTATTTTTGAGTACTTTCAATATTTAATAGTACTTTAGATGTCTAAAATTGATAGACAAACAAAATTTTACATTTATTGAGTATTAGTCTCTAGAAAGAACTGCATATTTTTTCATCCTTGTGTCATTTTGCTTTTATTCTGTCAGAGGATGAGAGCTAGACAGATATGCATTCAAAGTAATGAGGGTTACATTGAAAAAATAAGTGAAACAATTTCAACTTTGATTCTGCATCTTGATAATCTTGAAAAACAAACAAACAAATAAACCCCTTTGGATTTGATTTGTTGTGTTGTTTCCTTTTTGGTAGTTCACACTGCAAATTTAATGGATGAGGAAAAATAAAAGTTTCTCATCCTCGGAAGATGAATCTCCTGCATCTATGCTAAAGTTTCTCTGAGTTTGTCTTTTCCTTCTTTTCTGTTTTTTAGTGGTAAGCTCTGTATTTACTAGAAGATAAATGCATTATGTGAAGGTCATTATTTGACCAGTATTCTCAATGCCTATAGCAGTAAATAGTAGGTGTTAAAGAACTCAGGTTGAATTCACATGGATAGAACATAGATTGAGGCTAAATTCTGATCCCAATGAGTAGGGAAAGATTGGGACATAAAGTTTGATGTGATAAGGATGTATTTCTGGCTTAGTCTATTAAAAAAAAAATTCTTTATCTCAAAATTCCTCCAGCACAGGTAACTATGAGAATACAATGGAATGAAGAGCAAAAGATGTCAATACCAATTGTATTGGTAGTTCTCCACTAAATCTATATCACTTATAAAGCACTTAGTAGCAGTGAACACTTAGCAACAATCCAAGGGTGATAGTTATCAGTATCTATCTGCCTTCATTTGTCTATAAGATGGAAAATTAATATTGATCACAATATTGGGCATTTTACATTCCACAATTCAATGCACTGGCCAGTGTGAGATAGATGAAAAATGATTTATCTATTTCTGCATCAAGTTGTTAGTTTATAAATATCTGTTGTTTACTCAGCACTTTTCCACATTTAGTGGAAATAATCATAAAAATTTCAAAAATTGGGGTTTTCAAGATGGCAGACTAGAGGGCGGCTGCATTTCATGTTGCTCCAGGACGCAAGATTCAAAAGAGGAGATAGTGAGAGACTTGGGACCAACTCAAAGCTGCCGGGAGAGTCTCTCCCATTGGGGAGGCGTCCCGGATGGGGCAGTAGCCCCGGAACACAGGGAACTTTGTGAAGTAAAGTTGATCGGCGAGACGCCCCTCCCCCCGCTGGAGCGGTAAACAGGGACAACTGGGATCATCGTAGAGGAGGTGGCTCAGCACAGCGCTTGGACTCGGAGCAACCACTGGGGCTCCGGGCAGCTGCCTGAGGAGGAGCTGCGTGATGAGCTGTTTGGACTCAGAACCACCGCGTCTGAACATCGGGGGTTGCCTGGAGGAAAAGGAGGAGCACGGTGGGTCGCTTGGTCTAGGAGTGACTGCATCAGAGCCACAGGCGGCTGCCGGGGGAGGAGCTGCGTGGCGAGCTGCTTGAACTCACAGCGAGCGCTCCTGAGCACCAGGGGGTTGCCCGGAGGAAGAGGAGGAGCGCAGCAGGTCGCTTGGCCTGGGAGTGACTGCATCAGAGCCACAGGCGGTTGCCAGAGGAGGAGGCGAGTGGTGAGTTGATTGGACTAAAAACGACCGCTCCTGAACACCGGTGGCCAGCCTGGAGGAGGAGCACGGTGGGTCCCTTGGTCTCGGAGCCACCGCTCCTGAATACCCGGGGGGCTACCCCAAGGAGGAGGAGGAGGAACAGGGCGGGTCACTTGGACTTGGAGTGACTGCCTAGGGCTACAGGCGGTTGGTGGGAGGAGGAGACGCGAAGTGAGTTGCTTGGACTCCTAGTGACTGCGTCGGAAACCGGGCGGCTGTCCGGAGGAGGAGGTGTGTGGCGGGTCTCTGGGTCTCGGAGCTATTGTACGGGGCTCCAGGTGGCGGCTCAGAGGAGGGGCCGCATAGCCAGGCGATTAGGCGCAGAGCAGGGTCCCAGGAGCTAGGTGGCTTCTTGCTGAAAGAGCCGCACAGAGACACGCCTAAGGGCGGAGCAAAGTTTCCAGGACTGCGGGCAGATTCTCTGGGAGAGGCAGCCTAAGGAGACTCACCTTCGAAGGATGAGGCTCCCAGGCCCAGGAGGTAGGTCCGGGCCCCTGGGAACATTGCAGAGGAAGACAGCCCAGCCCAGGTGGTAGTTGTAGATTGAAGGGAACCTCTAGGAGGGGAACTGACCAGCGAGACGTCCCCACCGGGTGAGTCTTCCCTGCCGGGTGAGGTTTTCCCAAAGGGACGGTAAAACCAGAGACACAGGCACAAACAGGCCTTGCCTCAGCCCGCAGCCTAGTTCCCCATTAGATGACCATTGCTCAACAAGTGGAGGCACCTCTGCCCACTAGCAGGGAATATACCCCACCTGAGGGTCACCACCCCTAGAGAGGCAGCTTCTTCGTGGAGCGCCGCATTATCAACTTCCTGCAAGATTTCAGGCTAGTGAAGGATAAGAGGGGATATACTAGCAATCTTCAGGGACATTATAAGTTGATAGAGGAAATCTGCAATATCTTAATGACCCACTGATTCCTGAACAATATGAGAAAACAAGGGAAGAAAATGCTGCAAACAAATCTAGATGTTACATCAATAAAATCCAACGACAGCATGGCAGAAGAAATGACAGAAAGGGAGTTCAGAATGTACATAATTAAAATGATCAGAGAAGCAAACGATGAGATGAAAGAGCAAATGCAGGCATTGAATGATGAGATGAAAGAGCAAATGCAGGCATTGAATGATCGCACCAATCGACAGTTAACAGAGCAAATTCAGGAAGCAAAAGATCATTTCAATAAAGAGTTAGAGATATTGAAAAAAAACCAAACAGAAATCCTTGAAATGAAGGAAACAATAAACCAAATTAAGAACTCCATAGAAAGCATAACCAATAGGATAGAACACCTGGAAGACAGAACTTCAGATATTGAAGACAAAATATTTAACCTCGAAAACAAAGTTGAACAAACAGAGAAGATGGTAAGAAATCATGAACAGAATCTGCAAGAACTATGGGATATCATGAAAAGGCCAAATTTGAGAATTATTGTGATGGAGGAAGGCTTAGAGAAACAGACCAAAGGAATGAACAATCTGTTCAATGAAATAATGTCAGAAAATTTCCCAAATCTGAAGAATGAAATGGAAAATCAAGTCCAAGAGGCTTATAGGACTCCAAATACACAAAGTTACAACAGACCCACACCAAGGCACATTATAATGAAAATACCTAACATACAAAATAAAGACAGAATTTTAAAGGCTGTGAGAGAAAAGAACCAAATTACATTCAGGGGGAAACCAATACGGATATCAGCAGATTTTTCAATCCAGACCCTAAAAGCTAGAAGGGCCTGGAACAACATTTTTCAAGCTCTAAAAGAAAATGGATGCAAACCAAGAATCTTATATCCAGCAAAACTTACCTTCAAATTTGACGATGAAATAAAATCATGCCATGATAAACAAAAGCAAAAAAGAATTTACAAAAAGAAAGACAGCATTACAGAACATTCTCAGCAAAATATTTCATGAGGAAGAGATAAAAAACAAAGAAGCAAATCAGCAAAGGGAGGAATTATCCTAAAGGAACTGTCAAATAAAGGAGGAACCAAGATGTGTCAAAAAATAAATAAATAAATAAATAAAATTTTAAATATGAACCAAATGACCGGGAATACAAATCATATCTCAATAATAACCCTGAATGTTAATGGCCTGAATTCATCAATCAAAAGACATAGACTGGCAGATTGGATTAAAAAGAAAGATCCAACAATATGCTGCCTGCAAGAGGCTCATCTCATAGAAAGAGATACCCATAGACTAAAGGTGAAAGGATGGGGAAAAACATACCATGCACACGGACACAGCAAAAATGCTGGAGTATCCATCCTCATTTCAGATAATGTGGACTTCAAGTCAATGTTAGTCAGAAGGGATAAAGAAGGACATTTCATACGGCTTAAGGGAAGCATAAATCAGCAAGATATAACAATCATAAACATCTATGCCCCAAACAGTGGCTCATCCATGTATGTTAAACAAATCCTTCTCAATTTTAGAAACCAAATAGACCATAACACAATAATACTAGGTGATTTTAACACGCCTCTCTCACCACTGGACAGATCTTCCAAACAAAAATTGAACAAAGAAACCATAGATCTCAATAACACAATCAGTAATTTAGACTTAACAGACATTTATAGAATATACCATCCAACCAAGAGCAAATACACTTTCTTCTCAGCAGCACATGGATTCTTCTCTAAAATAGACCATATATTATGCCACAAAGCTAATGTCAGCAAATACAAGAAGATAGAGACACTACCTTGTATTCTATCAGATCATAATGGATTGAAGTTAGAAATAAATGAAAGAGTAAAAAACAGAAACTACTCCAACACCTGGAGATTAAACAATATGGTATTATATGATGAATGGATAACAGAAGATATTAGGAAGGAAATTAAAAAATTTTTAGAGGTAAATGAGAACGAAGAAACATCATATCAAAATCTCTGGGACGCTATGAAAGCAGTACTTAGAGGAAAATTTATTTCATGGAGCGCATTTAATAAAAGTAAAACTCAACAAATAAACGACCTAATACTACAGCTCAAAGCCCTAGAAAAAGAACAGACCAAAACCAAAAGTAGTAGAAGACAGGAAATAGTTAAACTCAGAGCTGAAATCAATGAAATTGAAACAAAAGAAACAATACAAAAAATTGACAAAATAAATAGTTGGTTCTTCGAAAAAATAAACAAAATTGATAAACCTTTAGCCACACTAACAAAGAGAAGATGGGAGAAAACCCAAATCACTAAAATTCGGAATGAACAAGGAAATATCACAACAGACACGACTGAAATACAGAACATAATTAGAAGCTATTTTGAAAATCTATACTCCAACAAAATAGAAAATTTCGAAGACATCAACAGGTTTCTAGAGACATATGAACTACCTAAACTGAACGGGGAGGACATACACAACTTAAATAAACCAATTTCAAGCAATGAAATAGAAGAGGTCATCAATAGCCTACCAACAAAGAAAAGTCCAGGACCTGATGGGTTCTCAGCCGAGTTCTACAAAACCTTTAAAGAAGAGCTCATTCCAATACTTCTCAAAGTATTCCATAAAATAGAAGAGGAGGGAACCCTCCCAAACTCATTCTATGAAGCCAATATTACCCTGATACCTAAACCAGACAGAGACACATCGAGGAAAGAAAATTTCAGACCAATATCCTTCATGAACATCGACGCAAAAATTCTCAACAAAATTTTAGCAAATTGCATACAAAAACATATTAAAAAGATAGTGCACCATGATCAAGTGGGTTTCATCCCAGGGATGCAAGGTTGGTTCAACATCAGGAAATCAATAAATGTAATTCACCATATCAATAGACTTAAAGTCAGGAATCACATGATTATTTCAATAGATGCAGAAAAAGCATTTGATAAAATACAGCATTCCTTCATGCTCAAAACACTAGAAAAAATAGGGATAGTGGGAACATTCCTTCACATTGTAAAGGCCATCTATGCTAAGCCCATGGCTAATATCATTCTAAATGGTGAAAAACTGAAAGCATTCCCCCTAAAAACTGGAAAAAGGCAGGGATGCCCTCTTTCACCACTTCTTTTTAATATCGTCCTTGAAACTCTAGCCAGAGCAATTAGGCAGACCAAAGAAATTAAAGGGATACGAATAGGAAAAGAAGAACTCAAACTATCCCTGTTCGCTGACGACATGATTATATATTTAGAGGAACCAGGAAATTCCACCAGAAAACTCTTAGATCTCATTAGTGAATTCAGTAAAGTAGCGGGATATAAGATCAATGCACATAAATCTAAGGCATTTTTATACATAAGCGATGAATCTTCAGAAAGAGAAGTTAGGAAAACTACCCCATTCACAATAGCTTCGAAAAAAATAAAATACTTGGGAATCAATCTCACAAAAGAGGTGAAAGACCTCTACAATGAGAACTACAGAACACTAAAGAAAGAAATTAAAGAAAACCTTAGAAGATGGAAAGATCTCCCATGTTCTTGGATAGGAAGAATTAATATTGTCAAAATGGCCATACTACCAAAAGTTCTATACAGATTCAATGCAATTCCAATTAAAATCCCAATGATATACCTTACAGAAATAGAGCAATAAATTATGAAATTCATCTGGAAGAATAAAAAACCTAGAATAGCTAAAGCAATCCTTGGCAGAAAGAGTGAAGCAGGGGGTATCGCAATACCAGATCTTCAACTCCACTACAAAGCAATAGTAACAAAAACGGCATGGTATTGGTACCAAAATAGAAAGATGGATCAATGGTACAGAATAGAGGACACGGATACAAACCCAAATAAATACAATTTTCTCATACTAGACAAATTGGCCAAAAATATGCAATGGGGAAAAGATAGCCTCTTCAACAAATGGTGCTGGGAGAATTGGAAATCCATATGCAACAGAATGAAACTAAACCCATATCTCTCACCATGCACGAAACTAAACTCAAAATGGATTAAGGATCTCGGAATCAGACCAGAGACCTTGCATCTTATAGAAGAAAAAGTAGGTCCAGAGCTTCAACATGTCGGCTTAGGACCAGACTTCCTCAACAGGACCCCCATAGCACAAGAAATAAAAGCAAGAATTAATAACTGGGATAGATTCAAACTAAAAAGCTTTCTCTCGGCAAAGGAAACTATCAGCAATGCGAAGAAAGAGCCTACGGAGTGGGAGAAAATCTTTGCCAATCATACTTCAGATAGAGCACTAATCTCCAGAATCTATAAAGAACTCAAAAAACTCAACACCAAGAATACAAATAATTCAATCGACAAATGGGATAAGGAAATGAATAGACACTTCACAGAAGAAGATCTACAAGCTAATAAGAGAAATGCAAATCAAAACTACCCTAAGATTCCATCTCACCCCAATTAGAAGGGCGATTATCAAGAATACAAGCAACAACAGGTGTTGGCAAGGATGTGGGGAGAAAGGTACACTCATACATTGCTGGTGGGGCTGCAAATTAGTGCAGCCGCTCTGGAAAGCAGTGTGGAGACTCCTTAGAAAACTTGGAATGGAACCACCATTTGACCCAGCTATCCCACTCCTTGGCCTATACCCAAAGGACTTAAAATCAGCATATTACAGAGATTCAGCCACATCAATGTTCATAGCTGCTCAGTTCACAATAGCCAGATTGTGGAATCAACCTAGATATCCTTCAATTGACGAATGGATAAAGAAAAAGTGGTATGTATACAATGGAATATTACTCAGCCATAAAGAATGATAAAATTATGGCATTTGCAGGCAAATGGATGAAACTGGAGAATATCATGCTAAGTGAGATAAGGCAATCTCAAAAAACCAAAGGATGAATGATATCGCTAATAAGTGGATGATGACACATAATGGGGGGTGGGAGGGGTTAATGTTAGGAGATTACACAAATGGTATGCCTTTACGCCTGTACAAATAGAGAAACAACATGTGTCCCATTTGTTTACAATAAAAAAAAAGCAAATAAGTAAAACTTAAAGAGGTTAAATTAAAAAAATATATTGAGCCTTATTGGATTGGCTCCAAATGTGAAAAAAAAAATTTAAAAATTAAAAAAGCTAAGGTATCACATTTTCTTTAAGGCAAAAATTTGTTATAATGATAGAAGTAATTACATTAGGTAGTGCTTTTAGGAGTAAATTTTACAAATGGGTATAATTGTGGGCTATTCAGAAGGTAGTTTTTTTCAACTAAACAGAATTATTAAATCGACTTCAATGTATTCATTCTTTTCTTACATTTTCATTATACAGTATATTTGTTTAAAGACATCACATTTTATAGTCCAAAGACATTTAACAAGGCTAAGTCATAAATCGAAAGGTTAGAAATGGCCTATTTATTTTAAAAGTAATGCAAATGACAAATAGATCATTTAATTAGCACATTGCTTTCTTTTAAGAAGAAAGTGAATACTACATTTCTCTTATTACCCTCCAGGAGATACTTTATATTAGTATAGCAAACATGTTTCCGAAGTTAAGTGCCTCTTTGGCGCAAAGAGAATAACATGAGTATTTCCTATTCAGACAATCAACCATCAATCTGACAGAGAAAACATGTTTTAAATAAACAAATATATGAATAAATAAATGGAAGTAGGGATGAATGAATAAATAATTGAGAAAAAATGTGTATCAGCCTTGGATCCCACTATTGCAGTTCCTCTAATTTCACCATCCAAAACAACTTAAATATGACAATACCCGTACATACATTCATGCACACACACACACACACACACACACACACACAAATACACTTTTTTCTTTGTATATATATGTATGTGTGTAATTTTGGAGGTGGGTAACTATGTAAAAATATTATAAAGTTTTTTGATGCTAATTTTTGATTTCATAAAAAATTAATGAAAATGTGCCAAATGTTAATTTTGAATAATTGATACAACTAGGCTTAAGTTAATTTATTTTTTACTTTTTAATTTCTCTGAGAAGGTATCATTTCTAGTATGATTCCAAAAACTGATAAAAGCAGGGCTATTAATGATAGCTTGTGAAATGCTTATTATATGAAATTAGGTTGCTATTTATAATTTTAAGCCATGTATAAACTAAAACTCAAGACCTTATACAGGATTTTTTGCTACTTTCTTTCTATGATAAATTGTCTTCAGGTTTTTAAATTTTTACTTTCAGGGTACTCATCTATGTTTCATCTTCATTTGTAATATGACTCAAAAAAATTAAACGACCTTTTAGAGAAATACAGAACTGTGTAATCTTAAGTCAATATAATTAGTGTCTAAAAACTAGTGTTAAAAATTATTTTTCCTCAGGATTTTGAGGAACCCTAATATAGCCTCTTTGCAGTGTTGTCCGTTTTGACATTGCCAAGTTCAAAATGTAATGCTGATTCAGCAGTAACATATTTAGGTGCCTTAGGGCTTTTTCCATGAAGAATGAATACCTTTTGGTACTTTCTTTTCTTGTTTCTCCAAATTCCCATACTTATTTTGAGGGTCATGGTGTGAGGCCCATCTGTTTAATCAAGTTTCTGTCTGATGATGCAAGTAGAATGGAAAGTTGAAACTAACCATACTTTCCTTTAAGTATTGTAATTAGCCTCTATATCTTCTCAGAAGCTAAGTAATGAGCACATTTAAAAATGCAGATAATAGCAGAATGTAAGTTTTGCTTGCTAAAATTATTTCAAAATTCCCATGAGTTGTCTTCGTACAGCCAAATCGAACCAGGTTGGTTTAAAATTGTTATAATATACCACTAAATAATGTAAGCCAATTTATCCAATAGATGCCAAGAGTTCTAACTGAGTAGGATAAAGTCTTTCTTATGTCAATATATGAATGTATTTCTTATTTGATTATTCAGAAGCATGGACATACTTCCCTTATCGAGAAAAGACTCAAGTGGAATTCTGTTTGTTAATTCTTTTGTTGTAGTTGTTTTGTTTGATTTTCTTCACAGGACCATGAGTAAAAGGTGCAAAACTACGTGGATTTTGCCTTAAATGCTTTTCTAGGCCACAAATGAGTAATATAACATCAGCAGGACATGGTGATACAGGACTGTAATCTTAGTCACTCAATAGGCTGAAGCAAGAGAATTGCAAGTTCAAGGACAGTCTCAGCAACTTAATAAGATTCTGTCTTAAAAAAAAAGAAGGAAAGAAAGAAAGAAAGAAAGAAAGAAAAAGAAAAAAGAAAAGACTGGGGATGTAGCTCAGTGGTAGAATAACCCTGGTTTCACTCCCCTGTACCACAAAAATAAATAAATAAATAAAATACACACACATACACACACACACACACACACACACACACACACACAAACACACACAATATACTAGGGCATCACATTTGCATTTAGGCCTATAGGAGGAGAAATTAAGGAGAATTATGCAATTAATCCTTTGAGTTAACGATATAGATTTCTAATTATTTTGAGCAAAGTAAAACCAACTTAGATTCACCACCAATCCAAAATCCAGGCAGTTGATATGAATCAATTAAAGGAAGATACTTTGGGATTCCTCTAGACCTGTGTTGTCCAACACTATAGCTAGTCATAAATAGCTATTTAAATTTCACTCACTTAAAATAAAACTAATTTGAAAATGCAGTTTCTCCATCCATAGTAGCCAACACTACATTGCTTAATAACCACATGTATATTGTGGTGAAGATACCAGAGAGCAGTAGAGTATTTATATAAGTGTAGAAAGTTCTATGAGAAAGCACTGCTCTATAAACATGATACTGAGGGAAGAGTTTGTTCACTCTTTGGTTCCATGGGGTCAAAAATCTGAACAGTAGCTATTTAGATGAAAATGCATTCCCTGTTGACCTAAAGCTACCCTTAAAAAACATGTTATTTTTAAAGCATCTGATTCATTTAAAAGGCATGTCAGTATTCACTAATCTTTCCTGGTTATTTCCTAATGAGGCATCTATTATTTATATTAATATTGTTAAGGAACAGACAGACGAGGATATGGGGAACATGAGGCTCAGGGATTAATTCTATGAAATGGGCCTGACATGCTTTCTTTTCAAAGAAGCAATTTACCTGCAGCTCTGCCTGGCCTAAAAGAACAGGATATGTCACATTAGTCAGCAAACTAAGTGTTATCTTCAGGAGAAATGCAAACCCGAGATACTGTCAATAATAACATTTGGTGTTTCTGCCTGGTTATATCATTGGTTATTGGTTATCTTCAGTTACCCCAATTCTTTTATGGTTGCTTTCTCCCTATTGACCTTTTCTGAAACTCTTTTCTCTGCCTCTGATTCTTGGTACTCTGTTCATTCTTCCCTTTTGCCATTGTACACGAATTTTATTGTTCAAATTTGCAAGACAAGAATCTAGAAAGAAATTGGTGAGGCCTGTAGCCTACACTGTATAGGGATTTATAAATGGTTGAGTAATATGGACAAGGGAGTTCTCATTTCTCTTCTCTGTGCTATTTTCTTAGTGAACAAACTGTCTTTAAACACCTGGAACCTGTCAGCCAGTTAAACATAACTAGCATGACTGCCAGTCTTAAGACTCAGGTGACTGTCTTACTGGGCAGGTATGGCTGACCTTCTTCATCCAGGTATTGGGAATGTCAGTCATGACTTGCTTCAGATTTTTTTTTCCCTGTGAGAGAAAGTTGGTGTGTAGGACTGAGGAAGGCTTGCGACAACTAAAGGCAGCTAACCAGGGCCTTTCCTTGTGGTGCATTAAGGTCTCATGTTCTGAATCTGACCCCAACAGGCCTCAGGGCTACCAAATATTGACCACTATCTGTCTCTCAGTTTCTGATTGACTTGACCCAATAAGGAAGTGTATGTTCACCCAATGAATCTTGGATCCAGAAATGAAGTCTTAGTCCAATCTGAGGTCTTTGGGAAAGAGGTGATACATTAATCACCAGAACATGAGCCAAGAAGTATGACCCTCTTCATAAATGCTTCTATCCCAAGTCTGTTCCTCTTAAATAGAGACCCAGCATCAGAGATTCTGAAGGTAGGGATCTCCTAGCTTTAAAAATTAGGCTACCTTCTCTAAACTCTCACAAGGTAACTTTTCTTCTGTATACCCCTCCTGTGGCAAGAAAAAGACCAGAAGTTTTGTCTCACTTAATTGGAGTAAAACTACCCCTTATATCTCCGAGTTTAGGAAGTCAAATTGTTTATTTTATCAAGTGAAGATATCACCCACAACACTAACAGGCTTGCCTCTCATTCCAAATTGAGGAGCATGATATGCAATCGTGGTCCTATGAGTAAGAGGACCCAAAAGGATGAGAACATGTAAGATACATTTTAAGGGAACAGCTAGCTGGCAAATGTCCTCTCTTAAATTAAATAGTTATCAAGAAGTTAACTAGTATCCTTTGTTCTGAGCAAGGTCCCAGCCAGAGATCACAGAAGGTGGGGTGGGAACTCTTGACAGCTAAGGGTTTCAGGATTGGGGAGATGACCCCTAGCCAAAGAGACACTTTACTTGTCATGGGTGCCCCTTTTCTGTTCTATTTTATTTTATTTTTTTAATTTTGAGCCTTGGCCTCAAAATTAATACCAAGGGGTGACCTAATCATAGTAGGAAAAAAAAAAGATGCCTGATAGTTTTATTTATTTATTTTTTTCATTCAAACCTGGTCCTATTACCAGCTGGGGGAATAGAAAAATGGTCTCTAGAGGAAAACAAAAACTATAACACCACACCTTAAGAGACTGGTCTTATAAAAAGAAGGAAAATGGTCAAAAGGCCCTATGTATGAGATTTTCCCTACTATGCTTGAAGTGGTAGCTTTTCCTCCCTACTCTTTAGCTACCTGATACCCATCTAAAATGTACACCACATGAGCAGGTACCCAAATTAATTGGACGCCAGAGAAGAAAAGTGTCACTTTTAAATTCAACATGCTGTGGGACATAAATGGTTATTTTATCTCTTCTTATACTCTGGGACTCTGCTAAGTTCCTCCCTAATGCTAGAGGACAGGAGAGGCAGATGGAGGGAATCTGGAAAGTCTGGCTATACCAGGTCCTGGATTTTTAAAGGATGTTTAAAAGGTTAGCATTCTGCCTTGGGACAAGTACAGGCATTGCCCCCTAAGAGGCAGTGGTCAGCTCCATAAGGCTGTCTGACTGGTAAGCTCAGTAAGGGAACTTGACAGATCCAGGAATATGGGGGGATGCCCTACTTCCTGTGGTTTTCCTCTTCTTTCCATCTGGGCATAAGGAAGGAAAATAGAAAGACAGATCCCATATGTATAAGTCTTCTTTACCTGGAGAACCTTTACCTGAGGATTTCATAGGCTCCCACATTCTTTTAATATCTGGACTGATTCTATTTTGACCCAAAAGTGTATTCTGATCTAATAAAGATGTTCCACATGCTCCTTTACTATATTAATTACAGACATGTCATTTTTTTAGAACTCCTATATATTTTTGAGCACATGGTTTTGTGGTGAATTCATGTTTGAATCCTGTGTGCTTAGATTTGTTCTGATTAATCTTGTTTAATCTAAATATAAATTTGTTTTTTTCTTCTACCTGTTTTCCCTGCTGTTTTTATTCAGAGGTCAAGGGAGAGCTCAAAAATATTTTTTCAGGGTTGGTTTTTATGTATTTTTGTGGGTGCCTGTGTATTGTTTGTGTATCCATATATATCTTCATCTACATATCACTTACGTGGTACCAAAATTGGCATATAGATGAATAAGTACTTATAAATTAAATTTTTAAAGAAGGAATGGATCGAAATTTCTTTTACTTCATGTGACTTAAACAGTTAGGAAAAAGTTCAATTTAAATTAGTTAAACAGATAAGTGTTGCTATAAACCAGAATGTAATTCTCAATGTGTTGACGTAAGAAGAGTTTCTTAAAATATTAGTCTGCTCTTATCAAGATAATTTTTTGTGGTTGTTAGGTTTTATTTTTTAGGGGAACTAGTCTTAAAGGAATTAGGTTTTGTACAACTCTGGCTTAAAAACAACTGTTATTTGTAATTGAATAAAAATAACCTGTTAACAATAATTTAAAAATAAAATTTTGTGTTGCTCTTTACCCTGAGATAGGACTTTAAATGCATTTTTTGGGAGGTAATAAGGATCCTGGTTTATCTAAAAGGTGAAAATGTGGAACATGAAAACATTTTTCTACTTTCCTACAAAAAGGTATTAGGAACTCTATTAGTTTGTTCGAATCATGATTCAGATGTAATAATGTATTGTGTTAACTGATATTCATATATACTCAGGATACCATATATGATAACTTTATAAAATTATCTTTAAGAAAAAGGAAAAAAGATCAGATTCAGAAATCAAACACTTTACCTAAGATTTGTCAAGAGCTTCACCTCACTTGGGTTAAGACTCTGCCTTTCACTTTATTTCATGTTAGGAGGACTCAAAATAGGTTCATTGGGTTCATTTAAAGTTAAGTGCAAAAGATAGATTTTTATTATGAAAGTTATTATGATCTCAAATAGGTGATATATACCTAAATAAAGATTTGGAATTATAAAAATTATGTTTCTTGGTTGTTAGGTATTATACAAACTGAATATGGTTGTGCTCTTATTAATTCAATTTTATAATTTTTCTTATAAAGTTTTATAACTGTTGTCTGTGTGCTTTATAGAAGTACAATATCTAATATAACAACCTCAGTTTATTTGAGATAATGAGCCATCACCCATAGGATAGACAGGGTATAAGGTTGACATCAGTATTAATAATTACCCCAATTAAAAGGAATGGGTAAATAACAGTGAAATTATAGATACTAGAGTTAAAACTCAGTACTCATACTTCAAGACAGGTGAAAATGGCGTGCTTGATGTTTAAACCCCAAATTTGGAGAACAAAGTCAAAAAAGTAAAAGGGCCAAGAAAAAAGTCAATATTTTGGCACTTGCTTTTTAAGGTCACCTAAGGCCCATAGAATGATGGGACTCCTCTACAGGCCTTGAACCTCTGGTGCGTTACACTGAACTACCAATCAGGGGAATTGAGAAAACCCTAGAGAACAAGAAGCCAATAAGTGCACATGCTGCAATGAGGAGGGTCACTGGCGAGGAAAAAGTCCTTAATGTTTCCAAGGGTAGCCACATGTGGTCAGCAAGGTCCTGATGAATTCTGGCAGATGGCACAACAGGTACAGGAAGCTAGAGGAACTAAGAAACTTCCTACAAGTTCCCAATAGTGATCCCCTGAGGCATTGCAGTTGACTTTTAAGAGTTGATAGAAATGAGGTCAATTTTGACCAACTTGATCTTAAACACCTGGCAGAAGAGTTTTAACTAAGCACAGTCATACATGGGTATTTAAAAGGAAAGACAATAGTTTTTTTCATGTAACTTAAGATGTACACCTGTGTCAGCCCCACCAAAAGTAAGTAAAGCTGGAGACTATAAAGGAAAGGTTCCTAAGAATACCTAATAACTATCAAAAGAGATCATCAATCAAAAGTTTTTTTGGAGCCAATTTGAGACTTACAAATCTTCCTAACCTCCTACATAGGTAGGTTTGATTTATGTTTCTATGTTTACTAGTATGATTTTATCGCCCTGATATTTATCCTTAATACTGGTTTAAATTGTGGCACAAATAAATTTCAAATTAACTTTATCAAGAAGGCTTTCAGTAATACAGCTAAAGGGATCCCTACTAAACATAGAGATAATGCCAATAGAAAGGTGTTTTATAAACTTCAGATGTCATTAGATATCTTAACTACAGCTCATGGGTACATCTGTGACATTATAAAAACTAAACACTGTGTATATATTTCTAAAAACTGTGTTAATGTTTCTAAGGCCTTAAATGGTCTCCACTCACAGATCAGTGGCATGAGGATCCCACCTAAATCTTTAATGAGTTACCAGTTTCATAATTTTCAGAGACCAGCCAATAACACTGATTGCTTTGTGCTGTTTGCAGAAAATATTGCTTTGCTGTCTTATTTATTTTTATCTTAGCATGATCCTTGTCCTACATATACTTCATCAAATTCCCCACCAACTGCCATCATGGACCTCTGGACTGCCCTGCAGCTAAGTACCCGTAACTGTCCATGCCCCACCTGATGGAGACCAAGGACTTCAGGTTTTCTTCCCCTAAACACTTTGGGCAGGAATACCCAGAAGCAGTTGACACCCAAATACCCTACAAGAATTTAGTGGTTTAAAGTCCTTGAGAGGGGAATGTCAGGGGACAATCACATGAGGATTGTAGGAACACAAGATTAAGAGAATATTCTATAAAGGGGGCTCACTGTGCTGACCTGCACACACTTTCAGTTTCAAGTAGCAATTTACCTGCAGTCCTGCCTTGCCTAAGTGGATAAGCTATGTTACATTCCTCAGCAAACTACCTGTTTTCTGCAGGAGAAATGCAGGCTCTTGATAACGTCAATGGGAAGAACACAGGAGACATTTTTACCAGATCCTGAAGTTAAGAGAGATAAGAATAATTCCTTCTAACAATAAAATCTGTAAGAATGTATGGTTAAGAAACCAATTAGAACCCACCAGCATGGTCCAAGGTGATCTAGAGTTTCTATGGCAGTGGGGACATGAAAGTCTGACACCATCTTGCTGTCAGTCAAAAGTGAAGAAGTGGACTTGGGTGGGAATGCCCGGAAACTTCTCTGGGTTCCCCAGTGAAACTGGAGTGCAGGAAGGTGCAGGAGGGACAACGTTATCCCTCTCCTCTCTGAGAGGAACCACTGTCTCCCTTGAGAGTGTCTCTCTTCCTTTTTCCTATCCCTTCAATGAACATATTCCTGTTACTTGAGTAACATGTCTGAAATCTTTCTGACCTCCTGATGGCAAGCATCAGGGTTTGGAGATGGGTCTTCATCCTGCCTCAGTTTCTTGGAAGGCCCCAGTTCTGTAATAATATTATCTATAGTACATATTGCATTATTAGTAAATATGACTGAAATTACATAGTTAACTGATATTTATCCCTGGTTTAAAACTAGAAAATTATAATATGCTAGTGATAAATTTATTCTTACATTTGTTCTTTCAGGACCAACAATTAAATTATTTAACCAATTTCTGCTTCTTTCCATACATATTGTATTTTACAACTATTTTGTATATTTAATTTTTATCTCATTTTAAAACTATCTGTGTGAAGTTAATTATATTGTCCTTTATTTATGCTTTAGTCATTATTATTTAATTTCTCTGGTTTTTTCCTGTTTGACTTTTGACACAGCAAATTATTTTTCTCTCTTACGGATTTTATATTTGCATAATATTCTTGTCTTCTGTTCTGAATATCTCTTATTATAGCAATTTTATCTCACAGATTTTAATTATTCGTTATTATTAAAGTATCGGATATATTCCAAACTAGAGAATAAGTGTAATGAAGCCTGACAGATTCATCACCAGCTTTGACAATTACCAGCATGTAATTAATTCTGTTTTTGTCCTTACCCCCACCCATTCTCTCCATTCCCAAAAGTGTTTTGAAGTAACTTAAAGATGGACTATCACATATGATTCCATTTACATAACATTTTTAAAAGAACAGAAATGTGAAAATAGAACACAGATTAATAGTTTATATGGAACAGGGATGGCACAAGGGAATTCTTTTGTGTTAATGGAACTCTGACTTCTTGGTTTTATTGTGGTTACATAAATCAATGCATCAAATAAAACTACAGAGAATACACACATACACACAAAACAAGTGAAAAACAATAAAAACTGTATAACATCTATGTATAGAATCAGCATTATTTTCCTATTTTCAATGTTACTGTGACTGCAAAGTATCTAATCACTCCTGGAAGCTGAATGTTGTCCATGACTTCTGTAATTTCCCATAGGTCTATTTTGGGATCAAAATATTTTTAAAAATTAAACAATGAAGTTAAACCATGTTATAGAAATGTATATAACAAAATAAGTGAAATACCTGAAAAACTACAAAATATACTTGAGGGAAATGATAGAGATTGAAATAATTGAGCAGATACAATACATTCATACATTAGAAGACTTGGTATTTGAAAACAGTATTCTCCCAAAATTAAATCACAATCATAATCCAATCAGAATAATCTCATAAAATTCTTACCACGCTGAATTTACAGTTTATATGGAAACACAAAAACATAGAAAAGCAAATATAGTCTGAAAAATGATTACCTCACTCTATGCCAAATTCTTAAACTACAATAAACAAAACTGTCATATGATCATGATCATCATTAAAAAGATCAAAGAAACAGAATCAAGAATCCAGAAGTGAGCCCATACATATTTGAGTAAGCTAATTCAATAAAGTATAGCTTTTCAACAAATTATACTTAAAATTTTGTGGGCAAAAACCACATAAAATCCATATCTCATAATATATACAAAACTTAATTTGAAATAGATCATACACCTAACCATAAGAAAACAAAATTCTGAATCTCATAGAACACCAGGGAATATTTTCATGACTTTGGGATAGGCAAAAATTTATTAGATGAGATAAATTTAGATAAATTCTTGATTTAATAAAGTTAAAACAAGATATTCTTATATTTGAAAAACCACCTCTTGTCAAAATAAACCACAAACTATAAGACATGATTTACAAAATGCAAATCTTACAAAAGATTTGAATTTCAAATATATATTAATAAAAAAATGACAACCACACCAATAAATAAAAATATACAAAATATATGAATAGACACATCACACTAGGCAATATAAAAATGGTCAAAATAATAAGAAAGTAACATCATTCTTTATTAAGGAAATTCAAATTAAAAGCAAAATAAATATAACTAAAAACTATAAGCTTGACTAATATTCAACACCTTGAAACCATCAAATATTGGCAGATATTGGATATCATTTTGAAATCATATGTTTTTGTTATTTAAAATGATGCAAGTAAAATGGAAATTTTTGATGCTATATTACATAGGTAAAAATATAGTTGTACATAACAGGAATTCTACTTCTAGATATTCCTGCATTTTATCCAAAAGAAATTATAACGTATGCCCTCAAAAAGATCTATAATATTATAGAAGCTACACACTGGTTAAAAAAAAAAAAAAGCATGATCACCAATGTAATTATTTGGAACATGCACATTCCCCGAAGGGTCACATATTGGAGCTCAGGCCAAATCTTGGGAGATGGTGGAAACTTAAGAGATGAGACCTAGTGTAAGAAAATTATGTCATAGGATGTGTGCCCTTGAAGGAAATATTGGAACCCTGAACTCTCCTCTCTCTTTCTCTTTCTGCTTCCTGGTGCCTGTGAGATAGAAGCGTCCTCTGCTACACATTTGTACTACACTGCCATAGACCCATAGCAATAGGATCAAGTCACCATTGACTAAAATCTTTGAAACCATGAACCAAAATAAACCTTTTCCCTTACTAAATTACTTACCTCAGGTATTTTTTCATAGTGACAGAAAGCTGACTAACATGGTCAACAAGAAAATTGATTGGTATATTCATATTTAATACTGAATAGGAACAAACATCTTTATGGGTAAGCTTCAAATGACAGCAACCATCTTGAGGCATAATCCTGATCAGTTTCCCCTACATATTTTTCCAACAAATCCTAAATAGGTAAAATAATTAAAGTGGTTTGTGGAGTTTTATACAGGGACTCTGCTATGAGAAATGTGCCTGAGAATTTGACATTAGCCTAAGATAAACCTGATACATTCTGGCTTAAATGAAGTCAATTTTACCCAAGTATTATACCCCTGCTTTATATTATGGGTAGCCAACTGGTCTTGCTGGCACCCAAGACAACACTTCTGTTTGGTAAGTCCCCCAATAAATTGTGCAATCCAAGATCGAAATGCCTTTCTTTCTTTGGTCTTGTTGTACCTTGGGGCCAGTTCTCATATGGCAGGGATGAATTGCTCCAGAACACAACTAAAATGTGCAGAAGTTCATGAATCTTGCAGACATTATACTTAAAGTACCCCCACACAAAACAAATTGATATAGCACCATAAGACATTCTAGAGCACAAAAAACTATCATATGCTAAAAAACTAATAGAAGAGTGTTTTTCCTCTGTATGAGTGACTTGACAAGGAAGGAAACAAAGGACATTCTTATATTATGGTTTTGTTCTACATCTTGATAGGGTCTGGTTACTTAGTTATACACATTTATCAATACTCATCAAATAGCAGGAGATTTTTACATTCCATGGATCATACATTTAAATTTTAAAAAAGCATAAAATATCAAAATCTAGTTGGTTTTTACTCAAAAGTTGTACTGTACTTTGGATACATGTCCTTCAAATTTCCATGTGCTAAAGGTTGGTCCCCAGATGGTAAGTGGTGAAACTTTTAAAAGGTGGCACCTAGTGGGAGGTTGTCCAGTCATTTCAGGCAAGCCTGTTCCTTCTTAATTCTTCTTTGCTGAGGTTGTTGTTGCATCTCAACCATGATGTGAACATGTGACTGACACATACTCATGCCATAATGTGTCACCACAGTCTCAGAACACTGGGGCTGAGTGATTTGACTGTAACACTGTGATCCAAACAAACATTTTTCTCTTTGAAAGTTAATTCTGTCAAGCATTTACTAGAATAATGGAAAGATGGCTAGCACATACCAGTATTAGTGATTCTGAAACTTTAGAGTTATTTTTATCCATATCTATATTTATCTATATATATGTGCATGTATATATATATACTGTATAGTTATTTTATCCATATCAATCTGTATGTGTGTATATCTGTATACATATATGATAAAGATAACTTCATACTTTTAGATTCCATTACTATAACAAATGCCTGAGATTATATAGATATAGATACAGATACATAGACATAGATAATAATATATACTATTGTCTGTATATACTTTGTTCTATTTATTTTCCAGCCAAATTGTGAGAGAGGGCAAAAGGTTTGAGAATATATGTAAAAGAATTATAATGGTGAGATTTGAGATTACAAAATTTACAGACAGTGAGAAGGTCACTGACATATGCAGGAGACTTAGAGTCTTTGTCAAGGTAGAAGACAAAGTTGTCAGAGAAGAGAATCTTTTTTAGATTTTTTTTTTTTTTTTTTTTTTTTTTTTTTTTTTGCGGTGCTGGGGATTGAACCCAGGGTCTTGTGTTTTCTAGGTTATTGAAAAAACATCTGCATTGAAATTGAAATTACAATAACTATGATAGAAGTAGAGTTGGAGATAGGAATGTTGTCAGTAACCAAAATATTCAGAAAAAGAGGGAATGAACCCTTGCAGATAGTGTAACTAAAAACTTTATGTTGTCCACAGTTAAACAAATTTCTTTTGTCTTTATTAAAATTATAATTTGGAAAACTAAAACATACCTATTTTGTTAATAATACATTAGTAGTTTTTTTTTTTTTTTAACTGCAAATGAGCTTATTTCTTGTGGTAGATTATTGTTTCATTATTCTTTATGTTAAACCATTTCCTGTAGCTGTATATAAATAACCAAAACTTGAAAACTCATGAAGAAAACAAATTTAGTGAATTCAGTCTTTTTGACTGACAATGCAAGATCAGGTGGCCCATCTATTTGAATTCTGGTGACGTTCCCTTGACTATATCTCAACATGTTGGAGAGAAGAGTTCAGAAAGGAGTGAATAGCCATATGGAAAGATAGGAAGCAAGAGAAATTCAGGAGCCAGGATAGGTTGTTTTTATGTTAACCTTCTTTCACAAAACTAACTGGAGTTCCAGGAATACTGCATCAATTTCTTCCACAAAAAAATAAAACCCAATAACATAATCACTTTTCACTCAGACTTCCCTTTTAAATATTCTACCATATGGTCACTCTTGGGAAAAACTTTTTAGCATATAAATCTTTTGGGAAAATATTCAAATTCTATTCAGACTCACTTATTATTAAACTTTGGTAAAATGTTCAAAACTGCTAATACAAAGGAAAAAGTTTAGAAAATGTAAACTTAAAATTAACCTATTTTCATATATTCATTTAAGTGCAGTTTTTTTTTTAGAACTTGATGTGACAAAATTAAGATTGGATACAAAGTGCATGACTTCCTCTCAGAATTTTAAACCAGTAAATAGAGACTAACAAAGGAAGTTCCACAATGTTTAATATGTATTAAATAAATCAAATTTAATTGCAGAAGATATCAAGATAGCTAATAAACTTTACATTATAAATATTTGGTATATGTTATTAACTGAATGCTTGTGGTTTCCCCAAATACATATGGTGGAGCCCTAAACTTGAATGTGATAGTATTAGGAGGTGGGGTTTGGGGGAAGTGACTAGGATTACATGAGTTCATGTGTTGGAGCAGTAATGAATGGGTTAGTGACTTTACGGGACATTCTAAGACAGGTTGCTTCCTCTCTCTGCCTAGAGAAAACAGAGTGAAAAGATTGCCCTCTGTGAATCAGGAATCTGAATCTGAGTCTGCAGTACCAGAGTGTCAAAGTCCTAACCTGCCAGAATTAGAAGTAAATTTCTGCTTTTTAAGCCACCAGTTGTATGGTATTTTATTATAAAGACTTGAGATGTTTAAGATAATATGGAAGAAAGACTTATCATTTATTTATTTATTTATTTATTCGTTTTCTGAATGAACTTTTTGAAGATAAGAGACCAGACCAGAAAATTGTGTATCTGTGATACTACATTTAGGAATAAACTATTTACTTTTCTTTCTTATAGCAAAAATTCCCCACATGCAGTATTTCTAGCATGATGTTGACTAAAATTGTAGAGTTAAGAAGTTGCATTTTCAATGCCAATGCAAATCTCATCAAATGTGCATGTTTGCATAAATGATGGAGCCAACCAATTTTATACCTCTTTAATAATGCATTCCTAAATTTGGTTTCAAGCTAAAGACACAACTATTTTTTTTATTGATCATGATGCATTATCCACACCCTAAAAGTACTCCGCAGTCCTTTGTGCCTTCTCAGTTATTTCTAAATAATTCAGGAAGTTATCTGAGTTGTGTTTATTTTAACTTATTTTCATACATACATTAAAGACAGGAAAATATAATAGTTGTACCACTTATGAGCATGGTGGTATTGCTTAATTATGTATAAACTTTGGGTTTGGGGGCACAGCATAATATGTGTATAATATATGCACACACACTCATACACACACACACACACACACACATACACATGCATATATATATATATATATATATATATATATATTATATATCCTCCTTAGGATTGTCCAATGGTATTTATATTGTGTTTTTTATAATATAATTTACTACAGAAATCTAGAAATTTTATTTATCTTCCTTGCATAAGTAGACATTATTAAAATACATTTTTTGGTATAAAATTTATATAAATTATTTGTTATAATTGATAAAAAGATTCATTATTTGAACATATTAACTTATTATATTGTGGTCATATTTACTTAAAAGCATTAATTCCTATTATTCCATTTTCTAAAATCATTTTGTTTGGACTGTCAATTAAAATTTTTCAAAATGAACAGGACTATGGAGTATTTAAGCATAATTATGAAAATAGCCAAGTTGTATTATGTACACTAACATGATTAGCCTCAAGTGATTGCCCTGAATTAAGTAGTAAGACTGACAATCCCAAAGGAAAACACAGCACAACCAATTTATGTAGCCAGCAGATTCACACATAGGTAAGCAAGGTACTTTAATTCTGTTCCAAATGACTCTTTGTTCCATTTTCTAAAATCAATCATTTATTTAATTCAATTTGCCAAATACATGGTATACAATTTATACACCTTGGGGCTAATTTGTCTACAGAAAATTATTACAATACTATAATAAATCAAAGGTAATTTGAAAATTATATTTTCATTATGTTTATATTGAAGTAAAAAGTAGCAAATAGCTGCTTCATTCATAAGAATACCTTTTAGGTATAATGATGTTATAGAGTTGAGTGTGTTTGATAAGTGGAGAAAATATCTAGCAAAATAATTTCTAGAATAGGTACAACTTAAACTAAATTTTTTTGTTGGTGATAATTAAGGATATTCTAAAGTATTAAATACAGGAAATGAGAAATCTTTCATTACATATGTCAAAATGATACACATATGCATATATATTTACCTATGTACATAAATAGAGTTGCAGGGAGACAAAAATTCTCTCAAATTTTGCATGTGCATTGTCATAAAATCTCTATTAAGGATTTTATTAAAATTACTCAAAAATTGCTAAATATTACACAAACAAATCCTGTGAATTATTGTTATTTATAACTAACTGTTAATTCATATATTTAAACAATAAGAAATATTTAAAAATTTTATTGCCTTATAATTACACATACTTTATGTCATATTCTTCCATGCACATGAACTTAATTTAATTTCCTGATAATGAAGGTACAGAAATGCAATATATACATGTGTGAATATATATGCACGTATATATGTTTAACATAATTAAATGACTTGTGTAGTCTATGAAGGTATGTGCTACCAACATGGAAGATATTGAAAATGATACCTTTTCCTTAAGTTTTCTCATAGAAATAGATTGTTGTTATATTTCTATGAAGTCATTTCTCATGTTTATAAAATATCACAATATAAAACTTAACCTATGACTTTAAGTATTCAAATTTATGGTTTAATATGATATCCAAAATAGAGCATTTTAAAAATAAATTCAAATCTTTGAAAATAAAAAGGAATACTTTAGAGAGCATTTTAAAGATAAATTTTAATCTTAGAATATAAAAAAGGAATAGTTCAAGTTTACCAAGTTATCATTTCAAGCCAACTTTACAAAATAATGAGGCTAGTTATTCTGAAGTTCAGCATGGAATTTACTTCCTGTTGAGGCACCTAATTACCAAACATTTTTGCTCACACTGTCTGAAGGTTATGATTAGAACACATTAAAAAAACAGCAGATTCAGATCTAAGTGAACAATAAGGTACATAAGGTGAAGAAAGGTGAAAACACAAGGCCATAGCCATTAAGCATTTTCTATGAGCATAAAATCATTTAAAAATCAATGCAAAATCTTTTAGAGACTCAGTGTTCAGTAAGACACAAATATAACTGCCAGGAAGAATGAGAGCTTCTGAATTTTGTATGAAGTAAGCTAGAAAATACATGAAAAATCATAAGGAGGAGAAAAAAACTCGAATTTTCCAAATTTGTAAGAAATAGTTTTTTAAAGTACTAACATTGTTATAGGACACTGTTGCAAGTACTAGTATTTCGTTTAAAACATTACCTTTTCAATTTTTATTTAAAATATTGGCAATAGACACACCACCTATTCATAAGCAGATTGAAATTGTATGATTTCATTTAAATATTTAAAATGCTAATTTTCTAAATGATATTTAAGTACAGACTACTAACAATGGGTGACTTATGTATCTAAAGAACAAAAATGTACTCACCATCTTATGCTTAAAAATTATACTAAGAAGCTGTTAGAATTAATTATATATAATATCTAATACCAGGCTAATATTAATGATATCATTCATCGAGAATAACCTAATGGATATCACATATGTTAATCAATATTCAATAGATATTCATTACAAGTCAAACATTCTCAAGTCAATATGAATCATATAACATTGTATAGAATACAGCAGATAATCACAGAAAACTTATAATTATGAAAATATAGTTATTTTATGAAACTATATTGATATAAACTTGTACAAAAGATTAGGAAACAATAAATTAATTCAAGATAGTAATGTCAAGAAAGCATTATGGGAAAAACTGTAACTTGAAATGGATGTTACAGAATGAGAATGCTTCAGTGTAGGGAGTTTGTTGGATATCTTACAAAGGAGCATTTTGTAAGGCAGGTATTGTGTTTCTTTTGTCTTTTTTATGTCTAGTACCTAATGGCATCTTGCATTGAATTGTTTCATACAAATGTTTATTTAATAGACTATCAGTAACCCTTTGTAACTTTGGTCAAAATGAAGAACACCCAAAGGAAGGGTTCAGTTAATTCCTACAATAATTAAAACATAAATGTGATTTTTTTCTAGACCAGGAAAGGAATCAAACAAGACAGATCACAATGACACTGTTTGAAAAGCTTTAAACATACTGAAGGAGATACATGTGCATACAATCTTTCAAATTACTTATGCACACAAGAATAAAAATATGAAACATTAAATTCTGTGGTATATATTATGTGTTCAAGTATGAAGGTTATGGATGAGAATGGAGGTATTCATGAACTTGTAATGTATCCAGAAAGCATACAGAACTGGTATGTTTAGAAGTGGGAAGGCAAAAAATCCCAGGAACAGCAAAGTAAGTAAATAATCAAAAGTGAAGATATAAAATTTGTATATTTTGTGATTTTGGGAGAATGAGTGGTGAATTTGTGTAGAATAAAGAGTATGAGTGAGTTAGAATCTAAGCAGTGGTGCAGACACATCAGTTTATAGCAGCTCAATTCACAATAGCTAGATTGTGGAAACAACCTAGATGACCTACAATAAAAGAATGGATAAAGAAACTGTGGTATGTATACAGAATGGAATATTATTCAGCCAAAAAGAAAAATAAAATTATGGCATTTGCAGGCAAATGGATGGAGTTGGAGAATATCATGCTAAGTGAAATAAACCAATCCCCCAAAACCAAAAGTTGAATGATTTCTCTGATAAGTGAATTAAGATACATAATGGGGGAAAGAATGGAGGAGGGATGGATTGCGCAAAGGAAAATGAGGGGTAGGGAGGGGACCAGGGGAAGGGAAGATAATAGAATGATACAAACATCATTACCCTATGTACATGTATGATTACACAAATGATGTGACTCTACTTCTTGTACAACCAGAGAAATAAAAGTTGCACCCCATTTGTGTACAATGAATCAAATAATAATAAAAAAAGACTAGTGACAAAAGGAAAAGTTTAGCACACATTCAGTAGTAAAGAGAAACATTAAAAGTAGGATACACTGCATATTATCAGGAGAAAAGATTTATTATCAAATTCACACAGGTCAAGTAGCCTAGAGAAGAACAGGATGACAGGTGAATCCTGCATTTTAAAAACTGACAAAGACTAAACTAGTAATATGACTATTCATTAGAATTAATAGAATGAGAGAATTTCTTGTCTTTATTTTTAGCCAGGATAGCCTTTTGTATGTCTGAAGACAGAAGAAAGTAGCTCATATAAAAAAGATATTCAGTCAAGGGAAGAGATATGAATGAGTGATTCATCAAATTCATGAAAATTTAGCAAAAAAATCCAGATGAGGAGGATATAAAGTACAAAAGAATTTTTATTTTTGCATGTTCATAAAGTGCCAAATAATAAAATAATAAAATGACAAAATCCAAATTACAGTCAATAGAACTTACAGTCAGAAGCTACTCTTCCAACAGAGGATTAATATTCAGAATACATAAAGAACTCCAAACCCTTCTTACATAAAGAATTCCAAATGAACTAAACAGATATTCTCATAAGAAAATCCCATATGGCCAATAATTGTATGAAAAGAAATGTTTAACATCATTAGCTATCAGGGAAATGCCATAAAAAATACACTGAGCTTCATCTCACCCCATTCAGAATGGCTATCATCAAAAATACAAAAAAGAAAAAAAAATGCTAGCAAGGATGCAGAGAATATAAAGCTCTCCTACACTGTTGGTGGTGATGTAAATTTGTACAGTCACTGTGGATGGAAATCAGTGCAGAGAAAATTTTTAAAAAATGAATTAATGATCGGATCAATTGTTTATGAAAGAGCATATGCAAATGAAAAATAAAATTACAAAACGATGTTAAGTATTATTAGTTGCTAGGAAATGAGGTAAAATCATAATAGGTTACCAATACCCACTTCATATGGAGAATGTTAAATATTAAAAATTGTAAAAATGATGCTGGAAAAGATAATTAATAAAAATAATAAAAGGAAGTGAGGTTATATCACAGTTCTTTTTGGTTCCTCTCCATTAGCAAAGCAAGCAAAAATGGAGTGTAATTGGGCATGGTGACCCGTGCCTATAATTCCAACAACTTTAGAGGCTGAGATAGGATGATTGCAAGTTTGAGGCCAGCCTCAGCAACTTAGTCAGGTCCTCAGCAACTTAATGAAACACTAACTCAATTAAAAAAAAAAAAGGACTGGGGATAAAATTCAATGATAAAGCATCCCTGGATTAAATCCCCAGTATACTCCCCCACCCCCCAAAAATGGTGTATAGGTGATAGTCTGAGACATTATCACCAAACTGGAAACTGGGGAGATGACCAAGACTGAATGCATCATCATGTAAGATCTCAACTTGGTGGGCATATGCTCCTGCAGTGAGTGCAACATACATTTTCAGACCATGTCACATTAGATCCTTGCAAGAATTGACAATATTGGTAATCACATCAATGACTGGAGAAAATACTCCAGACCTCATAATTGAGATTGTAATGAAAGAGTTTGAAAACAGAAATAAGATACTTGACATACAACAGAGCTGAAGTGTTCAAATAGTTAACAGTAAAATCTGGAACACATTTTCCTAAGCTAAATATGGTTTCGTGCAGCTAACTACTATGTGTAGAAAGGTTTTATATTATAAAACACATTCTTATCACATACTATTTTGATATAGAGCAATTTTCCCAACAGTTTCTTAAATATAGTATCTCGATTTTTTTTTTTTTTTTATTGTGGCAGGAGAGGTCAGTCATGTTTCTTAGTCTGAACTCTTCAGTGTGATCAGTATGAGACAAAACAAAGACCCTTGTTCCTTTTGCCAATGATGCCAGCAATAGATTTGTCATGTGGTGAGAGAGAGAGATGGAATTGCTGGCCATAAGAATCTCATAGGAAGAGGTCTCAAAAAAAAAAAAAAAAATGGAGTTTTCTCTGGCATGGTCGCCTGAGTTCTGTTTTGTCACACTCAGATGGGAGCTTTGTTCTTAACACCTATGCCAGGTTCATCACTAGTCTGCATACTGAAATTATTGGGATTTTCATGTTCAGAGTAGAGCCTCATTCTGAAAAGGAAGGGTGGAAACTGCTGGCTGCTAGAGGCTCTGGGAACTAGATGCCCAAAAAGTCCTTATTTCCTTCTGCTACCATGCCTGGGAAATGACTTAATCACAGTTGGACAAAGGAGATGTCTCATAATTTTCTGCATCCATCATGGCCTGATTATCACCTGGGTGAATGGGAACTGGTCACTGGAGGAAGCATAAACTATAGGACCACACCTTAAGAGATTGATTTTACAAAAAATAAAAAAAAGGTTAATGTGCCCTGTGAATGAGATTTTGCTTCTCACACTCAGAACAGTATCTTTCCTTCTGGCCTTCTGCCAGATCTCCATCTGTCCAAGGCTTATAGAGTGTGCAGAACTTGCAAGACTTACAAGACTTGCAGAAGACCAGTTTGAGACCAAAGGGAAAAAAGAAAGGTGTCACTTTTAAATCCACTTAGCATAATAATATTTTCAACGTTTATCCATATTGGATCATGTAATTCATTTCTTTTTAAGACTGAATAATAGTCCAATCAATATATATATATATATATATATATATATATATATATGAATAGAATGAATAACATTCTATTTTATGGCACATTTTGTCTATCCATTCATCTGCCAATAAACATTTCAGTTGGATCTACCATTTGGCTACTATAATGCTGTTAATGTTGATGTACAAATACCTGTTCAAGTCCTTGCTTTTAATGCTTTTAGATATATCAGCAGGAGTGGAATTGCTGGATCATCTGGTAATAACCTGCTTAATGCTTTGAGGACTTGCCATAGTGTTTTCCACAGCACCTAAACCATTTTAAATTCCCATGAACAATATATTCAAGAGTGATATAATTTCTCCTCACACTTGATAACACTTTGTTTCCTGATGTTGTTTTAGAATAGCCATTCTAGTGGGTGTGAAGTGGTAGCTCATTGTAGTTTTGCTATGTGTTGAGTTTCTTTTATTTGTAGGATTACTTTTTTAAAAAAAAATGAAATTATGACATTTTCTGGTAAATGGATGGTAATGGAAAATATCCTGCTAAGTGGAAAAAGCCAAACTCAGAAACTCAAAGTCAAATGTCTTCTCTCAAATGCAGAAGCTAGAGTAAAATAAAGGAAAAGGGGAGTGAAGGATAGGATAACATAAAGAATGGATAAAATATAAATAGACATTAATATGTTTGGTGTGTTTATTGCAAACATGTTCTGAGTTTGGTTTGCCTTTTAATTTTGTGTGAAAATTTTACTGTAAAATTTTTGTTTCATGCACTCAAATCTATTAATCACTTTATTAACATCATCTAAGTTTGTATTTCTCTCTCCTTGAAATTGGTGTTAGGTTTATTGTTTTCTTTTTCTTTCAAACCTTTAATCTAGCTGAAGTTAATGTAGGGTAAGAAGAGATGGCACTCTAATCCGTGTGTTTTCCCCATAGTTATAATCAATGGTTCTAGCATCTCTTATCAAGTAAGATTTCATTTCCCTGATTCATGGTCACCACTTCCAAGGGAAACTGATTTCTTCATAAATGCTAAGATCTGCATGTGGAATGGACCTTCTGTGGTGCTCGCATTCTCCTCCAGGAATGAAGAATTTACCAGCCAGGTGCTTTATTGTGGGTGACAGACAGCCCCAAATTTGGAGACTGCCTCCCCCCTTCTAGGGACAGATGGCATCCAAGGAGTGGTCACTATGGGACATAAAGGCCCTGCCAATTTGCCTCAAAGCAGGGCAATTTTGAAGGGTCACATGACCCTTTGCTTGCTGGGCTTTTGTTGAACCCCTACCTCAGGTGACTTCCCTCTACTCAGTCTGGCATCTTCCCCTTTCCTTCTTCTTCCTTTCATGGATGTTTATCCCCAAATCATTTTCTGTAAACACTGCATGTTGAACTCTGAAGTCTGTTTTTGGACATTAACTTTTATTAATCTATTGATTTTAGCACCATGTATTTTGATTTATTTTTGTAGTTTTCAAATACAAGGAGAAGGAGCTTTTTGCATTTTCAGTTGTTATCATCTGAATTCAGAGAGTTACGATGTTGTAAATAAAACACCACACCAGGACTGCCGGTGTAGGTCAGTGGTGCAGCACTTGCCTAGCACACATGAGACGAGGCCAGTACCACATGAAACACACACACACACACACACACACACACACACACACACATGAGCTCACCTAGGAGTCTTCACCCAAATATCTACTTTCATTTTAAACTGGCATTTTGAGCCAGGCACGGTGACAGAGGCTAAGGCAGGAAGATTGCAGGTTCAAGACCAGTCTGGGCAACATAAAGAAATCCCATCTCACTAAAAAAAAAAAAAGAAGAAGAAAAGAGCTAAAGTATTTTCCTGGCACATGTGAAACACTTGGTTTGAGCCACAGCACCAAATTAATTAATTAATTAAAAGTATTGTGTCCATGTATAATATGTATATTTGTATATATATAAATTTATATGTAATTTATATTTTATATAGTTATATATAAATTGTATATAAATTTATGATTATTTAAATTTATAATTATTCATATTTATATAAATTTATATATATATAAATTTTTAAATAACAAAGCAAAAGTGACATAGGCCAACCTCATAAAACCAAAGGCTGAATTTTCTATCTGATACGAGGATGCTAACACAAAATAAAGGGGGGAGAGTAGAAGAGAAGTTCATTGGTTTAGACAAAGGTAAATGAAAGGAAAAGGAAATGGGAATAAGAGACAGTAGAATGAGTCAGATATAACTTCCCTATGCTTATATATGAACACACCACCAGTGAAACTCCACATCATGCAGATTAAGAATAGGGAGCTATATATATATATATATGTATAAGTCCAAATACACTCTGCTGTCATATATATATATATATATATAATACAAAATATTAATAACAAAAAAGAAAGCAAAACAACACATTAGCATCTTCTTTACCATCAATCTCAGCTGCAGTGTAGAATATTTTTGTAATGACAACTTTTTTCAAAGTGAAATTAAAATTCTTGCAAGAGGCAGTATTTCATGATATCAATAGAACTGATACAAGAATTATTTAACTTACTTAAAAGCCAAAAAATATAGTCTACAACAGCTAAAAACTGAAAAAGGAAAAATCAACAAGGTTGATAACAGTAAACTTTTGTAAAGAAGACTATGGGTTCACTGGTAAATTCTAAGAAACATTTAAGGAATAGACACCACTCCTTCTCAAACTCTAGAAAGAAATAGAAGATGAAGAAAAAATTCCCATCTCATTTTACAGGACCAATGTCACCCTTACACTAGAGTGAGACAAAAATATCACAGGGAAAAACTAAGACTCATAACCTTTATGAGTACAGATGCAAAAATCCTTTCAAAAAATGTAACAACCCAAATTCAGCAGCATATTACAAAGTTTACATATAATTGCCACCGGGATTTATCGAAGGAATTAAAAACTATTCAACATATAAAAATGGAGTGTAACTGAGCATGATGGCCCATGCCTATAATTCTAGCAAATCTAGAGGCTGAATAGAAAAATTGCAAGTTTGAGGCCAGCCTCACAACTTAAGTCCTCAGCAACTTAATGAGACCCTGATTCAACAAAAAATAAAATCTGAAGGACTGGGATTAAATTCAGTGGTAAAGCATCCTGATGTAAATCCTCAGTGTACCTCTCCATCCCCCAAAATGGTGTACAGGTGATAGTCTGAGATATTACCACCAAACTGGGAAATGGGGAGAAGACCAAGACAAACTCCCAAAATCATGTAGGATCTCACCCTGGTTGGCACAATTCCTGCAGTGAATGCAATATACATTTCAGACCACACCTCGTCAGATCATTGCAAGAATTGAAAATTCTGGTAATCACATCTGTGGTTGGAGGAAAGCACAACAGACCTCATCACTCAGACTGGTGAAAGAGTTTGAGAGCAGAAATAAAGATACTTACCACATAACAAAGTTAAAGTTCTTTACACTGAAATCTGGAACACCATTTCCCTAGGCTAAGAATGGTTTCTTGCAACTAACTACTATGTGTAGAAAGGTTTTATATTATAATATGCATTATTTTTTAATATATTTTTTAAGTTTTAGGTGGACACAATACCTTCACTTTATTTTTAATGTGGTCCTGAGGATCAAACACAGGGCACCGTGCATGCTAGGCAAGGGCACTACCACTGAGCCACAACCTCAGCCCTGTAAGGTGCATCCTTATCACACACTATCAAGTTAGTTTATACAGTGATTTCCCACCCAGTTTCTTGAACACAGTATCTGTGTCTTCAACCTAGTCAGTCATGCTATTAATTATTAAACATTAAAACTTGGAATAATGTCAATTATGTAGTACACCATGTTAATTGTCTGGGGAAAAATCAACATGGTCATTTGATGCAGAAAAATCATTTGACAATATCTCATACCTTCCCATGATTAAAACACACACACACACACACACACACACACACACACACACATGCGCGTGTGCACGCGCAAAGGTAAAAGGAAACTTCCTCAACCTGATAAAAGGCATTTATGAAAAATCAAATATTTTATTAAAAGTTACAGTCACAGAAATTAGGCAAGAAAAAGAAATTTTAAAGTATCCACTTAAGAAAGCAGAAAAACTACTTGTAGATGGCAATATCTTGCATATACAAAACCCTAAGCCAGTTATGGCAGTAGATTCCTTAACATCTTGGGCAGGTGCATAGGAGGCTGAGACAGGAGGATCACATTTTGGAGGCTAGCCTGGTCAATTTGTGAAACCACATCTGAAAATTTAAAAAAAGCGTTGGAAAAGTAGCTCAGTGGTAGGCTGCTTGCCTAACCTGCATAAGGCACTTGGTATGATTTGTTCCCCAGCACCACACACAAACACATACACACACACACACACACACACACACACACACATACACACACACACACACACACACAAGAAAATTATAAAGTATACACACATGAGCACATACACAATTAGAATAATGAATTCTCTTTTTATTTTGTGGAATAGTTTGAGGTGCGCTTGGTATTATCAAGGCTGCTGGGTTTCTCTCCTCTCATCTCTAGAACTTGCCAGGGAACTGTCTAGGTCAGTCACTGTGATTATTACTGTTGCCACATTTTAAGGATGAGAGAAATGCTAAGTGTCTTGCCCAAGGTCAAAGTTCTCTTCCTTCCCAGAATGGCTCTGTTCCAGTCCGGCAGAGCAGGAAACACACTTCTCTGAACCTAGAACAGAGAGGCAGAGCAGCCAAAGGAAGCAGCAAAAATTAGTTATGAATATTTAACAGGCACTCCCAACAGGGGAGTGAGTGAGGGCTCAGGCAAGCGACCTGTATATTGGTGAGTTCAGGGGCCTCTATGGGAAAACACTGAGTTCCTTCCTCTCTCTGGAGCCTGACAGCTTCTGTAATGTACCTGGGGAGTGACAAGTCAAATGTAAGAACTCACTACCCACTTTGATCTGTTCTCCCTGACCACACTCATCCCTCAGCTTAGAAAGCACAGAACCCAAGGCTCTCATCCAGGGCTCCCATCCAGGCTGCAGTTTCTCTCAACCCCATTTCTTGGGGCTAGAACCTACAAAGGGAATGAAGACGGGAGCTCCCAGAGGCTCCCAGAGTGCCCTGGAGAAAATGCCCAAGGAAGAAAACAGTGAGGGTCAGGGACTGGGAGCTGGGGTAGGGGACCAGGGAAGAAGACTCAGCCTCACCCACCCACCAGTCCCAGGGACCACAACTTGAGCCTCTGGTTTACCAACTTACTTGGGTCCCAGTGATGTGCAGAGGGTCACATAGCAGTTGCTGGCATATCCCTGAAGGAACTGACCCTGGAGGGAGATGGAGATGGGAAGAGGAGCTCAGAAATGGCAGGACTCGGCACAGCCATCTCCCAGTGACCCTCCCTAAGTTGTTCAGCTGAGCCAGGGCTCAACTCAGGCCTGGAGCAGGAATCCAAGGGCAGGGAAGCCCAGAGTGACCCAGGGATCCTGCCTCCCAGGGCTCCTGGGAAGAGCCACCTGCCTCCTCCCACTTGTGAGCAGCTCTCCCTGACAGTGCTGACCCTGCACCACCTCTCCTGCCTTCTCAGGGCTCCCTGCTCACCTTGTTCCTCCCCTGGCAGCATCCTTGCTCTGTCTCCATGGGGCCCACTCGTCCTCCCACCACGTCTTTCCAGATCCCTTATAAGATCTTCCCTTGCTGCTCAACTGCTCCACAGTCAGTGTCACTCCCTGCTCCCACTTCCCTCTCCCACCCCTCACTGTTCCTAACCATGTGCCTTCAGTGAATTTCACAATCTGGGAGGACAGTGGCAGCAGGGATGCCCAGTTGTATTTTCCTAGTAAGAAATCACATGGCCCAGGAGAGTCTGGGCTGAAGGCCTTCAGTACACAAAGGAGTAAAGGTCAAGCTCAAAGGTCAAGTCTTCCCCTGGGCACTGACTGGCTTCTCCTCTCCCTTATTCCAATTCCCCCTTCCCCTCACTCCATCCATCAGCATTACACCTTCGTGACCAGGTTTAGTCTCACCTCAACTTCAAGAGCGTTAGCTAGCAAATATTCTATCATAGTGGGAAGTGTCCCAACAGTACCGCGGCTCACACATGAAGACTTTGATCTTAAACACTATTCTCCATTTGAAGGAAGTAGAATTCCACATCATCAGGTCAGCTTTGGAATACTCCACCTTGTCCAAAAAGAAAGAGGAACCATTGTGCTCTATGAGGTTCTACCTCCTTTAAGGGCTTCACAGCACTTAAGAAACTAGTATCCTAACAGGTGCAGTGATGCATGCCTGTAATCCAGTGACTTGGGAGGCTGAGGTATTGGAATCACAAGTTGAAGGTAAGCTTCACCAATGTAGCAAGGCCCTCAGCAACTTAGTGAGCCCCTATCACAAAACAAAATACAATGACTGGGGATGTAGCTTTAGTGTAAAGCACCACTGGGTTAAAACCCTAGTACCAGAAAAAAAAAAAACAGATTAATTAATAGCAGAGTATTAAAAAATACAGAATTTTTAAATTTAGAGAAAGAATTTTTGATAGCTATGTATAAAGTATAGAAAATATTGTCTGTACATAAGGCATAGAAAAGTTTGTAAAGGAATGATAATACATTTTTAAGAACTGAGCAATAAATTTAAATACCTTCCTCTCCTCACATGGAACCTTATCAGACATGAATAGAATCCAACAGCTCTGAAGCACCCAGACCAGTTTCTCCCAGTGACTCCCCTCCTGGGGCTCCTGCTCCAATTTTGTGTATCACATGCCCTCCCACTCCATAGGATCAAAATCAAATGGCATCTTCTTCTTGCCCCATCTTCTGCCCAACTTCCTGCCGTCTCTTCATCTTCCCCTTATCCTGGGGGTATCAAGGCATTAGGCTTCTCTCTGTTCCATTTTCTCTTTTCTTCTATCCCAAAATGTTGATTCTTTTGTTTGCTGGTTCACTCATTTTATTCAGATTCCTTTTTTTTTTGTCTGCTGGGAATTGAAGAACCCAGGGCCTTGCACATGCTAAGCACATGCTCTACCACTCAGATACACTCCCAGCCAGAAATATTTCAGGGCATCAAGGAAGCCTCAGTCAAGCCAGGCACAATGAAGGACACCTATAATCCCAGAGACTGGGCAGGGGACTGAGGCAGGAGAATCACAAGTTCAAGAACAGCTTTAGTAACTAACTTAGTGAGACCTTGTTCAAACATAGAAAAATAGAAGGGACTGGGGATGTAGCTTAGTGGTAAAGTGCCCTCTGGGTTCATTAGGGTGGAAAGCACACTGCAAACAGCACAGCCAGCCTACTTTCAGGGCAGTGAGGCCGACTACAGCAAAATACCCAGAACACCATGGGGAGTGGCCAGGATAGCAAAGAGAGAGGGTTATCATTGGAAAATGGTAGGAAACCCAGCCCACAGCACCCAGTTACATACAAAGGAGAAATCTGGAGAGGTAAGCGATAAGACACACTAGAGGGCTACTTCAGCTACTTCTGGTTTCAGAGGCTATGTCCATTCCAGGTACAGTGGAGGCCTGGGACATTAAGGGTGGAGGTTGCTTGACTTTTAAGATGAAGCACAAAATGTGTAAATGACTATGGGAAGAAATGGAGGTAACAGTAAAAGCAGCACATAAGACACTTTTTGGTACCTGCCATTGTTCTATGTGTCTTACGTGAATTAATCCGTACTTCCGTGTTTACATATAGGAAAACTAAGAGACCAGATGACCAAGTAGCATGCTGTGATCTCCCTGCTAGCATGTTGTAGAGGTGTGATTTAGACTCATGAGGTCTGGCTCCAGTCCTTGCTACCAGTCACTGAGTAAGTGATTCCAGAAGAATTTGCATGAAAGTTGGTATATGTAATTAGTGCCTGAATTGGGTGCTGCAAGTAATAGAAAGGAACCCTCTTTAGTGAATCCTGGAGTGCAGTCATTTAGTTCCTTTGAAACTGCGAATCCTAAACTTGGAGGGCCTCATTCTGACCTAGGGCTGGAGGAACCACAGGAGGGAGGAAGGGAAAATGCTGCCAGGCAAACTAAATGATGACCTGAAGCTGGAGGGAGAAGACGACAGGCAGACCACAGGGTGATGAGTAAGGGCTCAGCAGAGGAGCCACAGATGGGAGGGGAGCCAAACATGACTGTGTCAGGGTGGTGACTAAAAGACTGGGAGGTGACAAGCAGAAAGGCTCCTCTGGCTTTTCAGCCATCTTGGGGTCTGCAGCTTCCCCCTCTCCCATTAATGCTGCCCACCACTCTTCCTGAAAGAGGCTTTAGTTAAGTTATTGTCATACTAAAGGAATCCCAAGGCAAAGAAGCACACTGTTATCATTCCTATTCAACTCTAAAAAGAAAATCTACATAGTACACAATCATAGAAGCAAAAAGTTGTACCCCATTTGTGTACAATGAATCAAAATACAGTCTGGAAAAATAAAAAGAAAATTATAAAAAAGAGAAAAAAAAAAAAAGAAACAAAGACAAATTGGAAAGAAAGTAACGAAACTGTGCTTCACAGAGGACATGACTTTCAATGTAGAATTACCAACAACAATCAGCAGTAGAACCTCTGATTCTATCCCAGGTACTGGAAAAACAACAACACTGAAAACTCCTACTCTTTGGAAGATGCTGCAAAGAAAATGAAGTGACAAGACACAGATTGCAAGAACAGATTTGCAAATCATAGATCCAGTAAAAGGAACCCTTAAAACTGAAAACTTTTAAAGGCGAATGTTTTCCCTGCTAAGTGGATGATGGTATATAATGGTGGTGGGGGATGGAGAATGAGAGAAGAATGGAAGGAAATGAGAGGGAGGGAGGTATGAAAAATGATGAAATGAGACAGACATCATTACCCTATGTACATGTATGATTACACAAGTGGTGTGAATCTACATCGTGTACAACCATAGAAATGAAATGATGTACCCCATTTGTGTACAATGAAACAAAATAGTCTGTAAAAAAATTAAAAATGGGCAAAAGATTGGAGCACTTTGCCAAAGACACTGATGGCCATTAAGACATGAAAATATGTTCAATATCTTTACTCATTAGGATATTACAAACTGGAGACCTAATGAGATACCAGTACTCATTTGTTAGACAGGCTACAGTTAAGAAACAAAATAACAACAAATGAGAATGAGGATGTGGAGCAATTGGAATTCTCATACATTGCTGGTAGAAGATAGAAATGGTACAGTGGTTATGGATATTTCCTAGAAAGTTCCACACTGTTACCTTATGACTGTTACCTAACCCTAACCCTAATCAAATTAAATTCCATGCTTGATTTTCTGGGTCTTTTTATTCTTGACCCCCATGGGTGGAACTTCATTGCCTGTGCCACTTTGTGATTAAGTTAGAGTCATCATTCCCTTGACTTCCTACTTTTGGGTTTCCGTGCCTTTTTGCAACAGTGCGCCTCTCACAGGCAATGCCCTCCTATTCTCTGTTTCTGCACAATCACACAAGGGACGCATAGAGTGGCTTGTCCTACTCTACACTGCAGGTCTGGGCAGACTGTTTCTTCCAGTCTGCTGCACCACTCAGGACCCACCACCTCTCAAAGTGTCCCCGGGTGTCTTCCGGTGTCGCTCTGATTGCAGCTTGCCTATCTATACAAGTGCCAGATGCACTGAATCACCTCTATCCTCTCCCTCAAAGATCATGCATCCTAGCACACAGTAGGCTCTGGAAGCAAAGCACTCAGAAGGGAGAGTGACCACCAAGCTCCAGGGGAGAAGAGACTTGAGCTACATCTTAAGGGTTGGGTCTGGAAGGACTAATGAGGCACCATCAGGGCCAAGGGCAGTGGGGAAAGCCCAGATAGTGCCAAGGGCAGAGGTGCCAGATGTGTGCACACAGCTGGGTATTGTGGTATAGGCACTCGGTCCCACTTACCTAGCCCCGGTAGGGGGGTCTGGCAGTGCTCACCACACTGGGCTGAATCAGTTACCCCAGGATGAATGGCAGGAGGCCTCTAGTGGCAGGTACAGCCAGTATGAAGCCATGTGCGGGCTAAGAAGCCAAGTGGCAGAATAGTTTCTCACTGGCTCTGCCTTTTGACTAGAATTTGCCCTCCCTGCTCTCCCCCAGCGTACCCTGCTCACCTAGTCTTCCTCCCTGGACTGGACTGTTAGTCTAGTATACCCAAGGGAAACCACACTCCACCACAATGTTGTCCCACATTGTTCCTTTCCACCCTTACTCCACCACTCCATGACCCCACTAGATTCTTGTCCATCCTACCTTCCCTTATTGCCCTGACCCCAGTAACCTTCAACATGCCCTACACAGGTCCTCCTCCCAAGTGACTTTTCCCTTTAGCCCCACCCGCATCAGGCCTGCCCTGGGTTACCCCATCCCTTGGCTGTCTACACTTTCCATCTCACAGTCTGTGCTGTTCCTAGTGTGAGCCATGACTTTGTCCATAAAGAATGGCATATCTCTCGTGCGCACAAAGATCACACAGGTCAACAGCAGTGCACCTAGGTAGAAGCAAAGGGACAGGAGCAGCACTAGGAAGATGTGGATATTGCAAAGACCCACACAATTATATACTCACTTGCAGTGGCGGTAAAACTCCTAGGTTAGAGGAGACAGGCCTTCAGGGTCTATCTAACCTGGGCTTCATCACCCCCAAATGCTCAAGTCCCCTCATGGTAGCCCTCTAGGCCACCTGCTCTTGGCCCTCCACACAGGCTCCCATCTCCAGGGAGAAACTGGCATGTCCATTGTTAGGGCACAGTTAGGACTCCTTGGCTCATCAGATTACTTATCATGAGTGAGGTTTTCAGAGACAAGACTTACCTGGGTAACTTGGAGTAGGATATAGAATAACTCTGGGCCTCTCTTTTCTCAGATACTGGGTAAGGATGTAAAGAACTCCCTTGCCCAGCCAGCCTTCTGCGCTTGGAAACCCGTGCAAGATGTGCACATGAGAGAAGATCACTCAGAACCCAGGAAACCCTCCAACTTGGATACCCAGAGAAAGACAGGCAAAGATCCCCAGAACAGGGAAACACCTGGCCTAGGGTCTGGGTATCCAGTATCAGCAAGCAGGGGATGAGACAGAGGCTGCCTTTCCTCCACTGACTCCACCAGGCTCAGTACAGATGTGTAGACACAGAGGCAGTTATATATGTAAGTGACCAAGAGCAGCTAAGAGCCACTTTCTGCAATCTGGGAAGATGGCCTCATACCTACCCTTGATCCATTTATTATGTGACATTCCTGGTCCCGACCAGGTGCTCAGTGGTAGGTTGATGAGTGAACAGGGAGGAGGAGTACTCACCTCCACACAGATGTTGCAACAGGGACAGTTGAAGGTCCAGGGAGGGCCACACTGTGAAAGCAGCACTGTGGGCACCACGGTATTTGGAAGGCCCTCTGATACATCCATGTCACATATGGTGAGTCGGAGTCCTGCTCAAAGGAACCTGACATGGGAAGAGATTTAGACAGTGGCAGGAGACTCTTCCATCACGTGTCTTCTCGGGCCGCCCCATAGCATCACTGGGCAGCAAAAAAGGTGGGGAGAAAGTGGGCAGGGGAATCACAGTCCCTTTAAGCAAAATGACCACTCAGATGGGTTGGAAGTCAAAGAGTAGGGGGTTTCCAGCCAGAAGAGCTGTCTATAGAGTTCTACCCTTTGGAATAGTAGTGGGTGCTTCAAGGCATATGTGAAATGAAAAGGAGGAAGAGAGAACTTCGTGGTTTAGAAAAGCCTGCTGGTATCTCCCTTCTAATGAAACTGCAATACCTGAAGAATTCCTCTTTTATATTTATTAACACCTCAGTGACTTGGGAAATGAAATATTATTGCCTAAGTAATTATGACATGGAGAGAAGGGATCCTGAGGCCGTAGGTGGTGTCACCTCTGTAAGGCATCAGGCTGTGTGGTACCACCTCCTTTTCCCAGGGATCTGAGGTCTTACCTTGATGCAAGATGCCAGGATCAGAGAAACTGAGAAAAACCAGACGGTACAAGCTGATCACAAACAGAAGGCCCATAATCATGGGAAAGTCCCACTCCCCAATCTGGGCCAGCCATCTGCATCTGAAATAAGAATCAGACTCAATTCTAATCCAGAGCAACACAGAACTCCTCATGAGGCCTTGGTTCACCTGAGGTAGAACTCAGACCTTAAGGACGGATCTTAATACCCAGGCTAGGGACAGAGCATGGAGACTCCACCAAATGTCACCAGCATTATCAGCCACCCGCAGTTCCCTAAATGCATCAGGCACTCTAGACCTCTGTGCTTGCACATCACTGTCCCTCTGACTATATATCCTTCTTTCCCCAGATGACCCTCCCTCTCCACTTTACTGCCTCTGACCCTCTCTCCACTTCCCTGCTTTTGCACTATCATTTTCTCTTTTCCCTTCTATCTCATTGTAAGAATCCAACTTCATGTATGGGAGACTCACAGGAAAGCAAAGAAGAGGCCACTTAGGTTGACCAGCAGCACCACATTAAAAGCAGCAAACAGGCTTGGGAGAAACCAGGAACATCCGACTGAAGGTTGGGTTGGGGGCGTTCCTTCCTTTGAGAATGGCATGACTAGGCCTCCTGTACTCAGAGAAATTAGAGCCACCAATTACCTCTTCTGGGATGGCACTCAGAATGCCATGAGTACAGGAGGGAAGGCAAGAAATATCAGGTGGCACTTTACTGAGATTATGGAATGGGAGGCTCTGGCTGCTTCCAGTTACTTCTGAGAGCAACCTTCCTCCCCCACCCCCAAATACACATGTTGCAGACATCTTGCTCTTACAATTTTGGCTTTGTTGGAGCCTGTGATGATGTGGATGTGGTTTGTTCCCCAAAGATTCATAGTTTGGAGGCTTCGTCTTCGGTGTGACAGTGTTGAGGTGATAGAACCTGTAAGAGGTGGAGCCTAGTGTGAGATAATTCAGTCACTAGGGATGAAGCTCTTGGAAGGGAGTAATGCACTTCTTATGGGCCACATTAGTTTCTGTGAGAGTGGGTTTTTATAAAAAGAGCAAGATTGGTCCCTCCCCAGGTTTTTGATCATGAAATTTCTACCCATTGCATGTCCTTCCACCATAGTGCCATTCACCATATTGTCATATCCAGGATGCCAAATCCTGGACTCTGAACTAAAGAAGCATCATCTCTTTATAAAGTACACATTCTTGAGTACATTGCTCATTGCTTATCCTATTTCCAATTCTTCCTTTTTGTTTTAATAGAGTTCCAGTTTGGGGGAGGAGGTAGCAATCTATTTACTCAACTAAATAACTTCCCAGTTTCCCTCTATTCAAAGGTGAATTTATGACACAATTCTAGTTAAAGAAATGTGTGCAAATCTATTGAGGATTTCTAGAAAAGCTTTTGCATTTTCAACAAAAGGGAAGATGATGCAGTTGGAAGAGCTCTACCCACTGCTGTTTTTTTTTTTTTTTTTCAGTGCTGAGCTATCTCCCCATCTCCCCAGCCCTCTGTCCACTTCTTTTTGTCTTCAAGCTAGACCTGTCATCAGGGGGCTAGCTGGGACCCCTTAGGCAACAAATCATGCTACTCATACATGACTTGTGACATTATTGAGTCCCTGTCCTACCCCTCAACTGCCTCCCCCTGAGCTGCATATTACGAAAGGAGAACTGGGTTTCTCTTACAGTAACATGTGTCATTATATTAGTTACTGAACCTCAAACTCTCTGTATTTGGCAGATTCTTCTCACTATAAGTCTTGATGATGGACAAAATCCATTTTCCTATCCCAATTGGAGCTGAAAATGGCTTAATACTTGATTCTCTCACAGTGATTACAGAGGCATGTGTAATCCAGGTGACATCAATTTTACTCTAGAACTGCTTCCACTGACTGAATGAGAAGTCTGTATTGAGATGCAACAACCGTACACATATCCAATGCCCATATGGAGTGTCCCCCTTTTTTTGGATAGGGGATTGAAACGAGGTACACTGAGCTATATCCCCATCAATTTTTATTTTGAGACAGTATCTCAATAAGTTGATTAACTGTCTTTTGAACTTGTGATCCTCTTGCCTCAGCCTAGCAAGCAGCTGGGATTACAGGAATGCACGACCATGTCTTGCCAAGGAAATAAATTGATTAGAAATAGATCAGGGCTAGTGACTTTGAGAACAGGCAAAAGGACAGTCAGTGTAGATAAAGAATAATTTGGGTATACATTTTATATATATATAAATATATATAAAATATATATATATTTAATATATATTTATATTAATATATATAAAATATAATATATATAATATATATATAATATATATAAATATATATATTTAATATATATATTTTATTTATATATATAATATATATATATTAATATATATTTATATATATATTTTATTTATATATATAAATATATATAAAATATATATAAAATATATATAAAAGGACAGTCAGTGTAGATAAAGAATAATTTGGGTATACATTTTATATATATATAAAATAATACATTGCTTGCAGGATTTTTCTTCAACAGGGGAGAGATGGCTAATATTAACTACACTTCTCTGATATTTTGGATTTTACAGTTAAAAATAAGTAAACTACATTTAACATTAATGAGATTAATCATGTGTTTGTTAGAGAAAACATCTAATTAATTTTCAAAGTTAATTAATTTTTCAAAGTTAAAGGAAGCCAGGGCTAATTCAAAAGGAAATAAAATGCTAATACCTCCAGAGTACTTCTCCCTCCTCCAAACTGTTGCCAAAGTTACCAGCCTCCTGGGAATTCTTACTCCCAGCAAGGAGTTGTTAATGAGTACCCTGCTGGGTGGCTCCATTCCTGCCTTTCTGGGCAGATATGGAAAATAGAGAGAGGTACCTGGACAGCTCCTTCCCACTTTATGGGTACCTAGCCAGAATAGGAGGAGGGGAGAACAAAAGGAAGAAGGAAACCTGAAATCTATCAATGGGGCAGGACACTCCCACTCCCTCAATTTAAATTAGATAAACAGGTAAGAGTAAAGATGGTTTTAAAATTACTAACTCAGATGATTTTCTTGCTGGTCAGAAAATTAACAGTGTTGGTTTCAGTAAAATATTTAGAATATAATATACATTGCTTGCAGGATTTTTCTTCAACAGGGGAGAGATGGCTAATATTAACTACACTTCTCTGATATTTTGGATTTTACAGTTAAAAATAAGTAAACTACATTTAACATCAATGAGATTAATCATGTGTTTGTTAGAGAAAACATCTAATTAATTTTCAAAGTTAAAGTGCTAACATATCAACTGTACTCTTGACATCTTAAATTTCATAAGTTAATATATTTAAACCTTATGTGTATTTTCATAAATAGGTAAATGAAAAAGGTGTAAGTTTTCTTTGTTTCTGAGTCTTCACTAAAAATAAGGTTACTAAGAATTAGGATTTTATAAATTGTAATTTTATAGCCAAGTATACAGAATGTTTTAATTGGGCTTCAATTAAAGTACTATAAAACAAAACACTTCATATTAATTTGCCTAAGTTCAGAAATTTCATAAAAACCGTTTCAGAATATGAATTCAAAATGGAGTCAACAACTAGGAAAGAGATATAAGAAGTTTCTAGGTAAGTAAATGTGTTTCAGTATGGAAAGTAGAAGGAAAAAGAAATGTTTCTGTATAAGAAAGTCTTTTGTGTGGTAAAGTAAAAAGTTATAGAATGTCTAAATAAGTTGCAAAGGTTTGTGAAGAGTAAATTTCAGAAAGATTTCGTGTAACTAAGTTGGTTATATATAATTAGCTTAATCAAAGTTATTTAAGATTTTTTCCTAGGGTCAAATATTAATGTACTAACATAAACCGAAGTTTAATCCTCAGTATTTTGAAGTAACAAGGATTTCTTAAGACATTAATCTGCTCTTATCTCAATGATTTATTGTGTCTGTTAAGTTGTATTATTTAGAGACATTAGTCTCAAATGAATTAAGGTTTGTATATCTCTGGTTAAATAACAAATGTTATTTTAGAGTTTAAAACTACAGATTATGAGTTTTTCTTTAAAAGCTAAACTTGGTTAATATAAGAACATCAGTGTCATTGTGCTGTTACTTAATTCTTGATACACTAGATGTATTCATATCTTTCAAGTATACAAATCTTTTATAAATAAGGTTTAGAAGAGCATTTCACCAAGATGATGTTCTTCAAACTAACTCTTGAAATAAAGGTTGGGATTATAAAAATTATGTTTCTTGGTTTATAGCTACTATACAAACTCAATATGTTTTTAACTCTTGTTAATTTCATTTTATATTTTTCTTGTAAACTTTATACCTATTGCCTGTTAATGCCTTACAAAAGGATAACATCGAATATAACAACCTAAGTTAATTTGAGATCAGTATGCCATTATTGATTGGACAGACAATATATAAGACTGACTTCAAGTACTAAAAATGACCCCAATTAAGTAGAAGGGGTAAGACAACTACAAAGTTAGACATTAAAGGTAAAACTCAGTACTCCTACTGGTAAATATGGCCTGCTGGATGTTTAAGATCAAAACTTGGAGACTACAGTTAAAGAAGTAAATGGAAAAACAAAGAATAACCCTCTGAGTTAACTTGAAACTAGGGAACAAGGGGACTTATTTAAGGGCAATGCAACTCTGGGCCACATGTCCTACTGATCAGGGGAATCAATGAGACTCTGATAACAAGAAGCTAACTAGTGCACATGCTGCAAGGAGGTCATTCATTGGAAAAGGAAATACCCCAGGGAAGTCATATGGTCAATAAAACCCTGACCTGTCCTGGTGGATGGCACTAAAGGAGCTAAGAAACTCCTCACAAGTTCATAAGAGTGACCACCTGAGGAAACTCAGCTGATTCTTAAAAATAGGAACAAGGTCAGTTTGACCATCTTGGTCTTAAGTACCTAGCAAAATAAGTCATAAGCAAAGTGCAGCCATACTTGGGCATTCAAAAGGAAAAAAAAAATAGTTCCTTTAAAGTAATTTAAGATAAACACTTGTGTAAGCCCCACCAAGAGTAAGTAAGACTAGAGGCTATAAAAGAGGGGTTCTTAGACAGGAGTGCCTGATAACTATCAAAAGAGACTCAGAATCAGAAGCTTTTTAAATCAAGTTAAGGCCTACAATCTTCCTAACCTCTGACATACACAGACTTGATCTATTTTCTAGTATGATTACCTAGCCCTAAATAAAAGAAATAAAGGGATATCTACTAAGCACGGAGGTTATGCCAATAGAAAGCAAGTTTACAAAAACCAGATGACATTAGATAGTTTAACTGCATCTTATTGCAGCATCTGTGGCATTATAAAAACTAAGTGTTGTGTTTACATTCCTAATAAGTCTGACAATGAAACTAATATCCTTAAAGATTTATATTCTGAAGTGGGAGCCAGGTCCTTACCAGTTTTTCATGGGAATAACTTCATCTCTCTTACACCTCCTGTTGGAAAATTACTGATTTCTATCATTATCATGATATTCAATGTCATGTTCCAAGCCATGACATTTATTTTGTATTAATCTCATTCCAGTACTCTCTCTCATAGAAGCACCCACCTCTCAGATGACTTTACAATCAGTTCTTTTAAAATCAGACTTTTATCATGAACCCCTTGACTGACCAAAAACATTCCTCTAAGGGAAATCCAAACTGCTTGCCCCACAACACCCCATCTCTGGTCAAAATGCCAGAGCAATCATTGTCCATTTCCCTTTACAGCAGTGAGGTTCCCTTCAATCAGAGGGGACATTGAGAATGGGGCAAAAGGATATTCAGTGTAGATAATGAATGATTGGATCAGGATGATGGTGGTTGATTCAAAAGGAAATAAAATACTAATAACTCCAGAGCACTTTGCTCTCCTCCAACCTCTTGCCAAGGTCACCTGCTTCCTGGGAATTTTTCTTCTCAGCAAGGATTTAATAATAAGACCTCCTGAATGGCTCCCTTCCTGCCTGAACTGTTTGAATTGAAACTATCTCTGGGGTATTCAATCTGAGATGTCTTCAAGGCAGTTAATTATATGTATTTGAAACTTGAAAAGAATCATGTCTGTAAATATAGATCTGGAGTACAGTAACCAACAACTGACTATCAAATTCTTGGGAATTCATGAATTTGCCCTGGGAGAACATGTAAAGTGAGAACCAAAATATGTTTGATAAAGAACTATGAAGAATACCAGTCTTGGTGGGACAGGAAAAGAAAAAGGGTCAGAAAAGCAGATTGATAGAAGCAATCAGAGAAATACAAGAAAATTCCAAATTTCTGTATATCACAGAAGACATAAGTGAGAGTGGTAAAGAAAATCAAAGTTAGTGAGATGTCCTACCCAAAAAATAGCTGAAAAATGCTGATAGAAGTCATTACAATTTGGAAGTTAAATGCTTACAATGGAATTGTAGGAGGAGAGATTATATTAAAACATATGGAGAAAAAAATGGAGACAGAGTTGGTCAGTTTAAATATTCCTGTCAATTTATCACAAATATGGCCTACTGCTGTGAACATTAAATTTATCATGCCATTATCTTGCTAAGCATACACAACCTGCCTATCTTTATTTTATCCAATATTTACTACTTATATTTTGTAGGAATCAGTTAAAACTAGATCCTTCTTAACCTTTCTATGACTCCTCTCCTCCTGATATTCTTTCATTTTTAAACTGCTATAAAAGTTACCTCTTAATTTATACACTGTAAAAGTATCAGTTCAGGTTTGTAATTTTAAGCAGCAGACTGACTCTTCTTATTTAAGCAGAAGAAGAGAATTTATGGAAATAATAAAGTTAGGAAGACTGGCATATCTGGATGAGAAAAAGGGAATAAAACAAAGTGATTTAAGATGGGAAGAACAGGAACCAAACTCCCTTCAGGAAAGATCCCTGTCTATCACTAGCTGTCTCAGCTTCTACCAGTCTTCTGTGCCTGTACCCTTTGACTGATGACCCTGACTATCACAACTGCTCCAAGAAATCTCACCCCTGCTAACAACAACTGTTCTCTACATTTCCCAGCTTCTGATTTAGCAGAATTCTAACTTTAAAATTCCCAGCATCTCTTAGCATCCTAATCCACATCATTATTTAAACTCAGATCTGGGAACAAAGTTCTAGGATCTAGGGAGCTGGCATTTTCTGTTTCATCTTCCACATGGGAGGCATATTCTGACTACACCAGAGCATCACATTGTATGTAATCTTAGAAAATTCTAATTCTCCTGAAGTACAATGGGGAAACAAAAATCACATTTATGTAACAATGATTTATGTTTTTCCATAAGCAACTTGTTAACCACTGAAGTAGATTATAAAGTCTTTTGGAAATAATGGCACTGTCTTAGGTTTCTTATTCTCCACTTGACCCAGAACAATTTTTACCAGGTGGATGACATTATTAACCCCATGTCTTTACTTAGTGATGTCATAGTCTTTGCCAGATGGTTTTTCATTTTCTTTCATTAAGGAACAAAGATTATTTCCCTAACTCTTGACTTGGGATTTTGTTATTTGACTTATTTAGTCAATTAAATCAGGGTGAAGACATTATGTAACAGTTTTAAGATTGGACATTAAGAGATCCTGTGCATACTTCGGATTAAACTTTGAAATGGGGGAGAAAACTACATGGTGCAGAGACAATCTGCAGGAGACAGTCCCACTTAGATCATCCAGTCCAAATGAATGTGAACTAATCAATCATGGGTCCTATGCTGGTGAGTCTTAGTGGAGTTTGTTTTGCAGAATTAACTGATAATACCTGTTTAGAGACAGAAAAGAAATTCCACATTAACCTGTCAATGTTTCAAGATTTCAGTTTCCTACTGAAATAAAGGAAAACATATTCTATTGTACATATCACCTTTCAAAGTTTTGGGTTGTAAAAGGCATTTTATCTACATTGAGTATCTTCACTTATTATTAAGCAATTAATAAAATTTCAAAAATTTCCTCTTTTCTTTTTATCTTAATACTTCCAAGATCAATATTGCTGTCACATATTTAGTCATGAGGGTAACAGCAAAAGAAGTACTGAATTTGGATTTCCAGTATCTTTCCATCTGTATAAAGGAAGAATATTGAAACAAATCATAAGAAACATTTGCTCAAAGTCACATGAAGAAATATGTCTGTATACTGTGAAGACTATGGAATATCATAACTAGAGTACGGTTATACCAACAGGAAAATTCCTTTATAAGAAAAAAAGAGAAAGAAAAAATTAACTCACATCACTTTCTTTTTTCTTCATCAAAACACATGAGTTATCCTGATATGAGTTCAGGCATGTGGCAATTGCCAACAAATACTTATTATATATTTCGAAATTTAATGTCCAAAAAAAGAGAAAAGGCATGTCAATGCAAAATGTGCTAAAATACTACATTAAACAAAAAGTTAACAATGAATAACACAGAAAAATCAAAGATTAAAATGAGTAGTGCCACTACTATATGTTCAATTTATGGTAGGGAGATAATGTGTTTTAAGCCCTACATGATGTGTAATTGGAACTGGAATAGTTATACAATTAAGATGGCATGCTGCCTCCCATTATAATCCCCACCCACTAGAGAGATGACAGATGGGTCATTTCAAGCTTTTAGCTGCAGAGAGGGAATGGGCTTATTGCTTCATCTGTCAGGTAAGCCACTTTGCCGTCATCTTCAACTTCATTAAAGCTTTCCTATCTTATAAGAAATACATTTCAATATGGAAAATAGGTTGTTTGGGGATATTTATGCTTCACCTCTCTCATTGCTTCATCTGTCCTATGTCAAATTTCTGCCCAGAACTCTCCTACAAAGTCTGTAATAAATTTGGCAATATTCCTGCAACTCTCAGAAACAAGATAATTAGACCTGGATATTCAGTCATCACTCCATATCTAAACATTTTCTTTTCTTCCAGGTTGACCCTAAACAAAATACAAATTTGATAAATGGTTTTCACCTTTGCTTTCCTTTCATTAACTGACAATGAGCTTTCCCTTATGTAATGTTATATGGTTGTTTGCACTCTTAGGACTAGCACAATAAGTACTGGGTACTTTTTTTACAATGCCATGCTCCTAGTATTCAGAAAATGCCAATTTTATTCAAATTGAATTTGAAGTACAATTAACTGTGATGCACTACATTCTGTTTTTCATATCCTTAACATTATAAAGCACTGGAGAAAATAACAGGTGATTTTAAGTACCTTCTTAAGAGTGAGCCATATCATACAGGTGACAGTAATAAATGACAAAATGATCTTTAGTTGGAACTTTGTGAAGGGAACTCTCAACCATCATATGCAAGCAAATCAATTAATTCAGTTAGCAGACTGAGTAAATCACATAAAGAGCCCCAAGGCAGTTTATTTGTTTAAATGAAATTAATTATAGACTATACTTACAATCACTAGTCTTAATTAAGGAAGTCTAGTCAGGTGTGAGGAAATTTTAGCATGAATTTTCCTGTTTATCTAAATATGGAAAAGCATTATACAAAATGTCAGTAAATATTCTTTTATCAGAAGTTTTCAGATCTAAGTTTGCTTTTTAACATATAATAACTTTTAAATTTATATAATGGCATTGAAATAATACAGAGCTTACTTTTTAAATCATAGTTATAGTATAAGGTGTCAAAGGATTTCTATTTTTAGAATATGAAGAGTAGAAAATCACCTGTTCAGCTAAGACTGTCACTAAAATGCTCAGATCCAACCATTAAAAATGATGAAACTATTTTCCATGTTTTATAAGCAAAGTAATTTCTATTTGTACATGTTAATTATTCAGTTGATTAAACTCAATGGCTTGCAAATAAGGTTGTGTGTGTGTGTGTGTGTGCACGCATTCATACATGGAATCTTAACCAACATATTCTTTATTTCTACTTAGGACATCTGATAACCAATTGTTTTCTTTCTTTCAGCAAAATGACACATTTACATTTAATTAAAATACAAGCAAACCTGATTTCATGTTAGAATCGTGACATTTACTAGCCAACTAACTGGATCTTGGTATCTAAAAGAGATGAACAGTTTTGTTCCCCCATTTTGTTTTAATTGAAAATATACATGGCACTTACTATTTTCAAGTGCCATTATAGCATCTTAAATATAAAAATAATATAGACCAAAGCAAAACCAAAGTTTTTATATTATGTTAAAATTGCTGCAAACCTATATTTTCAATTATCAGTTTTAATTTGTGCTCAACATTACAAGTGTGATTAAACTGAAGGATCCTGAATATGAAATTATCTCAGTAAACATTATCTATATGTTTATTTTCTATTCTATTCACATTTGTAGATTGATCTTCATAAATTATAATATTATGATGTGAATTTGACAAGTCAAATATTCTTAAAAGAGAAAATTCTTGATATAATTATGAGGAAAGTGGAGTACAAATAAAAAACCGTAAGCAACAAATTTAACCATAAAAAAGAGAAAATTGCTTCTTTTCTCAAATGAATTAGAAAGTGGAGATTAAATCAGAGACTTAATTCCATTTTCCTGAGTTTAATTTGGCAAACTTCACTTGGGTAATAAATGTTGAATAATCTTGTATATTAATACTTGATTAAAAGAGATGGGATACCTAAAGAGAGAAATTTCTAATTATATAATCATGATATTCAGCCTATTCTACCAAAGAGACAATTTTTTACATGTGTGTGTACATGGATATATGCAGATATATATGTATATAAACATGTTACAAAATACAAATATCTGTTGATTATGCACAGAGAATTATCTTTTTATTATTTTTCTTAACCTATGTCATAAGTCATAGCATAAAGTATACCATTAAATAGAAGCATATTTATAGGATAAAAAACACTACAAATATATGCCAATGTTTTTTTAATTATCTTGAAATTCTTTATAGTAAAAGTTGAAAGACTCCAGCCCACTTTTTTTTACATGCTGAATTAGGAAACGGTCAGAAGATAGCTTAGTGTAGCTTAGACCACTGATGGAATCTAAAGTAGCTCACAGCAAGCTTATATTCTGTGCTTAGACTAATGTATGGTGAAGAATGAGTGGAAACAATTTCAAATGATCAAAGATTTCATTCTTTAAGGAGGAGGAGTTCAGGAGGTTCAGTTAGAATGTAAAAATGAATACAGGGAAACTATAAACTCATTTTATCCATCAACAATACTAGCTTTCATAAGAAGTTAATGTAGTGTGTAGAGTTAATCACAAGAAAAGAAAAAATATACATGCATATAAATAAGTTGTTATGTATAAATATGTTAAAAGTTTAAATATGTGTATGTTATAATTTATACATTTACACATAAATATGGAATAACTATAGAGTAAATATATACATATTTGTATGTTATATATATGCATATATGTGTGTGCATGTAAGTTTGTGTAACAAACTTATTTTCTTTAATTTGACATCTTTATCAAAAAAGTCATCTTCATGTTATTGTGAAGCTAAGAGAAAAATATGCACACTGTCATTAAACACAAATATAAAGTTTGAGGAAAATAAGCATAAAATCAGATATCCATATTTGTGCATCTAAAGACACCTCATATTTTCCATGAAACCAAGGAAATGTGTGCACCAACAGCATTTTTTGTTGTCTGTAAGATATAAATTTGCCAAGTGAATTAAAATCAATTGACTGATACCCAAGAATAATGTTAAATAAAAAGTGTAAGTGAAATTAATGATTTAAAAGGGAGATTAATAACAGTTCAGATACATAAGAACAAAAATTAATAAAGTGGAGACTAAGTTAACAGAAAGTAATGTAAAACTACAGAAATGACAACTAAAGAAATGAAAATATGATGCAAATTCTCAAATAATTATTGTTAAAGAGTAAAGGAAGATGGTGATATTTTAGAAAAAATAATAAAAAATACTTTTTCAAAATTGATAAAAGATATTGAACTACCTAAAAATGTTTTCAAATAAAAGGCTTAGACAAACTGAAGGAAAATAAGTAGACAGAAACATTTAGGACATAGTAATAAAACTGTGTTTAAAATGGCAAAATAGGATCCGCAAGCAGCCTCTGGGATCAGGGCAGGGCAGCCAGAGACTTCTTCAGGCGGCTCTGCCCACTCCGGCTGCAGGCTCTCTCCACGGGGCAATCCAAGATGGCGGACTAGAGGGGGACGGCATCCCCAGTCACTCCAGAACCCAGGAGTTAAGAAGGGGAGGCACTGAGAGACTCGGACCAAAATAGAGCCACGGAGACAGCCACAAGTCCCTGAGCCAACGGAGAGCTTCGATCCACAAGCAGCCTCTGGGATCAGGGCAGGGCAGCCAGAGACTTCTCCAGGTGGCTCTGCCCACTCTGGCTGCAGGCTCTCTTCATGGGGAGATCCAAGATGGCGACCTAGAGGGTGACTGCATCTCCAGTTGCTCCAGAACCCAGAACTCAAGAAGGGGAGGCATTGAGAGACTTGGACAAAAACAGAGTCACGGGGTGAGTCTCCCCCACAGGGCGAAATTGGCCTGGGCGCCAGGCACAGATAGGGGTGGCTTATCAGAGCAGGGCAGGGCAGCTAGAGTCTTCCCAAGGTAGCCTTCCACACTCCAGCAGTGGGCTCCCCCCACACGGCCAGCTGCACGGTGCAGGCCCCCAGTGAGAGCCTTTCCGCACAGAGCCAGCTCCAAGCCCTGGAACCAGTAGGGGCTAGGGGCAGCTTTCTTTGGAAGCCCTGCATTATCAAGTTCCTACAAGACTTCAGGCTACTGAAGGCTGGGAGGTGATACACTGGAAATCTACCGGGACACTATAAGCCAATAGAGGAAATCTGAAATATCTCAGATTCCCACTGACATCTGACCAATATGAGAAAACAAGGGAAGAAAATGTCCCAAACAAACATAGATACTACATCAATAAAACCCAATGACAGCACAGCAGAAGAAATGTCAGAAAGGGAGTTCAGAATATACATAATTAAAACAATCAGAGAAGCAAATGAGGAGATGAAAGAGCAAATGCAGGCATTGAAGGAGGAGGTGAAAGAGCAAATGCAGGCATTAAATGATTGCACCAATCAACAGTTAAAAGACCAAATACAGGAAGCAAGAGATCATTTCAATAAAGAGAGATACTGAAAAAACAAACAAACTGAAATACTTGAAATGAAGGAAACAATAAACCAAGTTAAAAACTCCATAGAAAGCATAACCAATAGGATAGAACACCTGGAAGACAGAACCTCAGACATTGAAGACAAAAATATTTCATCTTGAAAACAAAGTTGGACAAACAGGGAAGATGGTAAGAAACCATGAACAGAATCTACAAGAATTATGGGATATCATGAAAAGGCCAAATTTAAGAATTATTGGGATTGAGGAAGGCTTAGAGAAACAAACCAAAGGAAAGAACAATCTATTCAATGAAATAATATCAGAAAATTTCCCAAATCTGAGGAATGAAATGGAAAACCAAGTACAAGAGGCTTATAGAACTCCAAATATGCAAAATTACAACAGACCCACACCAAGGCACATTATTATGAAAATACCTAACATACAAAATAAAGACAGAATTTTAAAGGCCGCGAGAGAAAAGAATCAAATTACATTCAGAGGGAAACCAATAAGAATATCAGTAGATTTTTCAATTCAGACACTAAAAGCTAGAAGGGCCTGTAACAACATTTACCAAGCCCTGAAAGAAAACGGATGCCAACCAAGAATCTTATACCCAGCAAAACTTACCTTCAAATTTGACAATGAAATAAGATCCTTCCATGATAAACAAAAGCTAAAGGAATTTACAAAAAGAAAGCCAGCATTACAGAACATTCTCAGCAAAATATTCCCTGAGGAAGAGATGAAAAACAACGATGCAAATCAGCAACAGGAGGCGCTAGCCTAAAGGAATAGCCAAATAAAGGAGAAACCAAATCATGTCAAAAAACAAATATGAGTCAAATGACTGGGAATACAAATCATATCACAATAATAACCCTGAATGTTAATGGCCTGAACTCATCAATCAAAAGACACAGACTGGCAGATTGGATTAAAAAGAAAAATCCAACAATAAGCTGCCTGCAAGAGGCTCATCTCATAGAAAGAGATACCCATAGACTAAAGGTGAAAGGATGGGGAAAAACATACCATGCACACGGACACAGCAAAAAAGCTGGAGTATCCATCCTCATTTCAGATAATGTGGACTCCAAGCCAAAACTAGTCAGAAGGGATAAAGAAGGACATTACATGCTGCTTAAGGGAAGCATAAATCAGCAAGACATAACAATCATAAATATCTATGCCCCGAACATTGGCTCATCCACGTACATCAAACAAATCCTTCTCAATTCCAGAAATCAAATAGACCACAACACAATAATACTAGGCGATTTTAACACACCTCTCTCACCACTGGATAGATCGTCCAAACAAAAATTGAATAAAGAAACCATAGATCTCAATAACACAATCAACAATTTAGACTTAACGGACATTTATAGAATATACCATCCAACAAAGAACGAATACACTTTCTTCTCAGCAGCACATGGATCCTTCTCTAAAATAGACCATATTTTATGCCACAAAGCTACTGTTAGCAAATACAAGAAGATAGAGATACTACCTTGTACTCTATCAGATCATAATGGATTGAAATTAGAAATAAATGACAGAATAAAAAACAGAAATTTCTCTAATACCTGGAGATTAAATAATATACTATTATATGATGAATGGATAACAGAAGACATCAGGAGGGAAATAAAAAAATTCTTAGAAGTAAACGAGAACAAAGACACATCATATCAAAATCTCTGGGACACTATGAAAGCAGTACTTAGAGGAAGATTTATTTCATGGGGCGCATTCAAAAAAAGAAGTAGAAATCAACAAATAAATGTCTTAACACTACAGCTCAAAGCCCTAGAAAAAGAAGAGCAGACCAATACCAAAAGTAGTAGAAGACAGGAAATAGTTAAAATCAGAGCCAAAATCAACGAAATCGAAACAAAAGAAACAATTGGAAAATTAACAAAATAAACAGTTGGTTCTTTGAAAAAATAAACAAAATTGATAAACCCTTAGCCACACTAACAGAGAAAGAGGGAGAAAACTCAAATTACTAAAATTCGGAATGAACATGGAAACATCACAACAGACACGACTGAAATACAAAACATAATTAGAAGCTATTTTGAAAATCTATACTCCAACAAAACAGAAAACCTCGAAGACATCAACAAAATTCTAGAGACATATGAATTATCTAAACTGAACGGGGAGGACATACACAACTTAAATAAACCAATTTCAAGCAATGAAATAGAAGAGGTCATCAAAAGCCTACCAACAAAGAAAAGTCCAGGACCAGATGGGTTCTCAGTCGAGTTCTACAAAACCTTTAAAGAAGAGCTCATTCCAATACTCCTCAAAGTATTCCATGAAATAGAAGAGGAGGGAACCCTACCAAACTCGTTCTATGAAGCCAATATCACCCTGATACCTAAACCAGACAGAGACACCTCAAGGAAAGAAAATTTCAAACCAATATCCTTAATGAACATCGACGCAAAAATTCTCAACAAAATTTTAGCAAATCGCATACAAAAATATATTAAAAAGACAGTGCACCACGATCAAGTGGGTTTTATCCCAGGGATGCAAGGTTGGTTCAACATTCGGAAATCAATAAGTGTCATTCACCATATCAACAGACTTAAAGTTAAGAATCACATGATTATTTCAATAGATGCAGAAAAAGCATTCGATAAAATACAGCACCCCTTCATGCTCAAAACACTAGAAAAAATTGGGGTAGTGGGAACATTCCTTAACATTATAAAGGCAATCTAAGCTAAGCCCATGGCCAATATCATTCTAAATGGTGAAAAACTGAAAGCGTTCCCCCTAAAAACTGGAACAAGGCAGGGATGCCCTCTTTCACCACTTCTATTCAACATCGTCCTTGAGACTCTAGCCAGAGCAATTAGACAAACCAAAGAAATTAAAGGGATACGAATTGGAAAATAAGAACTAAAACTATTCCTGTTCGCTGATGACATGATTATATATTTAGAGGAACCTGGAAATTCCACCAGAAAACTTTTAAAACTCATAAGTGAATTCAGTAAAGTAGCAGGTTACAAGATCAATGCTCATAAATCCAATGCATTTTTATACATAAGTGATGAATCTTCAGAAAGAGAAATTAGGAAAACTACCCCATTCACAATAGCATTGAAAAAAATAAAATACTTGGGAATCAATCTCACAAAAGAGGTGAAAGACCTCTACAATGAGAACTACAGAACACTAAAGAAAGAAATTAAAGAAAACCTTAGAAGATGGAAAGATCTCCCATGTTCCTGGATAGGCAGAATTAATATTGTCAAAATGGCCATACTACCTAAAGTGCTATACAGATTCAAAGCAATTCCAATTAAAATCCCAATGATGTACCTTGCAGAAATAGAGCAAGCAATTATGAAATTCATCTGGAAGAATAAAAAACCTAGAATAGCTAAAGCAATCCTCAGTAGCAAGAACAAAGCAGGGGGTATTGCAATACCAGATCTTCAACTCTACTACAAAGCAATAGTAACAAAAACGGCATGGTATTGGTACCAAAATAGACAGGTAGATCAATGGTACAGAATAGAAGACATGGACACAAACCCAAATAAATACAATTTTCTCATACTAGACAAAGGTTCCAAAATATGCAATGGAGCCTCTTCAACAAATGGTGCTGGGAGAATTGGAAATCCATATGCAACAGAATGAAATTAAACCCCTATCTCTCACCCTACACAAAACTCAACTCAATATGGATCAAGGACCTCGGAATCAGACCAGAGACCCTGCATCTTATAGAAGAAAAAGTAGGTCCAAATCTTCAACTTGTTGGCTTAGGATCAGATTTCCTTAACAGGACTCCCAAAGCACAAGAAATAAAAGCAAGAATCAACAACTGGAATAGACTCAAACTAAAAAGCTTTCTCTCAGCAAAGGAAACTATCAGTAATGTGAAGAGAGAGCCTACAGTGTGGGAGAATATCTTTGCCAACCATACTTCAGATAGAGCGCTAATTTCCAGAATCTATAAAGAACTCAAAAAACTGTACAGGAAGAATACAAATAATCCAATCAACAAATGGGCTAAGGAAATGAACAGACACTTCACAGAAGAAGATGTACAAGCAATCAACAGATATATGAAAAAATGTTCAACATCCCTAGTAATAAGGGAAATGCAAATCAAAACTACCCTAAGATTTCATCTCACCCCAATTAGAATGGCAATTATCAAGAATAAAAGCAACAATAGGTGTTGGCGAGGATGTGGTGAAAAAGGAACACTCATACATTGCTGGTGGGGTTGCAAATTAGTGCAGCCACTCTGGAAAGCAGTATGGAGATTCCTCAGAAAACTTGGAATGGAAACACCATTTGACCCAGCTATCTCACTCCTTGGCCTATACCCAAAGGACTTAAAATCAGCATACTACAGAGATACAGCCACATCAATGTTCATTGCTGCTCAATTCACCATAGCCAGATTGTGGAACCAACCTAGATGCCCATCAGTTGATGAATGGATAAAGAAACTGTGGCATATATATACAATGGAATATTACTCAGCTATAAAGAGTAATAAAATTATGGCATTTGCAGGCAAATGGATGAAATTGGAGAATATCATGCTAAGTGAGATAAGCCAATCTCAAAAAACTAAAGGACCAATGATCTCGCTGATAAGCGGATGAGGACATATATTGGGGGGTGGGAGGGGTTAGCATTAGGTTTAGGGTTAGGTTTAGGGTTAGGGATAAAGAGTGTGGTAAGAATGAAGGAAAGAAGGACTGTATAGAGGGAAAAGAGGGGTGGTAGGGGTGGGGGGGAAGGGAAGAAAATAATGAATCAAACATCATTGCCCTATGTAAACGTATGATTACACAGATGGTATGCCTTGACTCCATGTACAAATAGAGAAACAACATGTATCCCATTTGTATACAATAATAATAAAAAAAATAAAAATAAAAAATAAAATAAAATAAAATGGCAAAATAATGGAGGCAATCAGAGGGGAAAAATGCATTATTTTAAAAATCAACAACAAAACATTCATTATGCAAAATGATGGAAGAAATATCAGTGCAGAATGCTATAAAAAGATAAAGTGTTCTTTAAAAATAAAAATGAAATAAAGATATTTTTCAAAAGCAAAAGCTATGAGAGTTCAAATATTATAAATATGCACAGAAAGAAAATGCAATACTAAATGTGCCTTGAAAAATAAAACAAGAATGAAGAATGTCAAGATAAATAATCAGTCATATATAAATAAATGTCCATAGTTTAAGTACTGATGATGATGATGATGATGCTATCATATTGGGATCAAAATACATGTATTGATATAATTAATACAAAACGATCACACAAAGGTGGGAATGGAGAATGACATTAAAAACATGTAAGGTTCTCATATAATTATGAAAGTAGTAAAAATATTAATTGAAAAAATACTATTTGATAATTAACCAATACACTATTAAATAAGCCAAGATCAAATATAAAAATGCATCACAATAATCAGAAAGTTTTTGGTGAGAAAGTTACTGAAAATGTGATATTCAAAACTTATGCATGATAACTAAGCCATTAATTACAGGAAAATTTGTACACTTTATACACGCCTGTGTTTTTTTAAAATACAAATGTTGTTCTAAGCTTTAAGCAGTACAAGTACTGTTCGAAGCAGCACAAGTAATACCAAATTAAGGACAATTTTAAAGAAGAAAAAAATCATGAAATTCTGTGAGCCAGCTACAAATGTTGATATAAACCAATAAATTTTCTCCATAAAGCTTAATATAATTATGAATCATAAATGAAAGTTCTTAGTCAAAACTTTGTACTTCATCTTTAAAATGAACATAACTTAAGAAAAACAAGTTAAATGTTATTTATTTATTGGTTTATTGGTCCTAGGGATTGTACCCAGGGCTTCAAGCATGCTAGGCAAGTGCTGTTTCCCTGAAATACACCCCCAGCATAAAACAACTAAGATTTTAAATTAAAAATTTATCAAACTTGGAACATATTACTGTATTCTATTTTGTATTTATGTAATTATTTCACATTTAAGTACAAATTGGGTCATGAGTTATTGAGGTTTTCATATCTCATTTCCTTGTACCTGTGGACAAGATCAGGAAAGGGATACTTGGGTTTTTAGACATAGTAGAAAAGGTAAACTGAGGTGCAACAATTTTTTTTTTTTTGACATTTGAGCAAATAGTGATTAATAAATCTAGCAAAACCCAAAGTGCTCAGGAGCTTCACAGAGGGCAAGCAGAGGGAGGATTTTACAACATAAAACACAAATAAAGGGGTTGGGGTTGTGGCTCAGTGGTAGAGCTCTTGCCTAGCATGAGTGAGGCACTGGGTTCAATTCTCAGCACCACATATAAATCAAATGAATAAAATAAAGGTCTATCAACATCTAAAAGATATATTAAAAAAAAAAACACAAATAAAGAAAATATTTGATTGGTCACAGTTACATCATTGCTTTATTTTGTTTTTCCTATTAGAAAGTCCCTAAGCTGTAAATTTATCAGTTTCTTCTTACTAATTGAGTTTAATTTCTGTTTCTCTGAATTACAGCATTTAAAAGAATCACTTAAATTAATCTCTACTTATGTTTGCAAATCTACAAAAAAAATCAGTCACTTATGACAGCTGACAAGTTCTTATGTTAAAGTCTAATCCTTAGTGTGATGGTATTTGAAAATGGGGACTTCAGGAGATAATTGGTCATGAGGGTGGAGCTTTATGAATGGTTTTGAAGTCCTTATACAGAAAGAATGAGAAACTCTCAGGTTATTTCTCTCTTCTGTGTCCCATGTCATTATTCAATGAGACAACAACCACTTGCAAACTAGAAATTAATTCTCCACCAGGTTCCAGATATCCTGGAACCTTCACCTTGAACTGTAGGAAATAAGATGTTTCTGTGTAAGTCACTCAGCCTACTTTGCTATACTAGTGCAAAGTGATTTAACAGAGATATGGTAGGAATTTTTCACTTCAATGCCACAGATTATTGCTATTCTTACAAATACAAATAGTTTTTTGTAAGTGAAGGATTCACCATTTGCTCCACATTTTGCTTTGATCACGAGAGAATCTAATGAACCCCTTACTCGCCTGTTCTGGAAGTCACTTATTAATGTACTGTCATATGCCATATATGGCATTTAACTCAGTGATAAACTTTGTATAACAAAATAGTTCCACAAGATTATAATAATGCTGAAAATTTTCTATCACCTACTTACATTGTTTTAATGTTGTAGCATAATGCATTGCTTTTTTTTAATTATTATTTTTTCAATGTCAGTGATTGAACTCAGGACCTTGCACATGCCACACAACTGCTGTGCCTCTCAGTTATATTCCCAGACCAATATAGTAGTATTTAGTATTTGTTTGTGGTGAACCCAGTATAAACAAACCTATTATACTGACAGTCATATGAAGGTATAGCAAAAGTAATTATGTATGGTACATAATGTAATAACAATCAACCATGTTACTAGCTTCCATAGTTACTATACTATCCATTTTATCATTGTTTTAGAGTATACACCTTCTTCTTATAAAAAAAAAGTTTGCCACAAAATAGCAGTATGCTTTGTTTTATTGTCAGCGGTCTCATACATCCCATTTTTATTGTGTGTCTTGATTGCATTGAGGGACCATGCTGAGTAATTGAACTATACCATTTAGGTTTGTTGAAGTACACACTATAATGTTTTCATAAAAACAAAATTGGCAAATGTTGCATATCTCAGAAAATATCACTTCCATTAAGCAATAAATGACTCTACATTGTAAAATTCCTTTATGACACTGGAATATTTGAATATAAATACAAGAAATAGAACAATGAACAAAAAAGAAACATTGAATTAGGATTTAATAACTGTTATGGTTTGGAGATGAGGTGTACCCTAAAAGTTCCTGTGCTAATATAGAAATATCCAGAGGTGCAACTATTAGATTATAAGAGCTATAAATGAAATTTGTCCTTTCAAGTTTGAATGGACTAACTGGGTGGTAACTATAGTCAGGTAGGGTATGGCTCAAGGAGGGGTAGATCATTGGGTGTGTATGTCCGAGGAGTCCTTCCTCACAGTCACAACCCAGATGCCTATCATTATCACTAAGTCCATTCAGGATATACTGATTATAGTTTTCATAATCTAATTATTTTATCTCTGTATATTTCTGCATTAATACAGAGGCTTTTGCCGGACACTTCATATCCAAGTCATATCATTCTGTTCCTGGCTCCCAAAAGCTGATATCTATCTCAAAATGCAACATATATTTAGTCCATGTCCAAGAATCTCACAGTCTTTACAGTTCTAGCATTGCCCAAAAGTCCAAGTTCAAATTGTAATCTGAGAGACTTTTGGTTGTGAGCTCCTTTAATTATCAAAAGCAAGTCACATGCCTATAATCCCAGCAGCTCCACAAGAGAATCACAAATTCAAAACCAGCTTCAGCAAGAACAAGGTACTAAGCAACTCAGTAAGACCCTGTTTCTAAATAAAATACAAAAAACAGGGCCTGGGAATGTGGCTCAGTGGTTGAGGAGTGCCCCTGAGTTCAATCCTTGGTACCACCCCCCCAAAAAAAAATCAAGTTACATATATTTAATATGCAATGTCACAGAGTAAACATTCCCATTCCAAAAGGGAAGAATGGGAACATAAAAAGAAGGGATGGGACCAAAACAAAATATAATCCAGGTTAGCAAACAAGTCCTATATCACCACCTCTGGAATCTGGGCAACATGGCTGCATGAAGTGAACTCCCCTTCATCCTTGCCAGTTGCAGTTCTCATGGCCTCTCAGTTAGCACGGCTTTCTTTGCAACCATAAGATATCCTCAGCAAATAGTCCATATCACTGCAATCTCTTAATAACTGGGTTCTATATTCCAGCTTCAGTCTCACCTTCACAGCTTCATGCGTTGTCCTCTCAGGAGAACCCCACAGGGATATCAATACTGCTATACTTTATCTGGCCTCCCAATTCTTCCTTTCCAATCTCCATGATTCACTAATTTAAGCATTTTGTATTGCTGCAGAACAAGCATCATTTCGACAATGCTAAGGTCTACCGCCAGACCATAACTACAGTGGCCTCTGAGTGGATGAGCATGTGAAACAATATTCTAGGCACCCCTGTATAAGCAAGGTACTTATCTATTCCCAGTGAGATTTTACTTTTAAACCCTTGAGCCTATGATGGATGTGGTCTTATCAATTTCTGAGATGCCCTCAAAGCATCTTTCCTATTGTCTCTGTGCAAAGTATTTAGTAGTATTTAGTATCTCTTTAGTGGCTGTAATCTTTTCAACAACCACACCTTCCTTGGTCCCAGTTTTACTCCTTTACT